>NC_068434.1:73709913-74019080 GCF_023373465.1 Oncorhynchus keta | reverse complement strand
TGGGTATGCTAATCAGATGTATGCCCCGTGGACAGCTGGATTGAGATGACTCATCCCTGCAACATGTCCTTGATTGGGGTTTGAATGAGGGCTCAAAAACTGCATTATTTGAATGAGGATTTCGCTTAAATTGATTCCAGATCTCCATAATGAAACCTTTTCCTGAAAAAGTACATCTGCCAGGTATGTTTGTGAATTTAATGTTATCATCATGTCCACTAATATTTCCTTTATTGTCAGATTAGCTTTATCTTTGGGGTGAGGGGGAGTATGGGGTTCAGTGTTTCCCCTATATTTATTTAGCAGCGGCGCACCACCGCTGCTAAATCATTGCCGCCACTGCACATTAAAAACCATATATAAATGTATTTATTATAATAAAACAATGATACCGAGACATGCTTTTAAGACAAGTTACAACAAGTTACAGATCTTCCTCATATTCTCATCAGATTGTCTGAGAGACCTCCAAGTTTTCTAGCTAGCTTGTAATCCTGGAAGTGTAGGCAACCCATAGAGATGGATAGAGGACTCTAGTACCCAGAAGCATGTTTTAGATTAGGCAGTGCCATTGAGGACTTTCACCATATTGAAGTAGTCAATTGGTTGGGACTTCCTATGGGTTAAGGAAGGATCACATAATTCCATCCAGGTCACCAGAAGGGATCAGCCAATGAATTATACACGTGAGCAAACATTCCATAACTGCAGGTGGCAATAAATCACAGATTTTGGCTTCATACCTGTTCAAACAACACACTGCAGGTGGCGTATGCACCCTTTCAATTTGTTTACCAACTGATAAAGTAGTAGAAGAAGAAAATGTACTACTTCAGAATGGTGATGGCCTCAATTCATCTGCCCATGCTCTCACAGACGGCATAATGGGACAGATACAATATTGTGTCCTCTATCCATCTCTGAGCCAACCCTATGAATAAATGTATGTAATAATTGTTAGCGAGGATGCATTAAAGGTACGCCAGATAAATATTTTGGGGGGTTAATATTAGGGATGTAGCGACTTACCCATTCGCATCAGTCCCCAATTCAAATGTTTAAGATAGAAGTGTATCGGTCTGCGGACCCCAAACCTATCCAAATGTAGCATCAGTCAGAACATCTATATAAACTTTACGTATTGCCGGTTCACAAAAATGGTTTCTTTCTACTCTTTCTACCGAAAATACCTAAAATCTTTTGTGATAACTGATGTGTCTACTTCAGTGGTGAACTGCATGTAACTGTGTTGACAGTCATTGATCTAAACATATTTTTGCATGCCCAGGTCATATCAGTAGCCGAGTCAAACAGTGCGGCTTTATTAGTTGACAATTTATGTCATTTGCTGGTTTATTGTTATCTATGCGCTGTTGAAAATTGTTTTACCTGAATAAAAGTAATCTACCGGAGACAGAACTTTCATCTGGCTATACCTGCTGAACGGGGCTTACAATAGATTTTATTTGGATTATTTCGTGTTTTTTTTAACAGTCAGTGTATATATTAATTTGAACTAATGGGAAACAGCCTCAGATTTAATTGAAGTGCAGTTGTTAGCCCCTCACCTGATTTGACAAGTCCTCAAGGTACGTACCCCTATTTATTTATTTCTTGTTGCAGGTATGCTTATGCCACCATGAATCCCCCTAGCGGTTTTGTGTTTATTTTGACAGTCGTGGGGGGCAGCTAACAATGCATCTACCCAATAAATGCATTCATAAGTAATGGGGCCTGTGTATAGTGCATACACTGGTCACAGAGGTTTGGGTAGGCAAATGGAACAATTGTAGTGCTTTGTAATACAGCGCTGGAAATAAAACTAGCTCTCTTGTCTGAGGCAAGTTAAGAGGGGGCGAGTTGAGAAACCTGTCATTTTGTCTTGTTTTGTGACCCTCCCTAACACTGTGCTGTCATTTTAAGATCATACAGGACATGTCAAACATAGTGGCACTGTAATAATCATTGTTTTTTTTATGTACAATTCCACATTTAAACTCAACACTGATGTAAAACATTTCCTGAATTTGCCAGCAAACCCAGATGAACTGATTGTTGACATAATGTAGTCATTTTGGCATGACCTTCAGTCTACAGTGTTATGACTAGCCTACTTTATACCAGACTGACTTTGTCTCAATTACACAGGTAGCCCAATTCAAATATTTTATTTAGTTCCTTTGACCAATCACATCAGATCTTTTCAAATCAGATCCTTTTCAGAGCTGATTTGATTGGTTCAAAGACCAATTTAGTGAAACAAAATATCACAATTGAGCTACCTGTCTAAACGCAGCCCATGTCATCTAAATCTGTGTTTGCGAACTCCGGTCCTCAAGTACCCCAACAATACATATTTTTGTTTTAGCCACGGACAAACACACCTCATTCAACTCATCTGGGGCTTCATGATTAGTTGACAAGTTGTATCGGGTGTGCTTGTGCTGCTGTTAGGGGTACTGGAGTTGGGAACCACTTCTCTACGTGACTGTCTATTGAGTTAATGGATAGTACTAGAATGATGGTTGAGTGTTTGATAAACGTACATCACTTTTGCCTATTTATCAGAATTTTCCTGTACTTGTGTCTTGTTAGTTCTCTAAGCATCAGCCATCAGCAGCCATACAGCTCACTATCTCATGGGAATGAACTAACTGATTAATTAAATACATGACTCATTTATTTTTGCAAAATATAGCTAAAAATAGCGTCAGGGAAAAATAAGGAATCACTTCACTGTTAGTGATATAAGAAAAAAATAGTAACCTTCATAATGATCAGGGAGACCATTTCCTGAGAGAAAAGACTTAGCAATGTTAAAAAGTACTCCTGTAGGTGAATTTTTATAAACATGAATGTTTCACATTCATTAAAACCCCTGAAAAGATTATAGCAGGGATTTGGTCAATCTGCATTGGGCGTTAATATACCAATATGTTAACAATATTTTATCTACAATACAAACATAATGCTTCTGATACAAATTCAATATCAAGTAGGAGCTCAATCCAAGGCTTGTAAAAACCTCATAGCCACACAACGATACGATACAGCATCGATACTAACGGCAACTATACCATATGTTGGATTTATCTACTAACTCATAAGGTCATATGCATTCACTATGCACATGATTGTGTAACGTTAAATAATGGTTTTCCAGTGCTGTAAATGTTCTACACTGAGCCCATTGAAAGTAGGATTATACTGCGGTGTTGGTTCCTGCTCAGGCTGCTTAGTGGCCCAGGGTTCAGGTGGGGTAGGATGCATTACTCCTTGTGGTGCTGAATTACACCTGCAACTAGTCAGCTGTGGAAAAAATCAAATATATATATATATTCTCACCCTGGAAAAACCAGAATGAAAGGATATGTGGTTAAGCAGTCTTCACCAGCAGATGTTAGTCCTCATAAATGATGTCCCACAAACCCAAATGGTTACATCATGAAAGATGTGGGATTCGATATGCAGATAAAGCTGCAAGGCCACCAAAACAAAAGCTAGGACTGCCAAGCCAAAGTAGAACATTTTGGGTTTCCAATATTGTAAATGTTCAAGGCTCAAAGTGACAAATGAGTAATCTCTCGGTTAGCATATATTGTTGTCTAACAGAAATTGGGGCAACCAGACTAGTACCAGTTATGAATGGTGTACTCTACACACATATTGTCTTAGCTTGTACGAAACAGGCTCATAGAGCTCCCTGTATGCACTGTGATGGTTGCTTATTGTTAGTTGGGTAGGTCATCTGTTTGCATTGTATCTGTGTCGTAGTACAAGCACACTCAATGCGGCACAAACAGCTCCAGAATAAACACTCTGCTGGGGAAGTGAAGTGCCACGTATTTGGCTTGTAGATAGGGTTGAGTTTGCTCTGTCATTCCCAGGAGGATGTTATTATTATTGGGGAAACATCATTATGGGTAGTAAAGGGCAGGTGCAGCAGGGCTTTTAACACAATGTCAACAAGCAGTCTCCAGTCTGATTTCATGCATAGTCAGTTTACCCCTACCTACATGTACAAATTACCTCAACTAACCCGTACCCCCGCACATTGACTCGGTACCAGTACCCCTTGTATATAGCGTCATTATTGCAATTTTATTGATACTTTTATTAAATTGTTTTACTTAAGTTTATTTAGTAAATAGTTTAAGTGTTTATTGAACTGCATTATTGGTTAGGGGCTTGTTAGAAAGCATTTCACGGTAAGGTGTTGTATTCGGGAGCATGTGACAAATAACATTTGATTTGATGTGCCTGCCAGCTAAGTATTAGAAATCTACATTTGTACTATAATTGTAATATGGTTTGATATGTTTTGACAACTTCAAGTCTGTTTCAAAGGAAATTCATATTCAAACATGCCTGTAAGCTGGAATACCCAGAATCTGTCACAATAATATTTTCTAAGACGTTTTAGTATTTTATTTTAGTCCAATACGCCCTTGGAGCACTAGCCTTGAAGGGCGGCAGGTAGCCTTGCGGTTAAGGCCAGTAACCAATTGCTCCCCGGGCGCCAATGATGTGGATGTCGATTAAGGCAGCTCCCCGCACCTCTCTGATTCAAAGGGGTTGGGTTAAATGTGAAAGACACATACCGGTTGAATGCATTCAGTTGTGCAACTGACTAGGTATCCCCCTTTCCGTTTCCCTAATTGGAGCTAGACCAATCCACTGCTCCCACACAAACAAATAAGAGCTTTGGAGGGGAAGACTAGGAATCTGAACACACTTGATTGGGTCTTGAACAGTTTCTCCCTTAATAATACTGATACTTAGTAGCATACTGTTGATAAGTAGCCTACTCTATTTTTTTCAAACTTTCATTCATACCTTGACACCGTGTCTTCTGTTTTTATGGCAGCAGAGGCATATATTTTGTTTGTAATTTATCAAATTCAGATATAAACAGCCTCATTAATATTTGTTTACTCATTAGATTACTTAGCTTTTCCGATGGTTTTCTTTGGTACTTCTTTAGAAAATATATGTAGTACAACACCTAGACTACAGCTTGTTTGCCTTGCAAACTAATTATACTACAGTTGTAAGGTTATATTGGGGATAGTGCTTGCTCCAGAAACTATACTGACAAAAATATAAACGCAACATGTAAACTGTTGGTCATGAGCTGAAATAAAAGATCCCAGACATTTTTCAGATGCACAAAAAGCTTATTTCAAATCAAAGTGTAATTGTCATGTGCGCCGAATACAACAGACCTTCCAGTGAAATGCATACTTTCAAGCCTTAACCAACAGTGACATTTTTAAGTAAAAAATAGGTATTAGGTAAGCAACAGATAAGTAAAGAAATGCAAAATAAAAATAAAACAGTAAAAATGACAGTGAAAATAACAGTAGCGAGCCTCTGTACAGCTGGTACCGGTACAGAGTCAATGTGCGGGGGTGCACCGGTTAGTTGGGCTAATTGAGGTAATATGTAAGTGAATGTATAGTTAAAGTGACTATGCATAGATGATAAACAGAGTAGCAGCAGCGTATAATTTTGTGCACAAATTGGTTTACATTCCTGTTAGTGAGCATTTTTCCTTTGCCAAAATAATCCACCTGACAGGTGTAGCATATAAATAAGCTGATTAAACAGCATGTTCATTACATAGGTGCACCTTGTGCTGGGGACAATAAAAGGCCACTCTGAAATGTGCAGTTTTGTCACACAACACAATGCCACAGATGTCTCAGGTTTTGAGGGAGCATGCAATTGGCATGCTGACTGCAGGAATTTCCACTAGAGCTGTTGCCAGAGAATTGAATGTTAATTTCTCTACCATAAGCTGCCTCCAATGTCGGTTTAGAGAATTTGGAAGTACGTCCTACTGGCCTCACAACCACAGACCGCTGGTATGGCATTGTGTGGGCAAGCGATTTTCTAATGTTAATGTTATGAACAGAGTATGCCGTGGTGGCGGGGTTATGGTATGGGCAGGCATAAACTACAGACAACGAACGCAATTGCATTTCATCGATGGCAATTTGAACGCACAGAGATACCGTGATGAGATCCTGAGGCCCATAGTCATGCTATTAATCCTCCGCCATCACCATGTTTCAGCATGATAATGCATTGCCCCATGTCACAAGGATCTGTACACAATTCCTGGAAGCTGAAAATGTCCCAGTTCTTCCATGGCCTGCATACTCATCAGACATGTCACACATTGAGCATGTTTGGGGTGCTCTGGATCGACATGTACGACAGTGCGTTCCAGTTCCTGCCAATATCCAGCAACTTCAAACGGTCGTTGAAGAGGAGTGGGACAACACAGGTATCTGTGAGCAACAGATGCGTATCTGTATTCCCAGTCATGTGAAATCCATAGATGATGGCCTAATTAATTAATTTAAATTCAATGATTTCCTTATATAAACTAATTCAGTAAAATCTTTGAAGATATTGCGTTTCTATTTTTGTTTAGTATAAGTGTGCTGATGAAAATTGTCAAGGTCAACGGCCCATCTAGTGTTCAAAGGAGCTTCACTACGAAGGCTGTTTACTGTGGATCAATGCTTGCTTTGTGGCTTTAACAGATCAGGCCCACAATACTCTTTTCCGTCCTACTCCTCGTCCTTGCTTATTCTGCCCAATCCCATAGCACGTCCAGAAATGCCAAGCTTGGCATATTATTGCCAACATTGAATTATGTGTAATTTAGCATATTGCTAGATGATACAACATGATACAACTGTACCATACAAAACATATAAGACACAAAACAAAGATAATAGATACAAATCTGAGGAAGTTTTGGTGCCTTAATGACTTTCAGGGGTTTCTAAGACTTAAAAAGTAAAAATTCTCTTGTTTCAATACTGTCTGAGTCTAGTCTGAGAGGTTGAACTAGACATGATGTGCACTTAGTAGGCTACACCCCCACCCCCTTTCTAAAAGCTAAATGTATACAAAATAGCTAGCTATGAACTGATGATAATTCCAGTCTTCAAACTGCCTGGGGCATCCACTTTATCAGGAAATCTTTAAATTGTTGCAGTACATGATGAAGGATGGCACAGTCTCTCAACCCTCCCTCCCCCCAATTTCTTTCATCGGTTATTGTGAAAACAGCCTTCAACTACCAGAAGCATCTCTTCATATGCCTCTAGATCTTTTTTTCTATGAGTACTCTTTCACTGGGAGGTCTTCATTTAGCTTGACGCCACACTTGACACATACTAATGGACATGACCCTGTTCTTCTTTTGTCTTTCTTTAGTACCATGAAATTCACCTTCAGGAGGGAAGCCATTTCTCCCGCTGCTTCTTTACATTTTGTGAATATACAGCAGTTAGAGGATTCCACCCCGAACCCCCTCATTTCAATTTGGTTTCATTTGGCCTATAAATAGTTTGCGTTGTTTCCTTTGCACGCCGTGTTGACAACTCTCTCATCCATTTGACAAAGTGGAGTCTTTTAAAATGGGCACCAACCGACCGCATAGTCATTTTGAAAGGATCCGCTGTATCATGTTTGACCCTGTTTTTGTTTTGTTCTTGTTGAAATGAATTAAGAAGAGCTTTTTGGCATTGCCTTTTCTTTTAAATCCTTCCCCTCATCCCCCAACCTCTGGAGCTTTTCTCATCTCTGTAGTGGGAAGAAATATTTCAAATGAATGGCAATCAAAATATCTTGTCCCAGAGACAGCAGGCATGACTAACATCCTTTCCGTACCTCAAAGCTATGGCTTGGATTCAGCCTACTCATCAGATTTCAGTCTCGTTAGAGTTTATTTTTCTTTTTCAAATCAACACTTCCTTCAGTCGAGTGACGTCTGTGTACATTTGTCAACACACTGTTTCACAACCCTTTTTATTTGTAATGTTTTATCTGCATGTTATTTGATGATGATGCTGAGGATGATGGTGATATAAATGAGCAAGTCAAATTTATTTGGAAATAAGCAGAAGTGGTGCTGGTGAATAACTAACATACAGGGCAAAATCTGTCTAGAATTCTTGGTATGGGGTGATGACTCATGCACACACTTAGAGTTTGCTCCTTCTCCTTAACCTGGGACATTGCAATAACTCATTACCTGCTGTCATTCATTGCCTCCAGACTAGATTGCAACCTTATTGGACTTTTACCTGTGAAACATTTTGGCTTGTATTTGACAGAGGGAAAAAATACTCTTCACATCAGATATAGCTCAGACATTTGTCTAGCAATGTATTTTGCTGACAAGTTCAGTTTATGATTCATTGTTGTCTTTTTTAACTATAGAATTAAGTGCTTCATATACAGGCTCCTCCTTACTTTTCCATCCACCACTGTATCTGTTAAGGCAGTCTCAGGGCACCTACCGTGGGAGGCAGGGTTGACAGGGGCTTTATGAAGAGGAGGCTTGGACAAGAGTTGTCGATGGCATTTGTAACATCTAGAAACATCTTTGGGGGCGTTGATGGAGAGAGAAGATTTATCTCCCAATTCCCTCTGTCCTCCTCCACTCAGTGTGGCTTGGGAACATGATGTGGTTGCCTCATGATCTGTAAAACAGCAAGTGATTGTAGGATCATTAAAGAGTTGATCACCCGCATGAGACAATTAACAAGCCATGAATTAAAGAGAGAATTGGTTGCCATAAAAAAAACTATATCCTTTCTTGGTTTCTTCTCACCCCGTGTCCTGTGATTCTGAGAATGATGACATAGGCCTATGTGGTTTGATGTTAGGCTAGATTTAAGGGCAATGCAAATTAGTTTAAAAGGCACTAGATCCCTAAGCCCTAAATTAATGAATATTGAATTAATTGATTATATTGAGTCCATCTAATAATGAGCAAATTAGTAAGTTAAAAAATAAATATTATTTTTTAATGCAGCTTGTATAGCCTATGTGCTGTGGTAAAATGTAGCTATTTTCCTTGCTAGCAAAGGGCCAAAGAAGGTAGAGCTTGTCCACTGACTGTGTGTGCTAGGTAAAACTGATTGGAACACTATTTTATATCTAATTTCACCTCTGGGTCCTGGGGACAGTTCCTCTTGCACACTAAATCCATTTATTTAATCTGACAAATCACCAAAATATCAAACTTGTTTTTATTTAAAAAATGTTACGTTGCAGTATGTCAGTTTTGCAAGCAGTTGGTTTTTTACATGCTGACTTTTCAGACTGACTGCAAAAGGTAGTTATGATTTTTTGAAAATTGTCATGGGTCTAATCTTGCGTAACAGACATTCATATAAATATGAAGATAGAGTTAGCTAGCTACCTGGCGAGAGATGTGCTAATGGGTTCCGAGGTTAGGATGGGTCAGATCTCTAGTATGGCAGCCATTGGCCGGACTCTCCACAGAGGGGTTATGGTAGGGTCCTAAAGACTGTGTGCTCTTGGCCTCTGGCTCTTTTTCCTGATGGAATTCAGCTGGTAATGTATTCATTTCTTTGGGAAATATTCCCTAAACCTACTCAGGCAGGGTGATTAATAGTAACAAATGTTTTGGCTCGTGCAGTTCTGTCTTGTCCTCGCTAGCTTAAAATCTTTCTCCTAAAAAAAATCTTTACTTAAAATCTCTGTCGAGTTTTGAATAGACAAATAATATTTGTATTTGTTGTAACTTTACTGCATTCCATTAACAAAAGGGACATTACCTCGACATGCAGCAAGGTAGTAGAAGACGGCACTCTTGCCATCTAATTTTTTGTCAGGCCACACACACACACACACACACACACACGCACACGCACACGCACACGCACACACAAGCACAAGGGGAAGTTTTTCAGGTAGGTCTATTCAAAGCCTGTTGAGGCAAGAGACCACGTGTCTTGGCCACGAACAGCAATGAAGCCGATCAACATAATAACCTCAGTCTTGACAGAGTAATTGCTAGAAGTTTTCTTGTCTGTGAGATATTCACCTCTCATTTGCCTTCTGCGTTGCTGCTATTCAAGCCTTGGTGTATGGAGTTGATGCCCAGACAATTATTTGTTTTCTGATGTGGCTTGCTATTTCCTTTCTGTAACATTTTACATTTCCACTTGGTTTGTATTGGATTTTGTTATGAGTTTCTGTGACATGTTTGAAGACAGTAATTTATCCTAGTGGGAATGAGTCTGACCTTGATTAATAATGTGAAATGCATATACAACATCTTGTGCTACAAAGGTCCATACTGTATATTAGTGCAAGTTCTTCCGCGTGCCTCTGGCTTGCCTGTTCTGAAGCAGACCTATTTTAAATTGTGAACTCTGTTTCAGTGTGCTGGGTTGTAAATTATATGTGCACTTGGTTTAAAGTAAAGTAAGTTGTTCAACTGAATGCATTCAACTGAAATGTGTCTTCTGCATTTAACCATGTCCTTCCGTATCAGGAGATACGGGGTGCTTCCTTAATCGACATCCACATCATTGCTGCCCAGGGAGCAGTTGTTGTTGGGGGTTAACTGCCTGGCAGAACAACCAATTTTTACCTTGTTGGCTCTGGGATGCGATCCAGCAACCTTTTGGTTAACACTCCTACCTGCCAGGTTACCTGCCAATTGGCTTGTCCAGATACTGTACATCTTTGTTTCATTATTACGTTTTATTCCCTCCCTATGTTCGGCCTAGACTTATTTTAATTCCTGAACAGGTGTGCAGCGAGAAATACCGATTTAGCACAAAGATGTTTTTTCTTTGTGAGATCTGCACATGTCTGTGATGGGAAATCTTGACCCTAATAAACAAAACATCTCCTTCTGCAAAGCACATTGAACTTATTCCAAGATTGTATCTCCAGTCTTCAAGATTCAGTGTAAATGTAGATGTTTAACAGTACTTTACAGCTTCTTAATAGCCTTAACCAGTAAGTGCCAGTTGGCTGCCTGCCTTCCGTGCAATTGAGTGAATCCATGGGCAACGGCTATACAGGAGACACTTCTGCTTCTCAACCATAAACCCATCCAGTCGATGACAACTGCCCTCACCCCCATCACATTCTGCACCTTTATTAGCCATTGAAGACACTAAGTGCCCTACATAAAATACACACACTCCATCACAAGATTGACAAATTTATGTATACTTAATCTTGCTCTGAACTTTGAGTGACGGAGGAAATGCAAACCCACTCCCCCATCCCTGTCATGGCAACAGATGCGACAAGGAAAGCGATCCTGTACCAGTGGATCGGTCTCCCTAATGGTCTGTCTGTTAGTGTAACAAGATATTTAAAAACTCCCCTCAATGACATTTTAGATCCCTCACTGTAACTGACCCGGGCTGGGGAGTCACAAGTGCGATTTTCGTCTTCTGCCATATCTCAGGTTCCTGTCCCCTTTTCCTAATGAACTGAAGAGGAAGATTATCGAGATGTGGCCTTTTTTTCCCCAATAAGTGAGAGACTGTCATATGTCTGCATGAACTAAATCACTAATGAACTCAATATGTAATTTTTTAAAATAAAATGCAAGGGCATCCCTGAAGGATTTTCATATAGGCTATTGTGTAACTTTACCCTTTAGCAGTATCTAACTTCTCCTTTGTTTCTGTTAGGATGTCGAGCATAGAAGGTGTTTAGAGGAATGCAGTGAGGTGACTGTGCCGAACTGCCCTGCAAGCTACAGTACCACTGCCTTGTAGTTTCAAAGCCCAACTGCCCTGCAAGCTACAGTACAACTGCCTTGTAGTTTCAATGCCCAACTGCCTTGCAAGATGCAGTACCACTGCCTTGTAGTTTCAATGCCCAACTGCCCTGCAAATTACAGTACCACTGCCTTGTAGTTTCAATGCCGAACTGCCCTGCAAGCTACAGTACAACTGCCTTGTAGTTTCAATGCCCAACTGCCCTGCAAGCTACAGTACCACTGCCTTGTATTTTCAATGCCCAACTGCCCTGCTAATTACAGTACCACTGCCTTGTAGTTTCAATGCCCAACTGCCCTGCAAACTACAGTACCACTGCCTTGTAGTTTCAATGCCCAACTGCCCTGCAAACTACAGTACCGCTGCCTTGTAGTTTCAATGCCCAACTGCAACACTTGGGGCACTTCTGACTCTTCTGTTCCCTCTGCTGGAAAAGGCAGATATTACATCCCTTAATTAGTGGACATGCATGCAACTGTATATAATTGACAATCATTCATTCACAAGGCTATGGTTCAAGATGCATGTCTCACCTGTTATGATTGCTTTACCTTTCCTCCTGCCTTGTCAAATCAGATTACAACCTCATCATTAACATATGTTCATCTAAGACAGGGGTGTCAAACTATTTTTGTCCCGGGGGCCGCCTTCGATCTTCAACGAGGTCTGGGGGGCCGCACTGAATATTGGTTATATTTCCTCGCCGTCAAAACTTGCATCGTTTTTTAACATTTCTATACTCTTCGACTGTGCAGTTTTTATTCGGGTGATTATTAGTGAGCTGGACAGTCAAGAAACTGTATAAATGTAGGTCCATTATCATTTCTACACAGTTTGATTTGGTTTTAGCCTTTTTAAAGTATACTGAACAAAAATACAAGCTCAACATGTAACAATTTCAAAAATGTTACTGAGTTACAGTTCATATAAGGAAATCAGTCAAATGAAATTAATTCATTTGGCCTTTATTTCACATGACTGGGAATATTAATAGGCATCTGTTAGTCACAGATACCTTTAAAAAAAGGTAGGGGCATGGATCAGAAAAACAGTCAATATCTGGTGTGACCACCGTTTACCGCATGCTGCACGACACATCTCCTTCGCATAGAGTTGATCAGGCTGTTGATTGTGGCCTGTGGAATGTTGTCCCACTCCTCTTCACTGGCTGTGCGAAGTTGCTGGATATTGGCGGGAACTGGAACACGTTGTCGTACACGTCGATCCAGAGCATCCCAAACATGCTCAAAGGGGGACATGTCTGGTGAGTATGCAGGCTATGGAATAATTGAGACATTTTCAGCTTCACGGAATTGTGTACAGATCCTTGCAACATGGGGCTGTGCGTTATCATGCTGAATGAATGGCACAACAATGGGCCTCAGGATCTTGTCACGGTATCTCTGTGCATTCAAATTGCCATCAATAAAATGCAATTGTGTTCGTTGTCCGTAGCTTATGCCTGCCTATACTATAACCCCACCACCATGGGGCACTCTGTTCACAACGTTGACATCAGCAAACCGCTCAGCCACACTATGCCATGCACGTGGTCTGCGCTCGTGAGGCCAGTTGGACAGATTTCTCTAAAACGACATTGAAAGCAGCTTATGGTAGAGAAATTAACAAAACATTCTCTGGCAACAGCTTTGGTAGACATTCCTGGAGTCAGCGTGCTCAAAACTTGAGACAACTGTGGCATTGTCTTGTGTGACAAAACTGCACATTTCAGAGTGGCTATGTAATTGGCCCCGGCACAAGGTGCAGTTGTGTAATGATCATGCAGTTTAATCAGCTTCTTTATATGCCACACCTGTCAGGTGGATGGATTATCTTGGCAAAGGAGAAATGCTCACTAACGGATGTGAACAACATTTAAGAGAAATATGTTTTTTGTACATATGGAACATTTCTGGGACCTTTTATTTCAGCTCTTGGAACATGAGACCAACACTTTACATGTTACGTTTATATTTTTTTGTTTGTTTCCCCAACCACTCGCAGGCCAGGTTTGACACCTTCACGGGCCGGATTCGGCCCTGGGGCCGTATGTTTGATACCCCTGACCTAAGAAGAACACCAGCAACAGCATCATTACTTGGACATAGTTACTCCCCTGGCTTCACCTGGAAAGATAGTATGACCGGGCTTTGTGATGTTTTATTTTGGTCCTATTCCCCTCCTGCCTGATCCAGGATGTCTTGGTCCAGGCAGACTTGGCTAGAGCACTGCAGACACCCCTCTGTATGTATGCGAATGACTCGTTCCAACTTCTGTGTCAATCATCATGGCAAATGCCAAGCCCATTATAGCCAAATCCTTCAGGGAGTTGTTTGGTCCGTCTGGTTGCAGAGATGGCAGGTTGCTTAAAGGGGAAGGATCACATAAAATGATGGCCTCTGTAGATGTTACACAAGGCATTCATATTTGAGGCTTTTTCTCGTTTTCTTTTTCAAAACAGACGTCATGCTCTAAAAGTACATCACAGGAGGAGAGTTGTGGGTAAACAAATGAAAATACCCTCCAATGACACTGCTGGATCTGGTAGACTTGTTGCATTGCGTGCTCCTTCCCGTAGTAGGATATATTTCCATGGGTCACATGTTGTTTAACACATAGGCAGGGTTTTTTCCTGGATCAAAACGAGGCTTAGGTTGTGGGTGGGTGGGTTGGGGGCAGTGGGCGTGGCCAATGGTGAGGCCGCCGGACAGAATTTTTTGCGGCCCTTCTCTTCGCCACAGAGTCAAATTGTTGTTGTTTTTAAGACAATTTCTTGGGGTCTTGGGGCATGGAGAAAAAAATTGCTCCTTTATGACCTCAATATGTGGTCCAGGTATCCTCATGATATGGCACAAGTTGCGGGGCTTTCCATTTTGGCATGGCTTATGCTATCGGAGTGACTCAAACATTATAACAAAATCCTGCCATGACAAAAATATTTCTGAATGTATACATTTTTGATTCTCCTTGACTGTGCCTTTTTTGTTGTTGGTGATTGATAGTTCTGAAAGATTATCTTATTAACAAATATATAGGTCAATCTTATTTTCTGTGTAGTGTATATCTGGTTTTAGTCGATGTAGTTTTCACTGAAAACGTTTCACCATTCCCCCCAAAATTGGACTGTGGGGTGTATTTGGTACCCGAAGCTTGAAAGGTCCCATGTGTTCACACGCCTAATCCTCAATGAGCAGTCATGGTGGTGGTGATCTTCCCATCATACATCTAAAGCATGGATTAAAAATGTAATAGATTATCTGTTCATGCCCAGAGGCAGTCCTTGTTATCCTAGACTGGGCTAGGAGACATCATGAGGATTGGTGTCTAGACTGGAGTGGGTTGTGCTGTGATTACATTAACAGGTTTACTAGCTTCAGGTTAATACTGTATTAGAAGGCATTTTAAAATAATATTAGGTGATGCTCATAGGTGGACTCCTCCTTATCTAACTCTGATTCCAGTGCTGCCACATAGCCTACTAAGCCTACACTGTTTATTATCACATTCGACTTACTTCTTTCGCAATCCACATCACCTAGGCAGGATCAGCATGGCCACAGTTCTAAAGATTTAGGAGGCTTTAGCAGAGGTAGAGTTGTTAAGATTGGATCCCCTGCTTGCCCCAATTGAAGACTAGTTTTCCTTTAAAAAAAACTTATTTGTAAGATTTTATTTTTAACAATAAAAAACATCAACTTACAAACGACAACATACAGACTCACACAAATATCCACAACATCACCCTGCCTAGCCCCACCTGCTCACACACCCATGTCCAGCGCCCGTATCACCCTCAAACGGCACCATTTTGTTTCTCTCCGTCGCACACACACTTACAAAATGTAGATAATAGAGCATTTTACCTTATCATTGTGTTAATGATGCAGGATTGGCTGATTTCCAGTTTTTAAGTATATGTTATTTTCAAGATGATTGATGAGAAAAGTATTGCCCAACCCATTGGGTATCTTACTGCACCCTCAAATGCCATGTCTTGACATATACAGACAAACAGATTAAAAGTACATTTACATTGTAATACTTCTGACAGTCAACCTTCTAACCCCGCCCATAACTTTGGGATTTTATAGCATTCCCTGTGTCATTTAAGCAATAAGGCCCGAGTGGGTGTGGTATATGGCCAATATACCATGGCTAAGGGCTGTTCTTATGCATGACGCAACGCGGAGTGTCTGGATACAGCACTTAGCTGTGGTATATTGGCCATATACCACAAACCCCTGAGGAGCCTTATTGCTATTATAAACTGGTTACCAACGTAATTCGAGCAGTAAAAGTACGTGTTTTGTCATACCCATGGTATACGGTTTGATATATCACGGCTGTCAGTCAATCAGCATTCAGGGCTCGAACCACACAGTTTATAATGTTAGTTTTGCACTTAAGACATGACTCTGCCGTTGTGCTGTAGAATTTGTGAATTTTGTCTCGTCTAATAACTAGTTTGCCTTTCAGTAGCATATACTTACCATTTTGGTTTTGAAACATTTAGTTTTTTCAGGATCCCATTAGCTTTTTCCGAAGCAGCTACTATTCTTCCTGGGGTCCACACAAAAACAAACCAAAACACGACAAGAACACACACAAATATTAAATACAACAATATACAAAAATACAAATAAAGAATGTGTGTGTAGATTGTGTGTGATAGTGTTTGTGTAATTTCACAGTTCCTACTGTGCTATGAGATGTTGTCTTATAAAAAAATATTGGTTAAAGGCCAGCAGACCTTGCAGTTTGTATTTTTGTTGTTTTTATTTTTTTGTATTGAATGGCACAACATGCGAGTTCATTATGCGTGTGACTCATCCCACTAGCCCACACCTCCTCCCCATCTGCTGCTGTGCTTTAGATGGGAGAGGGAAACGCCATTGATCACCTCTTCTCTCTCACATGCACGCACACACCCCACCTCCGACGTCACTATCGATCGGCATGTTTAATGTTTTTGTGGGGAACGGAAGACATTTCCCATTGTCATTTTCCATCTGTTGGTCACCAAAAAGCCCTTTTTGTTGATGCAATGAGACAAAAGGCAGAAGTCATAAGTCACAGACAATTTGACTGCAATATTTTCACTTTCTAAAAAATGCAATGGTTATGGTGCATCCACTGTTGACAGTTGAGACACACTGAGAACAATTTCCCTTCCAACCCAAAATAAATAGGCATATGGTTGTAAAGGCACAGAAATAAAAAATATATATTGAAAGTACGGTGTGAGTCAACTTTGTGTTTACTGAATACTTGGTTATGTACATGTGACCTACTCAGTAAGAACCCAGGTTTCCTGCACACTACAAGACTGTGTTAGCTCACTAAGCAGAATTGTAGGCATTAGCTCAGGATGTATCACATGTCTTCAGCTCTCAGGCAATGCACAAGCATGTCTTACCAAACCATCTTCATTCAACTTTACCCCCTTTTGAGGGTCTTCTCGCAAAGACCAATCTGAGGCATGGCACCAATATCAACAAATAGGTTCAAACCCGGCTGTCTCACATGCCACAAGACTGTAAGCCCACTGAGCTGAAGCCTAGGCATTCACCCTGGGAGCCTACACAAGTCTTCAGGCAAAGTTACTCTTCACACAACCACCATGAACCACCTCATCCAGATTAACTGAATACGTTGGTAGGGATCTACACATTCCTGTTATCAAAAGAAATTCTATTTAAAAGGATTTGTGGTCTAATAAAAAAATTAGATGTTTTCTTTCTTCCTTCATACATTGTTTTCAAAGCCATGCCCCATTACACTGGGAGCATAACAATAGGACCACAGCTGCTGTAATTGGATGCAAGTGCAATGTAGATAATTGTACTGTAGGCCGCTCTGTAATTGGGCATTTGAGCAATACATCAATTTTTACATAACATTTTTCATAGTAGAAGAAGGAAATGATTGGAATGGCAGTAAAGTAACCTTTTGTCACAGAGTTTGTGTGGATAAATTGGCCCCCACCTTCTGTTTGACAGTCACACTAAAGGCAAGGATGTCCTGCCAGGACCCCTGCCCACCTGTTCTTCTTTATGGCAATGGAGTGGATCATGTTTGAAACAGTTAGAGGAGTCAAGAATAGAATTTTATGGTCGCTCACCCAGACTTTGCCAACAACCTTAGTCTTCTGTCCCAAATACGACACAAAAGTTGGTAATTTGTTTCCTTTCCAAAATGTAGAGATGGGGGGGGTGTAAAGACGTACATATACAGTACCAGTCAAAGGTTTGGACGCCTACTCGTTCAAGGGTTATTCTTTATTTTTTGAATATTTTCTACATTGTGGAATAATAGTGAAGACATCAAAACTATGAAATAAAACATATGGAATCATGTAGTAACCAACAAAACTGTTAAACAAATTAAAATATATTTTAGGTTCTTCAAAATAGCCACACATTGCCTTGATGACAGCTTTGCACACTCTTGGCATTCTCTCCTTCACTCTGCTGTCCAACTCATCCCAAACCATCTCAATTGGGTTGAGGTCGGTGATTGTGGAGGCCAGGTCATCTGATGCAGCACTCCATCACTCTCCTTACAAATAGCCCTTACACAGCCTGGAGGTGAGTTTTGGCTCATTGTCCTGTTGAAAAACAAATGATAGTCCCACTTAGCACAAACCAGGTGGGATGGTGTATCGCTGCAGAATGCTGTGGTAGCCATGCTGGTTATCACAGCCTATTTATTGGACTATTTATTGCCTTACCTCCCCAATCTTACTTCATTTGGACACACTGTATATGGAATGTTCTATTGTGTTCTTGACTGTACGTTTGTTTATTCCATGTGTAACTCTGTGTTGTTGTTTGTGTTGCACTGCTTTGCTTTATCTTGGCCAGGTCGCAGTTGTAAATGAGAACTTGTTCTCAGCTGGCCTACCTGGTTAAATAAAGGTGAACAATAAAAAACAGTTTTGATGTCTTCACTATTCTACAATGTGGAAAATAGTAAAAATTAAGAAAAACTGGAATGAGTAGGTGTGTCCAAACTTTTGACTGGTACTGTATATATACTTCTTTACTTATTGGCATGGCGTCCTGTTGATCCTTTCCCCGTTTTCTAAACCTGCTAACATTCTGTGCATCTGCTACACAAAAACCTTACTTAGAAAAAAAACTGCTGCTTTGGCAACATCATTCAATACCCTACTCAACTGAACTTGGAGATCATAGCTAGAGCTTTCAATACAAATGTGTTTACTTTCTTTCCTGTTACTGTCCAAATCGCTGCCTCTGCAAAGAACTAGAAAAGGTAGCCAACATTTCCAGGAGTTTTATTACGCAATTAGACCTACACTAGTTACACAACCATCACTGCAGCCACATCGTTACGGTACATCGCTAAATAGCCAAATTAAAATCCTCTACATCTACACCTGGTCTCTGTAAAATTACATCAAATTAGTATTTTTATGACCGTGTAGAGTGCCATGAAAAAGTATTTGGCCCCTTTAAAGATTTTCAATTTTTTTGCATATTTTTTTTATACTGATTTATCATATCTTCAACCAAAGCCTAATATTAGATAAAGGGAACCTGAGTTTACAAATATATATTTTAAAAAAGGATGCTTATTTTATTTATTTAATTAACAAAGTTATGCAACACCCAATTCCCCTGTGAAAAATGTATTGTCCCCTTACACTCAATAACTGGTTGTGCCACCTTTAGCTGCAATGACTACAACCAATACTACCTGTATTTGTTGATCAGTCTCTCACATCGCTGTGGAGAAATGTTGGCCCAGTCTGGCATGCAGAACTGCTTTAATTGTGCAACATTAGTGGACTTTTCAGCATGAACTGCTCGTTTCAAGTCCTGCCATAACATTTCATTTGGGATTAGATCGGGACTTTGACTAGGCCATTTCAAAACTTCAAATTGGATGCTTTTTAACCATTTTCATGTAGACTTGACTGTGTGTTTTGGATCATTGTCTTGCTGCATGACTCAGCTGTGCTTCAGCTCACAGACGGATGGCCAGACATTCTCCTGGAGAATTCTCTGATACCGAGCAGAATTCATGGTTCTTTCTATTAAGGCAAGTCGTCCAGGCCCTGAGACACCAAAGCATCCCAAACCATCACACTACCACCACCAAGCTTGACCCTTGGTTTGTGGTTCTTACGGTGGAATGCAGTGTTTGGTTTTCGCCAGACATAATGGGACCCATGTCCTTTATCTAATATTAGGATAGGTTGGTTGAGATCTGATAACATTCAGTTCCAAAAATATGCAAGAATAGATAAAATAAGCAAATACTTTTTCACAACACTGTATGTGGTAGTTGTTTACAAGAGAGCTTTATCAATTGTTCTGTGTTCTAAATTAGCTTGAAAATGAAACCAATAAGCATTTGGCTAATGATGTAGGTTACCGGTAGACTGGTTCCAACCTGGAAGTAAGTGTATATTGATCTGCAGCCATTCATTTTCTGCCGGTTGACGTTTCAATGCTACGGCACATTTTGCGTAAGGTTTTTTTGGAGCACATTTGCAGAACTTTAAATCAGTCGTTTAGAAAATGGAAAAGGATGCCGAGTTTCGGCCTTCAAACATGATCAAGACTAATTCTCGTATCTTTATTAGTATGCCCATACCATTTTTTTCTTCATGTGAGAGCCATGAACAGTACCTAGTAATACTGTGTACTGTTAGAAAGCTCTGATCCTCTGGTCTTTATTTAAGCAATAAGGCACAGACGCAGGTAAATGGCGTTGTTTCGCCCTACACAAAAGCAATAAGGCACTGCCTCGCGTGTCTTATTGCTTTTATAAAACTTTTACCAACATATTAAAACAACAATAAATGACACATTTTCATAAAAAAATGTATAAGTAAAGTAAATTCATACAATTTAATTCTTCCACCAGAGGAAATAGTCCAGACAGAAATCTGGTCCTTTAGTTATTTTTGTCATGTTTCTACAGACGCGCTCCAGTCGTTAATTATTTTTGTATAGTTGCCATGGAAAAGTACTGGTCGTACGTTCGAACAAAAATGGTTGCTATGCAGGCTGACTAATGTTCCTGACCATTTCTAGCTAGCTAGCCAACTTCAGCTAAGTCAGTCACGTCAAACATTGCACCTGGAATGACTAGCTGCATTTTTGTTTGTTTTAGCTTATTTTCTATTGGAATTTACTTGGGCTATATTCCATAATAATGACGTTGATGCATGATATCGCCTGTCTCAAATAAAGTTGAGTCCCGTCTGGACACCTGTCCACTCTCTATGTAGGCTCCAGGGGAGTTTGCATTTCAAAAGTGAAACAAATCTTCAGAGGCTGGACAGGCAGACTGCTAGGCTTATATTAACCCCTGCTGTGCCAAACTAAATTCTAGCCTGGAAGCAAGGGGAAATAATGTGCAAGTTGCAATAAATACAATGGGGGATTTGGACAGCAATGTAAACATGATGAAATTCTTATGGAGGCACAGTGTTATTTCTGGCATTGTGGTTTCCACTAGATTATATAGCCACAAAGTCAAAATTGTCTGTATTATAAAAATATATGAAATCCATAATTAGCTTTTTTTGTCTTAATTTAAGGTTACGGTTTCGCTAAACCTAAGATACAGTTGAAGTCAGAAGTTTACATACACTTATCTTGGAGTCATTATAACTATTTTTTCGACCACTCCACAAATTTCTTGTTAACCAACTATAGTTTTGGCAAGTCGGTTAGGACATCTACTTTGTGCATGACACGTAATTTTTCCAACAATTGTTTACAAACAGATTATTTCACTTATAACTCACAGTATCACAATTCCAGTGGGTCAGAAGTTTACATACACTAAGTTGACTCTGCCTTTTAAACATCTTGGGAAATTCCAGAAAATGATGGCATGGCTTTAGAAGCTTCTGATAGGCTAATTGACATAATTTGAATCAATTGGAGGTGTACCTGTGGATGTATTTCAAGGCCTACCTTCAAACTCAGTGCCTCTTTGCTTGACATCATGGGAAAATCAAATGAAATTAGCCAAGACCACAGAAAAACAATTGTTCATCCTTGGAAGAAATTTCCAAATGCCTGAAGGTACCACGTTCCTTTGTACCAACAATAGTACACAAGTATAAACACCATGGGACCACGTAGCCGTCATACCCCTCAGGAAGGAGATGCGTTCTGTCTCCGAGAGATGAACGTTCTTTGGTGCAAAAAGTGCAAATCAATCCCAGAACAACCACAAAGGACCTTGTGAAGATGCTGGAGGAAACGGGTAGAAAAGTATCTATATCCACAGTTAAACGAGTCCTATATCGACATAACCTGAAAGGCCGCTCAGCAAGGAAGAAGCCATTGCTCCAAAACCGCCATAAATAAGCCAGACTACGGTTTGCAACTGCACATGGGGACAAAGATTGTACTTTTTGGGGAAATGTTGTCTGGTCTGATGAAACAAAAATAGAACTGTTTGGCCATAATGACCATCGTTATGCTTGGAGGAAAAAGAGGGAGGCTTGCAAGCCGAAGAACACTGTCCCAACCCTGAAGCACAGGGGAGTCAGCATCATGTTGTGGGGGTGATTTTCTGCAGGAGGGACTGGTGCATTTCACAAAATAGATGGCATCGTGAGGTAGGAAAATTATGTGGATATATTGAAGCAACATCTCAAGACATCAGTTAAACGCTTGGTCGCAAATGGGTCTTCCAAATGGACAATGACCCCAAGCATACTTCCAAAGTTGTGGCAAAATGGCTTAAGGACAACAAAGTGAAGGTATTTGAGTGGCCATCACAAAGCCCTGACCTCAATCCTACAGAAAATGTGTGGGCAGGACTGAAAAAGCGTGTGTGAGCAAGGAGGCCTGCAAACCTGACTCAGTTACACCAGCTCTGTCAGGGGGAATGAGACAAAATTCACCCAACTTCTTATTGGAGGTTTGTGGAAGGCTACCCAAAACATTTGACCCAAGTTAAAGGCAATGCTACCAATTTTTTTAACCTTTATTTAACTAGGCAAGTCAGTTAAGAACAAATTCTTATTTTTAATGACGGCCTAGGAACAGTGGTTAACTGCCTGATCAGGGGCAGAACGACAGATTTTGTACCTTATCAGCAAGGGGGTTTGAACTTGCAACCTTTCGGTTACTAGTCCAATACTCTAACCACTAGGCTACCCTGCCGCCCCAAATACTAATTGAGTGTGTGTAAACTTCTGATGATGAAAGAAAAATGTGATGAAAGAAAAAAAACGTAAATAATTATTAGTTCTATTATTCTGACATTCGTAAAATAAAGTGGTGATCCTAACTGACCTAAAACAGGGACTTTTTACTAGGATTAAACGTCAGGAATTGTGAAAACTGAGTTTCAATATATTTGGCTAAGGTGTATGTAAACTTCCAACTTCAACTGTAGCAGGCATAAAATAAACTCTTCAAATTAGATCCACTACATACGGGTCTTGGCTAGGTTATTTTTTACACTGTTCAACCAATCCAGGTAATCTGGAGGAGGAGTTAAGATGGAGTGTCACCTTGTTAACGTCCAAAAACGGAAGTCTTGTCACAGGCTCTCTCTTTCCATTCTTTCGACTCGGCAATGGCAAGTGTTAGGCATAAGGTTAGCAGTGTGGTTAATGTAAGGGTTACGTTTCAAATAACATTTTAAGAGGACAAATTGTAGAAATAGGTGGGGTTTAGCCATAATTATAATTCTTTGACTGTAGGTCTTTATCAATAAAAGTCACAGTAAGGTGCAGAGTGTTCGATTTGCCTGCTGGGGTCAAGGAAACCTGCAGCTCCGCTTAACCAATTGACATTGTGTGCTATTTTCAAGGGATTGTTGAATAAATGTTAACTATTTGGTTGTAATATCATACATCAACTCTTGAAGAGCATAGTCAGAACTACAAATTTCAGATTATTCCATGCAAAAGAATTGCACACATTTAGCTCTATCATCAGTTATAGACCTACAGCAAGTACTGAATTATTTTCATGATCAGTGAACATCAACTCAAAATCAAATTTATTTATCAAGCCCTTCTTACATCAGCTGATATCTCAAAGTGCTGTACAGAAACCCAGCCTAAAACCCCAAACAGCAAGCAATGCAGGTGTAGATGCACGGTGGCTTGGAAAAACTCCCTAGAAAGGCCAGAACCTTGGAAGAAACCTAGAGAGGAACCAGGCTATGAGGGGTGGCCAGTCCTCTTCTGGCTGTGCCGGGTGGAGATTCTAACAGAATATGGCCAAGATGTTCAAATGTTCATAGATGACCAGCAGGGTCAAATAATAATAATCACAGTGGTTGTCGAGGGTGCTTCAGGTCAGCACCTCAGGAGTAGATGTCAGTTGGCTTTTCAAAGCCGATCATTCAGAGGTATCTATACCACTCCTGCTGTCTCTAGAGAGTTGAAAACAGCAGATATGGGACAGGTAGCACGTCCGGTGAACAGGTCAGGGTTCCATAGCCGCAGGCAGAACAGTTGAAACTGAAGCAGCAGCACGGCCAGCTGGAATGGGGACAGCAAGGAGTCATCATGCCAGGTAGTCCTGAGGCATGGTCCTAGGGCTCATGTCCTCCGAGAGAGAGAAAGAAAGCAAGAAAGAGAGAGTGAATTAGAGAGAGCATACTTAAATTCACACAGGACACCGGATAAGACTGGATAAATACTCCAGATATAACAGACAGACTTCTCTCTATAGGAAAAAGCCCTGCCTCCAGCTGTTTGCTTAGAAATTCTGTTAGGACTGTTAGGAGGCCTGCGTCTTGTGACCGTAGCGTACATGTAGGTATGTACGACAGGACCAAATCGAAAGATGGGTAGGAACAAGCCCATGTAAAGCTTTGTAGGTTAGCTTTGTAGGTTAAAACCTTGACATCAGCCCTTGCCTTAACAGTAAGCCAGTGTAGAGAGGCTAGCACTGGAGTCAAGATTCTAGCAGCCGTGTTTAGCACTAACTGAAGTTTATTTAGTGCTTTATCCGGGTAGGAGGAAAGTAGAGCATTGCAGTAGTCTAACCTAGAAGTGACAAAAGCATGGATACATTTTTATGCATCATTTTTGGACAGAAAGTTTCAGATTTTTGCAATGTTACGTAGAGGGAAAAAGCTGTCCTTGAAACATTCTTGATATGTTCGTCAAAAGAGAGTAACGCCGAGGTCCTTCACAGTTTTATTTGAGATGACTGTACAACCATCAAGATTAATTGTAAGATTGAACAGAAGAACTCTTTGTTTCTTGGGACCTAGAACAAGCGTCTCTGTTTTGTCTGAGTTTAAAAGTAGAACATTTCCAGCCATCCACTTCCTTATGTCTTAGGCTTCCAGTGAGGGCAATTTTGGGCTTCACCATGTTTCATCGAAATGTACAGCTGTCTGTCATCCGCATAGCAGTGAAAGTTATGTTTCCGAAACATAAACATCAATTGATCATGTGATTTCAGATAAGTGAGGGTAGCCACACGCTGTCTCTCAGTATTGGCCACCATTAATTGGATATTTGAGTGATATAAAATGAAAGTGATCAATACCTGACAAGTATGAGTAGTTTAAGTTAATTTCCCATCCTTTGTAGGGTCTGCCTTTCAAACCGCAGATGGGTGCATTTGCCAATGTAACGTTACTGTTAGCTGATGTTTACTTTGCAAGCTACAGGTAGACACTTTGCAGTGTACTTTTTTCTCCAACGTAGGCCTTCCTAGTGGAGTTGGCTAGCAGTATCCCCTTTCAACGTTGTTTTTAAGGTGTTTGATCACGATTGCTGCTAACAGACATGATAGCGAGCTAACATCAGATCAGGACAAAATGGCTTGTTAACGAGATAAACTGGATGGCTATATCCAATATCGTTTGATTTGCTTTCCATCTATAGTGTTGATGACAGTAGTCTGATTTACAACTTTACCAGGACGATGTCAAACTCTTTCCAAAATCCTAATCTCTGATGAAGCAAGCTAAATGGCATGTTGTTTCCTTTAGCTAGCTAGCTACTTGACAAATGCATCTGGCTACCCTCGAGTATCTGAAAATACATGATAAATTGATGTTTACTGATTGCTTTATTTTTAAAAAATGAGCTTTTATTTAATCAGGGGAGCCCAATTTGTGACCAGGGTCTCATTTTCAATGGCGGCCTGAGACCACAAAGCAAAAGATAAAAAATATAACAATATACAATAAGAAGTACCCTACACAAGAACATCACCAACATCACAGGTGTCATAGACAAGTTACTAAATCAATCAATCAATCAATCAAACAAACAATTTTACACCTCTGTGAACTCATTTATCGTCAGGGTTTTAAAATACCCCAGTGGCACCAGGGAATCCAAATGTAATGCCTTTTTGTAAGTGATTCAAAAAATGTGAAGTGTGAAAACGGATTTACCTAATTCCGGTGTAGACCCTAGGAATCTGCAACGCTAACCAACCCTGTGAACGGGTTTGGTATCACATTATTTTATACGTTGGCACCAAAGTTAGGTAAGTTGGAAACTTGTGTAGTAGGGCTTTGTAAACAAAAAATATGTTTGATAATTAATTGATCTACGTGACTTTGATGAGGACCAGCCAACCTTTTGATACAGGATGCAATGGTGAGTATTAAAACTGCCACCAGTGATGAAACGAATGGCATGTCTGCTGTATTTTGACAAATGGTGTCACGATAGAAACTGGCAGGAAAGTTGATTGTACAATCTGCCTCCTGCTGTTTAGAGCGGGGAAGTATGTATTTCTAAAAAATAAGCCCACTTTCAATCTTAGCTTTATAATTAGCTCTTCTGTGTGTTTTTCAAGAGTTAGATCTTTATCAATCCAAACTCCCAGATATTTATAGGATGGAACTTGCTCGATGAGAGAACCATCCATTGGTAGTAGTAGTAGTCCATTGGTAACATTTTGGCCTGAATTATAGAACTACATATATTTAGTTCTGCCCGCATTAAGTACACATTTTAAATCAACAAGGGCCTTCTGTAATGAAACAAAATCACATTGCAGCTCGGTCAACAGTTGGTGCAATGGCATACATAACCGTATCCTCTGCATACAGATGAATATTACAGGATTTTTTCATTTTTAATTTTACCTTTATTTAACCAGGCAAGTCAGTTAAGAACAGATTCTTATTTTCAATGACAGCCTGGGAACAGGGGCAGAACGACAGATTTGTACCTTGATTTGTACCTTGTCAGGTCGGGGGTTTGAACTCACAACCTTCCGGTTACTAGTCCAACGCTCTAACCACTAGGCTACGCTGCCGCCCTATTTAATAGACCAATATTATTTATATAAATAGTAGAGAACTTGTCCCTAAATCGGACCCTGCAGTACACCTTTCATAATAGAGGACATTTTACAATTGAATATGCTTATTCAACAACCTATTCATGAATAATGGGTGAAGAGGGCCTGAATAAAACATTAAAAGTTTGGACACACCTACTCATTCCAGGGTTTTTCTTTATTTTTACTATTTTCTACATTGTAGAATAATAGTGAAGACATCGCAACTATGAAATAAAACATATAGAATCATGTAGTAACTAATTAAGTGTAAAAACAAATCAAAAATATATTTTAGTTTTTAGATTCTTCAGTCTCCACCCTTTGCCTTGATGACAGCTTTGCACACTCTTGGCATTCTCTTAACCAGCTTCATTAGGAAGGCTTTTCAAACAGTCTTGAAGGGGTTTCACATATGCTGAGCACTTCTTGGCTGCTTTTCCTTCACTTTGCAGTCCAACTCATCCCAAACCATCTCAATTGGCACAGACACATGCATACACACAAACCCCAATAACATGCGCACTATACATACACATGGATTTAGTACTGTAGATATGTGGTAGTGGTGGAGTAGGGGCCTGAGGGCACACAGTGTGTTGGGAAATCTGTGAATGTATTGTAATGTTTTTAAAATTGTATCAACTGTCTTAATTTTGCTGGACCCCAGGAAGAGTAGCTGCTGTGTTGGCAGCTAATGGGGATCCATAATACATACAAATTGGGTTGAGGTCGGTTGATTGTGGAGGCCAGGTTATCTGATGCAGCACTCCATCACTCTCCTTGGTCAAATAGCCCTTACACAGCCCAGAGGTGTGTTGAAAAACAAATGATAGGCCCACTAAGCGCAAACCAGATGGGATGAAATGGCATATCGCTGCAGAATGCTGTGGTAGCCATGTTGGTTAAGTGTGTCTTAAATTCTAAATAAATCACAGACCGTGTCACCAGCAAAGCACCATCACACCACCTCTTCCATGCTTCACGGTGGGACCCACACATGCGGAGATCATACGTTCACCTACTCTGCGTCTCACAAAGACACAGCAATTGGAACCAAAAATCTCAAATTTAGACGTCACCATCAACCTCACCCCCCCTGATGCTTCGTTTTTGAAGGCTTCTGCATTCTGTAAGGCCCGACTCCAGGAATGAGAAGCAGGTACGGGGAGTCAAACATTTAATCAGGAACAGACATAAAACAAAACAGGAACAGCATCAGTACACAGGTACAGTGCCTTGCGAAAGTATTCGGCCCCCTTGAACTTTGCGACCTTTTGCCACATTTCAGGCTTCAAACATAAAGATATAAAACTGTATTTTTTTGTGAAGAATCAACAACAAGTGGGACACAATTATGAAGTGGAACAACATTTATTGGATATTTCAAACTTTTTTAACAAATCAAAAACTGAAAAATTGGGCGTGCAAAATTATTCAGCCCCCTTAAGTTAATACTTTGTAGCGCCACCTTTTGCTGCGATTACAGCTGTAAGTCGCTTGGGGTATGTCTCTGATTTTTTTTTCCCATTCCTCCTTGCAAAACAGCTCGAGCTCAGTGAGGTTGGATGGAGAGCATTTGTGAATAGCAGTTTTCAGTTCTTTCCACAGATTCTCGATTGGATTCAGGTCTGGACTTTGACTTGGCCATTCTAACACCTGGATATGTTTATTTTTGAACTATTCCATTGTAGATTTTGCTTTATGTTTTGGATCATTGTCTTGTTGGAAGACAAATCTCCGTCCCAGTCTCAGGTCTTTTGCAGACTCCATCAGGTTTTCTTCCAGAATGGTCCTGTATTTGGCTCCATCCATCTTCCCATCAATGTTAACCATCTTCCCTGTCCCTGCTGAAGAAAAGCAGGCCCAAACCATGATGCTGCCACCACCATGTTTGACAGTGGGGATGGTGTGTTCAGGGTGATGCTTTTACGCCAAACATATCGTTTTGCATTGTTGCCAAAAAGTTAAATTTTGGCTTCATCTGACCAGAGCACCTTCTTCCACATGTTTGGTGTGTCTCCCAGGTGGCTTGTGGCAAACTTTAAACAACACTTTTTATGGATATCTTTAAGAAATGGCTTTCTTCTTGCCACTCTTCCATAAAGGCCAGATTTGTGCAATATTCGACTGATTGTTGTTCTATAGACAGAGTCTCCCACCTCAGCTATAGGTCTCTGCAGTTCATCCAGAGTGTTCATGGGCCTCTTGGTTGCATCTCTGATCAGTGTTCTCCTTGTATGAGCTGAAAGTTTAGAGGGATGGCCAGGTCTTGGTAGATTTGCAGTGGTCTGATACTCCTTCCATTTCAATATTATCGCTTGCACAGTGCTCCTTGGGATGTTTAAAGCTTGGGAAATCTTTTTGTATCCAAATCCGGCTTTAAACTTCTTCACAGCAGTATCTCGGACCTGCCTGGTGTGTTCCTTGTTCTTCATGATGCTCTCTGCGCTTTTAACGGACCTCTGAGACTATCACAGTGCAGGTGCATTTATACAGAGACTTTACACACAGGTGGATTGTATTTATCATCATTAGTCATTTAGGTCAACATTGGATCATTCAGAGATCCTCACTGAACTTCTGGAGAGAGTTTGCTGCACTGAAAGTAAAGGGGCTGAATAATTTTGCACGCCCAATTTTTCACTTTTTGATTTGTTAAAAAAGTTCGAAATATCCAATAAATGTCGTTCCACTTCATGATTGTGTCCCACTTGTTGTTGATTCTTCACAAAAATATACAGTTTTATATCTTTATGTTTGAAGCCTGAAATGTGGCAAAAGGTCGCAAAGTTCAAGGGGGCCGAATACTTTCGCAAGACACTGTATACAAGGACATAAGAGAATCAATGCAGAAGCTTTCATACAAAGCATTGGGGAGTGCCGATGTTCCGGTTGGTTTAACGTCGGGTCCGGGGCCTGACACCAATGGAACCGGGGGTGCCTAAGCCAGCTCATCGGGCTGTCACGCCCTAGCAGGCTTGAGAGGTTTCTTACCCCGGTTGGTTCGGAAGGCGCCCATCAGCAATCACCTTTGTCATAACCTTCCCTTTATCTGTCTGGTTCCCCACTCTGTTCCCTGCTTCTGCATTGATTGTCATATGTCCTTGTGTACCCGTGTTCTGACGCTGTTCCTGTCCTGTTACCTGTCTGTTCCTCATTAAATTTTCAACTCCCTATACCTGATTCTCATCTCTAGCGTCGGTCCTTACAGAATGCAGAAGACACCAAACAAAGCATCGGGGAGTGCTGGCTTTCCGGTTGGTGGTGACGTCGGGTCCGGGGGCCGCCACTGATGGATCCGGGGGTGCCTAAGCCAGCTCATCAGGCTGTCACACCCTAGCTGGCTCGAGGTTTCTTGCCCCGGTTGGCTCAGAAGGCGCCCATCCCACGTCAGGCCTCAGCCGGATTGTCAGGATTTTATGCCCAGCCAGCTTGTCATGCTGCTACGCCTCCACAGGATCATCAGGCTCCCACGCGGGATCGACAGGCCTTCATAGAGGGGGTTACTGTCACGCGCATCAGCCTATTATTGGACTCAATTAGTCTCAGTCATCTGTTTATTGCCTCCCCTATATTTGTCAGTTCCCCATCTGTGTTCTCCACTGCTGCATTGATTGTTGATTGTCATTGTGTACCCGTGTGCTGACGCTGTTCCTGTCTTGTGCTTTGTCAGTTTCTCATGAAATGTTCTACTCCCGGTACCTGCTTCTCGACTCCAGCGTCGGTCCTTTCACTGTATACCAACCCTATCTTGTCACAACACAAGTGATTGGCTCAAATGCATTAAGAAAGAAAGAAATTCCACAAATGTACTTTTAACAAGGCACACCTGTTAATTGAAATGCATTCCAGGTGACTACCTCATGAAGCTGGTTGAGAGAATGCCAAGAGTGTGCAAAGCTGTCATCAAGGCAAAGGGTGCCTAATTTGAAGAATCTACCATATAAAATATATTTTGATTTGTTCAACACTTTTGTGGTTACTACATGATTCCATATGTGTTATTTCATAGTTTTGATGTCTTCACTATTATTCTACAATGTAGAAAATAGTAAAAACAAAGAAAAACTCTTGAATGAGTAGGTGTCCAAACTTTTGACTTGTACTGTATATTTACTATCAACTTTATAAATGACATCCTATAAGATTTCAGCTGCCTTTTTACTGTAATAATTCATCAATTAACTAGTGGGTTGTGAAAAGTATCCTGAGTCCTTACAGCACTGCCTTGATTCATTCTTTCCTCCCCTCCTGTACAGTGGGTTAGTGACTCTACGAATTCAAGATCTCAGCTTTTGTCTCCTATAAATGTTGTCCTGCTGTAATGAATTACAAATGATGACTGTCTACAAATTGTTCATTTTTAAAAATATGATTTGTTATAAAAACATTGGTGTTTGTCATAGAACAACTAATTGCTGTCTATGTTGGAGGTTTTTAGCTTTCCAACGCTGTGCTGCATATGAGGGTGAGACCTATCCTTACACCAACAATGTACGGACAGTCCGACCAGCGAATGAAAGTTTAGGTGGGACTTCCCAGCCTCCAATGGATGTGGATATGTAACCCGAACCCAAGAGTCTTCAATTCAAGTTGGGAACTGTAGCTATGAGCCAATACAGTCGGGAAGTGAATAGACATTACATCGACTTATCTATAAGCAAATTACCTTGATAAATAAGTTATCTTAACTGGTTCATGCTCATTGTGTTCTGTTCACTGGAAAATAATAACTTTGTAGGTGTTTTAAAAAGATGTCTGGATGACTCAATTATTTTACAAACCACTGAAGTAAAAGAGAGAAATGGCTAGGTAACGTTAGTAGAGAAACAGCTAGGTAGTGATTTTCTCAGAAAATAATCAATGGGTAATTTTTACAAAACTAAGTAGTGATTTTCTGTTGGGCAACACAGACTTTCAATTCCCTCCAAAGATTTTCTATGGGGTTGAGATCTGGAGACTGGCTGAATTTTTACCAAAAAGTTATATTTTGGTTTCATCTGACCATATGACATTCTCCCAATCTTCTTCTGGATCATCCAAATGCTCTCTAGCAAACTTCAGACGGGCCTGGACATGTACTGGCTTAAGCAGGGGGACACATCTGGCACTGCAGGATTTGAGTCCCTGGCGGCGTAGTGTGTTACTGATGGTAGGCTTTGTTACTTTTGTCCCAACTCTCTGCAGGTCATTCACTAGGCCCTCCCCGTGTGGTTCTGGGATTTTTGCTCACCGTTCTTGTGATCATTTTGACCCCACGGGGTGAGATCTTGTGTGGAGCCCCAGATCGAGGGAGATTATCAGTGGTCTTGTATGTCTTCCATTTCCTAATAATTGCTCCCACAGTTGATTTCTTCAAACCAAGCTGCTTGCCTATTGCAGATTCAGTCTTCCCAGCCTGGTGCAGGTCTACAATTTTGTTTCTGTTGTCCTTTGACAGCTCTTTGGTCTTGGCCATAGTGGAGTTTGGAGTGTGACTGTTTGAGGTTGTGGACAGGTGTCTTTTATACTGATAACAAGTTCAAACAGGTGCCATTAATCCAGGTAACGAGTGGAGGACAGAGGAGCCTCTTAAAGAAGAAGTTACAGGTCTGTGAGAGCCAGAATTCTTGCTTGTTTGTAGGTGACCAAATACTTATTTCCCACCGTAATTTGCAAATAAATTAATAAAAAATCCTACAATGTGATTTTCTGGATTTTTTTTCTAATTTTGTCTGTCATTGTTGAAGTGTACCTATGATGAAAATTACAGGCCTCTCTCATCTTTTTAAGTGGGAGAACTTGCACAATTGGTGGCTGACTAAATACTTTTTTGCCCCACTGTATAGGCTAATTGATAGAGGGTTGTTGTTGTAAGGCCTCTGAAAGCACTGTCCTTGACATCAGCCTACATATAGCCTATTGTTTGTGTCCATAGGTTTTTCTGAACTTGAGCTTTGGAGGTGGAGGTCACACCAAAGCCATCCTGAGGGCCTCTCCTGAAGTGACAGTAGTGGCCCTAGACCGAGACCCCACAGCATTCAGCTTAGCTCAACAGCTGGCCAAGGAACACAGGTGATTGCCTTTTTTTATAATAATTACAGTGGTATGTATAATATGGGTACAATTTGTACTTAAGTCACATATTTCACAGATTTGCAAGTCAAATATAAATACATTTGTTTGCAAATGTAATCTGCATGTAGAAATGTCAATGAACATCAAAGGGATACTTCTGGATTTTGGCAATGAGGAGCTTTCTTCTTCCCTAGAGTCAGATGAGCTTATGGATACCATTTTTATGTCTCTGCTTGGAGTTTGAAGGAAGTTGCTAACTAGTTACAAATGACGTGTATGTTAGACGCAGAGACATACAAATGGTATCCACCAGTTCATCTGACTCTGGAAAAGTAGATCAAAGGCCTCATTGCCAAAATCCCAAAGTATCCCTTTAACACATCTTAATATGCTATAAAAGTAATTGTAAAATTGTAAAATGTGTAGGTTACCTAAAATGCAATTAATTTCACTGTACCTGCTTACATTCTGATTAATATATACATGCTTTAGAGGCAGTTATTTGAAGTGAGACTACAAAACAGAATAGACACTCTCATAAAGTCTGATTCACAATAGCTCTACTGCCGAATGTGATTAGTATGTGCTTGCATTGTTAGTGCTGTTATGTGGGTTATTTTCCCTCAAAGTTATATAGTCAACAATTTATGGATCATAGTTTGGATTGAAGGTTAGCTAGATCATGATACAGCCTTTTGCATCCCAGCTCCCAACCCTCTCCACCTCCCTGCCAACCTTCAAACCCTGAAAGAAAGCAAATCATTGAGTAACTGCTGCTAAAGCCCCTCGTTTCACAAACCATCCACATCCATTGTGTTAGGGAGACTTAAACCCAGTCCCCCCACGCTTAGCTGGTGGGCCTGGTGTCTCATTTGTCAGAACAGAGGCCCACGGCCCCAGTGTGAGGGAGATGCTGCCTCCCACTGAGGTTCCGTCAGTGGTGAGTGGGAGGTAAAGAGAGAGGAGAGCCCAGCAAACTTCGAAGAGAGGAGGGAGACACCGTGCCACTGTGTTTATTAATGAGGGAGAGAAGGAGTGTGTGCGAGAGCGAGCGAGAGCGCATGAGGGAGGATGAAAATTAGATGTTCCTAAGACCATGGCGTGGGTAGGAATCCTTTTACGTAGATTCCGGGGAAACCTCTCTCGGGGGGAATGTCTGCTACACCAACGCGCCTATGAGAGGGGGATGAGACGGAAGAGAGAAAATCAGAGTACGCCATTCTGTCAACAGCAATATATCCCAGCTATAAACCCTTCCAAACCCACTCACGATGTGAGTTGAGAGAAGCCAGAGAAATCTAGCAATTAGCTAATATTATTGGAAGCCTGTATAAAAGACCCTTGCAGCCCACGTAATGCCTCCACACAACAGGGCTGGAGAGTGTTCTCTTCTCTCTCTCCCATATTTCTATCATCACTGATTTCACTTCTCTTTTGCCTTGCAAAAAGTACAGCCTTGATGCAAACTATTGAAGAGCGATGTGAATCTGCACTTATGTAATTGCTTAGATTAGAGCCCAGAGTTAGATTTTCTAGCGTAGTAGACGCCCTGACAACTTTCATGTTGGTTGCAGTGGTCTGAGGGGTATCCTACGAAGGAAGCTGGTTTTCTAAAGCTAACCAGCTTCAATTTGCTTCAGATTCCAGCTCAGGCTTCATCTGTACTACTACGGTATGAAGCCTGCTGCTAACTCTAGCAGGCTTGTAACTGCGTGAATATGTCACACATGGCTATTCGAACACCGAAATCTTCAATGCTGAAACATCAATCAATGGACAAATCAGTGGCACATTTTCATTTGTGCCAAAATCAAAATGAAAGAAGGCCCAGGACGTTACCAGTGTAGTAAATATTTTTTTCCTTGCCAAAAATGAAAACGCGAAGCAGATCAAAGTCTTTGGTCCTTTATAAACCTGCTGTATGTGAAATAGTGTGTGCTTGAGCTTGGAAAATCAATACATGTAACTCTGAATGACATCGTGATGTTTGTTTCCAACATATTAGGGCTGCTTTCCTAAAGAAGGTAAATCCGCTTTGTGCTTTGTTTCCTTGCCACGACACTAACGAGTATCTGTTATTGTCCAGGCCCTAATGTTGAGACTTAATTCTCTAAGTGTGACTGAGTGTGACAATATTGTGGAGATTCTACGTACTAGTCTATTAGCAGAGATATCTTTCTTATTGCTATTACTTACGTACAGGGGGCTTTATGTGTGTGCAACTTTAGTACAAAGTAGAAAATTAACAAAAAGAGAAAGTAAATTACTAGTGATTGGTGTCTGCATGTCATTGATTTGCATGGGGTGATTAGCATTTAGCAAGAAACCTGATGTATTGTGTTTACTATAGACACCATTCCACTCTCCTAGGATTACATCTAGTGAACAGGCCTACCAGGGAGAAGAAAGGGGAAACGACATTAGTTGTGGCACTCTACTGAGAATCTACGTAGCTCTAACTCTCTTTAGTCTTAGGCTTACATCTTAAACACATACATGCTACATTTGTTTATTTAGTTTATTTAGTTTAGTTTAAACTTCTAGATTTGAGGTTGCTTAAGTTCACATTCCAAACCAAACACAAGCATCTTTCGCCAGTGGTACTTTGTGTGTTCTTTTTTCATGTCCTGTAGATATTTTCATCACTGCTCCCCTGCTGAAAGCAATCAATCAGCATCTTGTCTTAGGCCTTAGTGACGCAGGTAGAGGAGCTGAGCAGGTCAGCACTGGGGAATATTTCAGACTTGATTTGTGGAGAGGCAGCGCGTCATGTTGGACAAACACACACAACAACAACACACACACACACACACTTAGCACTCAACAGTGAGGACTCCTGGCACTTTTACCTCAAAATGGGGTGTTGGGAGGGGAATGGCATCTGCAGATGTGTGTTTTCAAGTGCTGCTGAATATAGTGCATTTTTGTGTAATGTGTTCAGGTTACAGTCATGAAAATGGAAAACAAAGGACACGATATTTACACAGTACATCCGTACTGTACATCAGTGTCATCCGTCAGAGGAAGCGCTTAAAAGATGACCAAACCAACAGAGGAATATGTGTAGGCAAACCCTTATCTGCTCTACTTCAAACCCAGATAAACAGGTGATAGACATTCATATGAAGAAGACTGCAGCAGCTCAAAGCTCTGTTCCTTTATTAAAACTTCTAAGGGCTGCAATCCCGTTAACGGGATCGATATGACAACAGCCAGTGAAAGTGCAGGGTGCCAAATTCAAAACAACAGAAATCTCATAATTAAAATTCCTCAAACATACATGTATCTTATACCATTTTAAAGGTAATCTTGTTGATAATCCCACCACAGTGTCCTCTTTCAAATGGGCTTTAAGGCGATAGCACCACAAACGATTATGCTAGGTCACCACCAACTCACAGAAAAATTCAGTAATTTTTCCAGCCAAAGAGAGGAGTCACAAAAAGCACAAATAGAGATAAAATGAATCACTAACCTGTGATGATCTTCATCAGATGACACTCATAGGACTTCATGTTACACAATACATGTATGTTTTGTTTGATAAAGTTCATATTTATATAAAAAATCTCAGTATTCATTGGCGCGTTACGTTCACTAGTTCCAAAAACATCCGGTGATATTGCAGAGAGCCACATCATTTTACAGACATACTCATTCTAAATGTCTATAAATACAATTGTTTGACATGGAAATAAAGATATACCTCTCCTTAATGCAACCGCTGTGTCAGATTTCAAAAAACTTTACGGAAAAAGCAAACCATGAAATAATCTGAGACGGCACTCAGAAAAAAATATATATCCGCCATGTTGGAGTCAACAGAAATCAGAAATAACATTATAAATATTCCCTTACCTTTGATGATCTTCATCATAATGCACTCCCAGGAATCCTAATTCCACAATGAATGTTTGTTTTGTTCGATAATGTCCATTATTTATGTCCAAGTAGCTACTTTTGTTAGCGCGTTTAGTACACAAATCCAAACGCTCGTGCAGGTCCAGCCGAACGTTGGACAAAAACTTCAAAAAGTTATATTACAGGTCGTCGAACATTTCAAACCAAGTATAGAATCAATCTTTAGGATGTTTTTATCATAAATCTTCAATAATGTTCCAACCCGGAGAATTCCATTGTCTGTAGAAAAGCCATGGAACGCAGGTCGTATCATGTGAAATTCGCGTGACCAGGACCTGGCTCTCTGCCAGACCACTGACTCAGAGCTCTCATCAGGCCCCACATCACAGTAGAAGCCTCATTCAAGTTTCTAAAGATGGTTGACATCTGGTGGAAGCCTTAGGGAAGTGCAACATAACCAATATCCCACTGGGTATTCAATAGGGGCTGGGTTGAAAATCGACCAACCTCAGATTTCCCACATCCTGTTTGGATTTCTTCTCAGGTTTTTGCCTGCCATGTGAGTTCTGTTATACTCACAGATATCATTCAAACAGTTTTAGAAACTCCAGAGTGTTTTCTATACAATACTAATAATACTATGCATATATTAGCAACTGGGACTGAGGAGCAGGCCATTTACTCTGGGCACCTTTCATCCAAGCTACTCAATACTGCCCTGGGAGCCATATAAGGTCCTGCTCCAGGGCACCAATACTACCACCAATACTTACTTCCAGGATGGGCCTACAGTACACAGACAGGGGAAGGGCTTTCTTTTTAACAGTTGTGGACAACTGGGGACATTTTCTGGAGAAAACTGAGTAGCAAAAATAGATGCAGGCTGAGCACTTATGCCAGAAATTGGAATAGGGTGTTATTTTTGAAAGACGGAAGTTTCGCCATTTAGTGGCCAATCTTCACACTTCCTGAAGACCCTAATGGAACTTAAAGTTAAATAAGTTCCCAAACCCCTTTTAATGTGATATGGAAGTCGTAGTGACTACAGACAGCCATGACCTCAGTGTTTTATTTTTTTATTTTACCTTTATTTAACTAGGCAAGTCAGTTAAGAACAAATTCTTATTTTCAATGACGGCCTAGAAACAGTGCTCCTAGAAACTGCCTGTTCAGGGGCAGAACGACAGATTTTTACCTTGTCAGCTCGGGGGTTTGAACTTGCAACCTTCCGGACAGTATCCCCAGTCACCACCCTGGGGCATTGGGGTCTACCTTGTGCAGAGGGAAGAGTGTCCCTACTGGCCCTAGTTTGACACATGCACGTGATGAAGAGGGGTTGTAACAATAACCAGTTCATCATTTTATTTTTTTAACAAGGTTTCCCTGCCTAGAGCCCTGTTACCTCACTCAGCAGGGCAGGGCATCCCCCAGCATTACTTAAGGTCATTCAATCCACCATATGCCCCAATGTGGCCTTCTCTTCAATCATTTAACATGTTGTAGGTGGGCCAGGGGAGATGACATTTAAAACACCAACTAACCTTTTATTCAGTTATAAGTTAAGAATGATGTTAATGTTGTGGGTTGCATAACTACATATAGATCAGTTCTCTAAAGCAATTATACGCCTATACTTGGACCACACACACATGCACACACTACTGAAACTGGGCATGTTTAATAATATAACACCTTACATAAGGAATGTATATATCCCACCATGTGTCTAAGGCACATAAAGAAGTAAATCATTAAAAAAAACGTTAACTGTTTTGTATATTCTTAAATCCTTCTGTGTCTTACAGAAAGAGAGCATCGGAGTCTCCTCAGCGTGTAGGGGAAGGTGAGTTCAACGGCATAGATGAGGGTGTGTAGAAAAAAAATACCCGGAACTTAAATATAGTAACTGAAAATAGTTACTAATGATGAGACACTGGCCAAGTTGGCCATTTCCTTATCTCTTGCAATTATCAATGAATAAAATCCATAGATTAAAATCCCTTCCCATAACTACTATGAGAACAGTTTGTTAGGGTCTTTGTCTCTTCATTACTTAATCCACCTCCTCTCCTTGCCTGCCTGCCTTATTGCTGAAGACAATATAAGATTTGTGGAGGAGGCTAGAAGAGTTGACACGACACCATCTGTACCAAACCAAGTTTATGATTAAACCTTACGATGCATTTGAACAAGTCAACTACCTGGATGAAATTAAATGTATCTCAACACACAGTATAGTTTACCATGGTAACCAACTTTCATTGAATTAGGGGGATAACAAAGGTTTGTAAATGTAGATGTTATGTCCATGAAACAATGTATGGATAATATGATATCCCTTCAGTTTTCCTACACTTTATTACATTTTATACTCAATGTAACTTTTTAGGGGACTTCAGTCTCTGAAGGGAGTGAAATACATCAAGAGTCCTGATTGATGAAAATGGTCTCAAACCAATGAGCTGCAGAAGCCATACATTCTCAGCATATTGACATAAGGTCTTACTGTGTACTGCGTTGGTACACAGTAGGCATGGTTGCTCTGTCTGGGGGCACTGCTCTGTTGAGATGGGACCGGGAGGGGGTGGACGAGTCTGTGAAGCACGTGGGTGTGGAGAATGCCTTGCTATAGATTTTACAGCATATTAATGACTGCAGCGAAGAATGAAAAACTTCTCGAGCATGATAAGGAAAAGCCCTGGCCTGACAGTGCGGGCGAGATGCTCCACTCAACCCTTGGTCTCTCAAGCGTCAGTGGGTGTATGAACACAAGGACCCCAAGGCCTGCTTGCTAAGTCGTTAGTGGGAGAGACCTTATCGAGATGGCCACTGCTATTATATCTTTATTGCAGCAATGGGGGGTCTTTTATTTCATTTCAACAAGACTATTGAGAGGAGACTAGAGGAGGTTAGATGCGGCGGAATCGCAATTGTCTGCGGTGCTGAGATGTGGAAGATGTTATAAGTCAGGTTGGTGTGGTGTCTAAGACCCCGTCTCTGTCTGTCTGCCAGTATTGGGTGGCCCTGTTGGCCCCTCAGGCTGATTTATGGCTGCCCCTCTAGCTCTCACCAGCCATCATCTCTGTGCTCACTGAAAAGGTCACATGAAAAATGCATGACCGTGGTGGGAAGATCCCACCACCTGTGTGTGCGGCAGGGGGCTGTGTCTTGTACAGGGCTGTGTGTCGAGGCAGGAGGCTGTGTCTTGTACAGGGCTGTGTGTCGAGGCAGGAGGCTGTGTCTTGTACATGGCTGTGTGTCGAGGCAGGAGGCTGTGTCTTGTACAGGGCTGTGTGTCGAGGCAGGAGGCTGTGTCTTGTACAGAGCTGTGTGTCGAGGCAGGAGGCTGTGTCTTGTACAGAGCTGTGTGTCGAGGCAGGAGGCTGTGTCTTGTACATGGCTGTGTGTCGAGGCAGGAGGCTGTGTCTTGTACATGGCTGTGTGTCGAGGCAGGAGGCTGTGTCTTGTACAGGGCTGTGTGTCGAGGCAGGAGGCTGTGTCTTGTACATGGCTGTGTGTCGAGGCAGGAGGCTGTGTCTTGTACATGGCTGTGTGTCGAGGCAGGAGGCTGTGTCTTGTACATGGCTGTGTGTCGAGGCAGGAGGCTGTGTCTTGTACAGGGCTGTGTGTCGAGGCAGGAGGCTGTGTCTTGTACAGGGCTGTGTGTCGAGGCAGGAGGCTGTGTCTTGTACAGGGCTGTGTGTCGAGGCAGGAGGCTGTGTCTTGTACAGGGCTGTGTGTCGAGGCAGGAGGCTGTGTCTTGTACAGGGCTGTGTGTCGAGGCAGGAGGCTGTGTCTTGTACAGGGCTGTGTGTCGAGGCAGGAGGCTGTGTCTTGTACAGGGCTGTGTGTCGAGGCAGGAGGCTGTGTCTTGTACAGGGCTGTGTTTTGTACAGGAAGGATTTGCATGGGGATTGGGTCCAGAGGAGACGGGTGTTGAACAGCAAGGAAAATGTTACTTTTTCTGTCAACCACTTTTGCTTAAAAGGTTTTTATAGTGCTTTTTATTTGTCTCATTAGCATTCATAACAAACAGGAAGTGTTAACAGGAGTTCTTGTACAAATTCTTGTACAGTATTTCTGACCTGTGTTGAATGTGTTTACATAATCTGTACCCATTTCTCCATGTCCCTTTCCTGACATTTAATTATCTGATTAAAGGTTTTCTCCCCCTCCCTCCCTCCCTCCCCAAGTGGCCGGGTGCAACCGTTGCTCAGGCGTTTCGGTGAGCTGGGAGCCCTGCTGTCTAGACTGAGGTTTCAGCCAGGTAGTGTGGATGCTGTTCTTCTGGATACTGGCTGCTCCTCCATGCAGATGGACTTCCCGAGAGAGGCTTCTCCCTCAGTAAGGATGGCCCTCTGGACATGAGGATGGATGCAGATAGGTGGGACCATGCATTATCACCCCACCACAGTTGCACAAAGCATTATTGTAATTTGATGTCCATCACTATGTATTATAGGGTACTATCAGTGATTATGAATGATATAGGCCTGTGTGTCTGGAGGATAGATTGAACTACCTTCAGCCCAGATTACTCTAACATAGTATGTGTTTCTCAACACACATACGGCGCCTCCTTCCTACTGCATGCTGGGAAATATTATAATCTGGTGGCAATTTTATTTCCCTGCTTCTGTCATGAGAGGAAAGTCAATTGGGTCAACAATTTATTCCCATAGATGTGTATATAAATATAATGAAAATTATATATATATATATATATATATATATATATATATATATATATATATGTGTACATTGAGCACTCATAAGGCCTGGAATTTGTAGTCTATCAATCTATCCTTGCCTTCAAGGACTTTGACAGTGATTTGACATGAGCTTTTCAAATTGACAGGTATTATGTTTCTGTGGAAAGGAACGGCAATTGTTATTGTATAATCAGTAGGATTCCTCAGCATCAGCCAACCCTTACAGCAGCAAAATGAAAATCATCGATACATCTCACAGTAGCAAAGCAGAGTGGTTCATGAACTAGTATATCATGTTAGTGTTCGATGAAGGAATGAGTCACTCTTGCTGTGGTAGATGAACAACATATAAGGGCTTAGATCTGTTCTTTATCTTTACCTTCCATTTACACTGTAAAAACCCATCTCGGTCAATTATGTGGTTAATTTTTGCCCCATTTGAGGAACCTCGTAGGCAATGTATTTTAAACACCATTTGAAGCTACATATTTTAAAGTCTCTTATGACAACATAGGCAGACATGGAGCAAAATATATTTTGTTTTTAGGTTATGATAAGGTATGACAATTGTATTAAACTCATGAAGGCATTTTATTGTAATCATTACAAAAAATATTTCTATTTCTATTATATTACCCTCGTTCTGTTATCCTAGTTGAAATGTCCAATGAACCCCTTTCAATAATTGTTCATATGGCAGATCTCAAGTTCATAGATAGTCGTCTACACTGTCTATTTCAAGGTCTACTGTACAGGTGATGTTTGTGTGCCTGCTCCTTTTCTTTGCATTCCAATCTGTTGAGGCGTATGTGGAATTTTAACATGCAGAGGTCAGCGTTGATTTTTCCTCTGACATAACCTTTTGCATTTGTTTTCCAGCACAAACTAAAACAACACATGACATGTGTGATCACTGGCACGTTATTCATCTAAAGCATTACATGTCTTGCCCTCCCAACACTTTGTTGTAGTTATTATTGTTGTAGTTATGTATTTTATCCACACTAATTATGTTTCTCTAAAGAGATGTACCGATAACCTGTCAATGAGTGAATGGAGACAAATGAACTGGCAAATATAGAAATACGGCTCTGCCGCTGGCTACATCGCTCTTGTTAGCCACAGAGGTTTTCAGCTGTGTCTGAGATATGTCAGGCTTCACCGCTGTCAGCAAGGACGTGACGTCAAGCAGCCTAATTGGGCTCTTCTTTGTGCGTAGGTACCCCGACATGCCCTGCGCTGCTGACGTTGTGAACGCCTTAGATCAACAGGCGCTTGCGTCCATCCTCACTGCCTATGGGGAGGAAAGGCACACCAGGAAAATAGCCTCGGCCATGGTGGAGGCACGCAGTGTCTACCCCATCACCCGGACACAGCAGCTGGCCAGCGTGGTGGCAGGTACCCTCGTTAATTCCCTACATTGTTTTAGAGGCTCAGGGCAGAAACGGTAGGGAAATGTTAAGCCCCCGTCTTCCTGTGGGACCTATTTGTCTGGGGAAAAATCACAATGGCTCTAATCTCAAGCATCATCCTCTCCTGTCTGTGTTTTGGATGCCTCTCGCACCCATTTCCTGATGAGATTACTATTAATAAGGAGGAGAGAGATGCGTCTGGCGTAGGGTGCGGCTGCCGCTCTGACAAGAGAGTGACAACTTCTCTTTCTCACACGAGCCCCCCGTTCTCTCTTCCCTCCCGTTTTCCTCCTCCCCTTTGTTGCTTTTGATTTCGTTTCCCACCCTACCTCATTTTATGCCCATCCCCCAGCCCATCTCGTTCACACACATGCACACACACTCATGCACAGATTGAGGATGGATCATAATTTTTAATGCATTTTAGTTTTTTTTTGCCTTCCTCTGAGATCTCTACAGAGAGATCTTCTCAATGGCTGTTACCGAGCTAGGCACTACGTGCGTCACACAGGGAGAACAGGTGTGAGGGAGGACAGTTGTTTGATCTCTTTTGAAGAGCAGAGCGAGTCACCAGCAATCTTTATTCCAATCAATCCAAGAGGTCCTGACTCATGTGGGTCCCAGGGGGTCAGCTAGGCTGCTGGTGACACCGTTGCCTAGGGAAGAATGCTATGTGGGTGGAGGGGAGGGGAGGTTGTATTTGTGTAAGGGGGCACACTTTGTAGCGCAATGGTTGGGGGTGTTCAGGACCGAAATTATAGTGTGTTATAGGTTTATTGGATGGGTCTTTCTTTTTCTCTCTCAATCTCTCTACCTTTTTGCAGGCACACTTGGATCAGGATGCAGATCTCTTAAGCCCCATAGACTACAGTGGCAGGAAGCCTTCCAGTCTGTTTAGCCATGTTGGGGTGCAGAGCTTATTATAAACTGTGTTTGCTACCAACAGCCCTGCAGCTCTTCTATAAGGAGTGGTAGTCCTGCATTCCTTCTATAAGGAGTAGTAGCCCTGCAGCTATGCTATAAGGAGTAGAAGCCCTGCAGCTCTGCTATACAGAGTAGTAGCCCTGCAGCTCTGCTATACGGAGTAGTAGCCCTGTACCTCTTCTATAAGGAGTAGTAGCCCTGCAGCTCTGCTATAAGGAGTAGTAGCCCTGCAGCTCTTCTATAAGGAGTAGTAGCCCTGCAGCTCTTCTATAAGGAGTAGTAGCCCTGCAGCTCTTCTATAAGGAGTAGTAGCCCTGCAGCCCTTCTATACGGAGTTGTAGCCCTGCAGCACTTCTATGGGGAGTAGTAGCTTTGCAGCTCTTCTATAAGGAGTAGTAGTCCTGCATTCCTTCTATAAGGAGTAGTAGTCTTGCATTCGTTCTATAAGGAGTAGTAGCCCTGCAGCTCTGCTATAAGGAGTAGTAGCCCTGCAGCTCTGCTATAAGGAGTAGTAGCCCTGCAGCTCTGCTATAAGGAGTAGTAGCCCTGCAGCTCTGCTATAAGGAGTAGTAGCCCTGTAGCTCTGCTATATAGAGTAGTAGCCCTGCAGCTCTACTATACGGAGTAGTAGCCCTGTAGCTCTTCTATAAGGAGTAGTAGCCCTGTAGCTCTTCTATAAGGAGTAGTAGCCCTGCAGCTCTGCTATATGGAGTAGTAGCCCTGCAGCTCTGCTATAAGGAGTAGTAGCCCTGCAGCTCTGCTATAAGGAGTAGTAGCCCTGCAGCTCTGCTATAAGGAGTAGTAGCCCTGCAGCTCTGCTATAAGGAGTAGTAGCCCTGTAGCTCTGCTATATAGAGTAGTAGCCCTGCAGCTCTACTATACGGAGTAGTAGCCCTGTAGCTCTTCTATAAGGAGTAGTAGCCCTGCAGCTCTGCTATATGGAGTAGTAGCCCTGCAGCTCTGCTATAAGGAGTAGTAGCCCTGCAGCTCTGCTATATGGAGTAGTAGCCCTGTAGCTCTGCTATATAGAGTAGTAGCCCTGCAGCTCTACTATACGGAGTAGTAGCCCTGTAGCTCTTCTATAAGGAGTAGTAGCCCTGCAGCTCTGCTATATGGAGTAGTAGCCCTGCAGCTCTGCTATAAGGAGTAGTAGCCCTGCATTCCTTCTATAAGCCTGCATTCCTTCTATAAGGAGTAGTAGCCCTGCAGCTCTGCTATAAGGAGTAGTAGCCCTGCAGCTCTGCTATATGGAGTAGTAGCCCTGCAGCTCTGCTATAAGGAGTAGTAGCCCTGCAGCTCTGCTATAAGGAGTAGTAGCCCTGCAGCTCTGCTACATGGAGTAGTAGCCCTGTAGCTCTGCTATATAGAGTAGTAGCCCTGCAGCTCTACTATACGGAGTAGTAGCCCTGTAGCTCTTCTATAAGGAGTAGTAGCCCTGCAGCTCTGCTATATAGAGTAGTAGCCCTGCAGCTCTGCTATAAGGAGTAGTAGCCCTGCAGCTCTGCTATAAGGAGTAGTAGCCCTGCAGCGCTGCTATATAGAGTAGTAGCCCTGCAGCTCTACTATACGGAGTAGTAGCCCTGTAGCTCTTCTATAAGGAGTAGTAGATACCTGCAGCTCTGCTATAGGGAGTAATAGCCCTGCAGCTCTGCTGTAAGGAGTTGTAGCCCTGCAGCGCTTCTATGGGGAGTAGTAGCCCTGCAGCTCTTCTGTAAGGAGTAGTAGCCCTGCAGCTCTGCTATAAGGAGTAGTAGTCCTGCATTCCTTCTATAAGGAGTAGTAGAGACCTGCAGCTCTGCTATAAGGAGTAGTAGACCTGCAGCTCTGCTATAGGGAGTAATAGCCCTGCAGCTCTGCTGTAAGGAGTTGTAGCCCTGAAGCGCTTCTATGGGGAGTAGTAGCCCTGCAGCTCTGCTATAAGGAGTAGTAGCCCTGCAGCTCTGCTATAAGGAGTAGTAGCCCTGCAGCTCTGCTATATGGAGTAGTAGCCCTGTAGCTCTGCTATATAGAGTAGTAGCCCTGCAGCTCTACTATACGGAGTAGTAGCCCTGTAGCTCTTCTATAAGGAGTAGTAGCCCTGCAGCTCTGCTATATGGAGTAGTAGCCCTGCAGCTCTGCTATAAGGAGTAGTAGCCCTGCATTCCTTCTATAAGCCTGCATTCCTTCTATAAGGAGTAGTAGCCCTGCAGCTCTGCTATAAGGAGTAGTAGCCCTGCAGCTCTGCTATATGTAGTAGTAGCCCTGCAGCTCTGCTATAATGAGTAGTAGCCCTGCAGCTCTGCTATAAGGAGTAGTAGCCCTGCAGCTCTGCTATATGGAGTAGTAGCCCTGTAGCTCTGCTATATAGAGTAGTAGCCCTGCAGCTCTACTATACGGAGTAGTAGCCCTGTAGCTCTTCTATAAGGAGTAGTAGCCCTGCAGCTCTGCTATAAGTAGTAGCCCTGCAGCTCTGCTATAAGGAGTAGCCCTGCAGCTCTGCTATAAGGAGTAGTAGCCCTGCAGCTCTGCTATATAGAGTAGTAGCCCTGCAGCTCTACTATACGGAGTAGTAGCCCTGTAGCTCTTCTATGAGGAGTAGTAGATACCTGCAGCTCTGCTATAGGGAGTAATAGCCCTGCAGCTCTGCTGTAAGGAGTTGTAGCCCTGCAGCGCTTCTATGGGGAGTAGTAGCCCTGCAGCTCTTCTGTAAGGAGTAGTAGCCCTGCAGCTCTGCTATAAGGAGTAGTAGTCCTGCATTCCTTCTATAAGGAGTAGTAGCCCTGCAGCTCTGCTATAAGGAGTAGTAGCCCTGCAGCTCTGCTATATGGAGTAGTAGCACTGCAGCTCTGCTATAAGGAGTAGTAGCCCTGCAGCTCTGCTATAAGCCCTGCAGCTCTGCTATATAGAGTAGTAGCCCTGCAGCTCTACTATACGGAGTAGTAGCCCTGTAGCTCTTCTATAAGGAGTAGTAGAGACCTGCAGCTCTGCTATAAGGAGTAGTAGACCTGCAGCTCTGCTATAGGGAGTAATAGCCCTGCAGCTCTGCTGTAAGGAGTTGTAGCCCTGCGCTTCTATGGGGAGTAGTAGCCCTGCAGGTCTTCTATAAGGAGTAGTAGCCCTGCAGCTCTTTTGTAAGGAGTAGTAGCCCTGCAGCTCTGCTATAAGCCCTGCAGCTCTGCTATAAGGAGTAGTAGCCCTGCATTCCTTCTATAAGGAGTAGTAGTCCTGCATTCCTTCTATAAGGAGTAGTAGCCCTGCAGCTCTGCTATAAGGAGTAGTAGCCCTGCAGCTCTGCTATAAGGAGTAGTAGCCCTGCAGCTCTGCTATAAGCAGTAGTAGCCCTGCAGCTCTGCTATATAGAGTAGTAGCCCTGCAGCTCTGCTATACAGAGTAGTAGCCCTGTAGCTCTTCTATAAGGAGTAGTAGAACTGCAGCTCTGCTATAGGGAGTAATAGCCCTGCAGCTCTGCTGTAAGGAGTTGTAGCCCTTCAGCACTTCTATGGGGAGTAGTAGCCCTGCAGCTCTTCTGTAAGGAGTAGTAGCCCTGCAGCTCTTTGTAAGGAGTAGTAGCCCTGCAGCTCTGCTATAAGGAGTAGTAGCCCTGCAGCTCTGCTATAAGGAGTAGTAGCCCTGCATTCCTTCTATAAGGAGTAGTAGTCCTGCAGCTCTACTATACGGAGTAGTAGCCCTGTAGCCCTTCTATATGAGTAGTTGCCCTGCAGCTCTTTTGTAAGGAGTAGTAGCCCTGCAGCTCTGCTATAAGGAGTAGTAGCCCTGCAGCTCTGCTATAAGAGTAGTAGCCCTGCATTCCTTCTATAATGAGTAGTAGTCCCACATTCCTTCTATAAGAGTAGTATCCCTGCAGCTCTGCTATAAGCAGTAGTAGCCCTGCAGCTCTGCTATATGGAGTAGTAGCCCTGCAGCTCTGCTATAAGGAGTAGTAGCCCTGCAGCTCTGCTATAAGGAGTTGTAGCCCTGCAGCTCTGCTATATAGAGTAGTAGCCCTGCAGCTCTACTATACGGAGTAGTAGCCCTGTAGCTCTTCTATAAGGAGTAGTAGAGACCTGCAGCTCTGCTATAAGGAGTAGTAGACCTGCAGCTCTGCTGTAAGGAGTTGTAGCTCTGCTATAAGGAGTAGTAGCCCTGCAGCTCTGCTATAAGGAGTAGTAGCCCTGCATTCCTTCTATAAGGAGTAGTAGTCCTGCATTCCTTCTATAAGGAGTAGTAGCCCTGTAGCTCTTCTATAAGGAGTAGTAGCCCTGCAGCTCTGCTATATGGAGTAGTAGCCCTGCAGCTCTGCTATAAGGAGTAGTAGCCCTGCAGCTCTGCTATAAGGAGTAGTAGCCCTGCAGCTCTGCTATATGGAGTAGTAGCCCTGCAGCTCTGCTATAAGGAGTAGTAGCCCTGCAGCTCTGCTATATAGAGTAGTAGCCCTGCAGCTCTACTATACGGAGTAGTAGCCCTGCAGCTCTGCTATATGGAGTAGTAGCCCTGCAGCTCTGCTATAAGGAGTAGTAGCCCTGCAGCTCTGCTATAAGGAGTAGTAGCCCTGCAGCTCTGCTATATGGAGTAGTAGCCCTGTAGCTCTGCTATATGGAGTAGTAGCCCTGCAGCTCTGCTATAAGGAGTAGTAGCCCTGCAGCTCTGCTATATAGAGTAGTAGCCCTGCAGCTCTACTATACGGAGTAGTAGCCCTGTAGCTCTTCTATGAGGAGTAGTAGATACCTGCAGCTCTGCTATAGGGAGTAATAGCCCTGCAGCTCTGCTGTAAGGAGTTGTAGCCCTGCAGCGCTTCTATGGGGAGTAGTAGCCCTGCAGCTCTTCTGTAAGGAGTAGTAGCCCTGCAGCTCTGCTATAAGGAGTAGTAGTCCTGCATTCCTTCTATAAGGAGTAGTAGCCCTGCAGCTCTGCTATAAGGAGTAGTAGCCCTGCAGCTCTGCTATATGGAGTAGTAGCCCTGCAGCTCTGCTATAAGGAGTAGTAGCCCTGCAGCTCTGCTATAAGGAGTAGTAGCCCTGCAGCTCTGCTATATAGAGTAGTAGCCCTGTAGCTCTTCTATAAGGAGTAGTAGAGACCTGCAGCTCTGCTATAAGGAGTAGTAGACCTGCAGCTCTGCTATAGGGAGTAATAGCCCTGCAGCTCTGCTGTAAGGAGTTGTAGCTCTGAAGCGCTTCTATGGGGAGTAGTAGCCCTGCAGCTCTGCTATAAGGAGTAGTAGCCCTGCAGCTCTGCTATAAGGAGTAGTAGCCCTGCAGCTCTGCTATATGGAGTAGTAGCCCTGTAGCTCTGCTATATAGAGTAGTAGCCCTGCAGCTCTACTATACGGAGTAGTAGCCCTGTAGCTCTTCTATAAGGAGTAGTAGCCCTGCAGCTCTGCTATATGGAGTAGTAGCCCTGCAGCTCTGCTATAGGAGTAGTAGCCCTGCATTCCTTCTATATGGAGTAGTAGTCCTGCATTCCTTCTATAAGGAGTAGTAGCCCTGCAGCTCTGCTATAAGGAGTAGTAGCCCTGCAGCTCTGCTATATGGAGTAGTAGCCCTGCAGCTCTGCTATAAGGAGTAGTAGCCCTGCAGCTCTGCTATAAGGAGTAGTAGCCCTGCAGCTCTGCTACATGGAGTAGTAGCCCTGTAGCTCTGCTATATAGAGTAGCAGCCTGCTATACGGAGTAGTAGCCCTGTAGCTCTTCTATAAGGAGTAGTAGCCCTGCAGCTCTGCTATATAGAGTAGTAGCCCTGCAGCTCTGCTATAAGGAGTAGTAGCCCTGCAGCTCTGCTATAAGGAGTAGTAGCCCTGCAGCGCTGCTATATAGAGTAGTAGCCCTGCAGCTCTACTATACGGAGTAGTAGCCCTGTAGCTCTTCTATAAGGAGTAGTAGATACCTGCAGCTCTGCTATAGGGAGTAATAGCCCTGCAGCTCTGCTGTAAGGAGTTGTAGCCCTGCAGCGCTCTATGGGGAGTAGTAGCCCTGCAGCTCTTCTGTAAGGAGTAGTAGCCCTAGCTCTGCTATAAGGAGTAGTAGTCCTGCATTCCTTCTATAAGGAGTAGTAGAGACCTGCAGCTCTGCTATAAGGAGTAGTAGACCTGCAGCTCTGCTATAGGGAGTAATAGCCCTGCAGCTCTGCTGTAAGGAGTTGTAGCCCTGAAGCGCTTCTATGGGGAGTAGTAGCCCTGCAGCTCTGCTATAAGGAGTAGTAGCCCTGCAGCTCTGCTATAAGGAGTAGTAGCCCTGCAGCTCTGCTATATGGAGTAGTAGCCCTGTAGCTCTGCTATATAGAGTAGTAGCCCTGCAGCTCTACTATACGGAGTAGTAGCCCTGTAGCTCTTCTATAAGGAGTAGTAGCCCTGCAGCTCTGCTATATGGAGTAGTAGCCCTGCAGCTCTGCTATAAGGAGTAGTAGCCCTGCATTCCTTCTATAAGGAGTAGTAGTCCTGCATTCCTTCTATAAGGAGTAGTAGCCCTGCAGCTCTGCTATAAGGAGTAGTAGCCCTGCAGCTCTGCTATATGTAGTAGTAGCCCTGCAGCTCTGCTATAAGGAGTAGTAGCCCTGCAGCTCTGCTATAAGGAGTAGTAGCCCTGCAGCTCTGCTATATGGAGTAGTAGCCCTGTAGCTCTGCTATATAGAGTAGTAGCCCTGCAGCTCTACTATACGGAGTAGTAGCCCTGTAGCTCTTCTATAAGGAGTAGTAGCCCTGCAGCTCTGCTATATGGAGTAGTAGCCCTGCAGCTCTGCTATAAGGAGTAGTAGCCCTGCAGCTCTGCTATAAGGAGTAGTAGCCCTGCAGCTCTGCTATATAGAGTAGTAGCCCTGCAGCTCTACTATACGGAGTAGTAGCCCTGTAGCTCTTCTATAAGGAGTAGTAGATACCTGCAGCTCTGCTATAGGGAGTAATAGCCCTGCAGCTCTGCTGTAAGGAGTTGTAGCCCTGCAGCGCTTCTATAGGGAGTAGTAGCCCTGCAGCTCTTCTGTAAGGAGTAGTACCCCTGCAGCTCTGCTATAAGGAGTAGTAGTCCTGCATTCCTTCTATAAGGAGTAGTAGCCCTGCAGCTCTGCTATAAGGAGTAGTAGCCCTGCAGCTCTGCTATATGGAGTAGTAGCACTGCAGCTCTGCTATAAGGAGTAGTAGCCCTGCAGCTCTGCTATAAGGAGTAGTAGCCCTGCAGCTCTGCTATATAGAGTAGTAGCCCTGCAGCTCTACTATACGGAGTAGTAGCCCTGTAGCTCTTCTATAAGGAGTAGTAGAGACCTGCAGCTCTGCTATAAGGAGTAGTAGACCTGCAGCTCTGCTAGGGAGTAATAGCCCTGCAGCTCTGCTGTAAGGAGTTGTAGCCCTGAAGCGCTTCTATGGGGAGTAGTAGCCCTGCAGGTCTTCTATAAGGAGTAGTAGCCCTGCAGCTCTTTTGTAAGGAGTAGTAGCCCTGCAGCTCTGCTATAAGGAGTAGTAGCCCTGCAGCTCTGCTATAAGGAGTAGTAGCCCTGCATTCCTTCTATAAGGAGTAGTAGTCCTGCATTCCTTCTATAAGGAGTAGTAGCCCTGCAGCTCTGCTATAAGGAGTAGTAGCCCTGCAGCTCTGCTATAAGTAGTAGCCCTGCAGCTCTGCTATAAGCAGTAGTAGCCCTGCAGCTCTGCTAGAGTAGTAGCCCTGCAGCTCTACTATACGGAGTAGTAGCCCTGTAGCTCTTCTATAAGGAGTAGTAGAACTGCAGCTCTGCTATAGGGAGTAATAGCCCCTGCAGCTCTGCTGTAAGGAGTTGTAGCCCTTCAGCACTTCTATGGGGAGTAGTAGCCCTGCAGCTCTTCTGTAAGGAGTAGTAGCCCTGCAGCTCTTTTGTAAGGAGTAGTAGCCCTGCAGCTCTGCTATAAGGAGTAGTAGCCCTGCAGCTCTGCTATAAGGAGTAGTAGCCCTGCATTCCTTCTATAAGTAGTCCTGCAGCTCTACTATACGGAGTAGTAGCCCTGTAGCCCTTCTATAAGGAGTAGTTGCCCTGCAGCTCTTTTGTAAGGAGTAGTAGCCCTGCAGCTCTGCTATAAGGAGTAGTAGCCCTGCAGCTCTGCTATAAGGAGTAGTAGCCCTGCATTCCTTCTATAATGAGTAGTAGTCCTACATTCCTTCTATAAGGAGTAGTATCCCTGCAGCTCTGCTATAAGCAGTAGTAGCCCTGCAGCTCTGCTATATGGAGTAGTAGCCCTGCAGCTCTGCTATAAGGAGTAGTAGCCCTGCAGCTCTGCTATAGGAGTTGTAGCCCTGCAGCTCTGCTATATAGAGTAGTAGCCCTGCAGCTCTACTATACGGAGTAGTAGCCCTGTAGCTCTTCTATAAGGAGTAGTAGAGACCTGCAGCTCTGCTATAAGGAGTAGTAGACCTGCAGCTCTGCTGTAAGGAGTTGTAGCTCTGCTATAAGGAGTAGTAGCCCTGCAGCTCTGCTATAAGGAGTAGTAGCCCTGCATTCCTTCTATAAGGAGTAGTAGTCCTGCATTCCTTCTATAAGGAGTAGTAGCCCTGCAGCTCTGCTATAAGGAGTAGTAGCCCTGCAGCTCTGCTATATGGAGTAGTAGCCCTGCAGCTCTGCTATAAGGAGTAGTAGCCCTGCAGCTCTGCTATAAGGAGTAGTAGCCCTGCAGCTCTGCTATATAGAGTAGTAGCCCTGCAGCTCTGCTATAGGGAGTAATAGCCCTGCAGCTCTGCTGTAAGGAGTTGTAGCCCTGCAGCGCTTCTATGGGGAGTAGTAGCCCTGCAGCTCTTCTGTAAGGAGTAGTAGCCCTGCAGCTCTTTTGTAAGGAGTAGTAGCCCTGCAGCTCTGCTATAAGGAGTAGTAGCCCTGCATTCCTTCTATAAGGAGTAGTAGCCCTGCAGCTCTGCTATAAGGAGTAGTAGCCCTGCAGCTCTGCTATATGGAGTAGTAGCCCTGCAGCTCTGCTATATAGAGTAGTAGCCCTGCAGCTCTACTATACGGAGTAGTAGCCCTGTAGCTCTTCTATAAGGAGTAGTAGAGACCTGCAGCTCTGCTATAAGGAGTAGTAGACCTGCAGCTCTGCTATAGGAGTAATAGCCCTGCAGCTCTGCTGTAAGGAGTTGTAGCCCTGAAGCGCTTCTATGGGGAGTAGTAGCCCTGCAGCTCTTCTATATGGAGTAGTAGCCTTGCAGCTCTGCTATAAGGAGTAGTAGCCCTGCAGCTCTGCTATAAGGAGTAGTAGCCCTGCATTCCTTCTATAAGGAGTAGTAGTCCTGCATTCCTTCTATAAGGAGTAGTAGCCCTGCAGCTCTGCTATAGGGAGTAGTAGCCCTGCAGCTCTGCTATAAGGAGTAGTAGCCCTGCAGCTCTGCTATAAGCAGTAGTAGCCCTGCAGCTCTGCTATATAGAGTAGTAGCCCTGCAGCTCTACTATACGGAGTAGTAGCCCTGTAGCTCTTCTATAAGGAGTAGTAGAACTGCAGCTCTGCTATAGGGAGTAATAGCCCTGCAGCTCTGCTGTAAGGAGTTGTAGCCCTTCAGCACTTCTATGGGGAGTAGTAGCCCTGCAGCTCTTCTGTAAGGAGTAGTAGCCCTGCAGCTCTTTTGTAAGGAGTAGTAGCCCTGCAGCTCTGCTATAAGGAGTAGTAGCCCTGCAGCTCTGCTATAAGGAGTAGTAGCCCTGCATTCCTTCTATAAGGAGTAGTAGTCCTGCAGCTCTACTATACGGAGTAGTAGCCCTGTAGCTCTTCTATAAGGAGTAGTTGCCCTGCAGCTCTTTTGTAAGGAGTAGTAGCCCTGCAGCTCTGCTATAAGGAGTAGTAGCCCTGCAGCTCTGCTATAAGGAGTAGTAGCCCTGCATTCCTTCTATAATGAGTAGTAGTCCTACATTCCTTCTATAAGGAGTAGTTGCCCTGCAGCTCTGCTATATGGAGTAGTAGCCCTGCAGCTCTGCTATAAGGAGTAGTAGCCCTGCAGCTCTGCTATAAGGAGTTGTAGCCCTGCAGCTCTGCTATATAGAGTAGTAGCCCTGCAGCTCTACTATACGGAGTAGTAGCCCTGTAGCTCTTCTATAAGGAGTAGTAGAGACCTGCAGCTCTGCTATAAGGAGTAGTAGACCTGCAGCTCTGCTGTAAGGAGTTGTAGCTCTGCTATAAGGAGTAGTAGCCCTGCAGCTCTGCTATAAGGAGTAGTAGCCCTGCATTCCTTCTATAAGGAGTAGTAGTCCTGCATTCCTTCTATAAGGAGTAGTAGCCCTGCAGCTCTGCTATAAGGAGTAGTAGCCCTGCAGCTCTGCTATATGGAGTAGTAGCCCTGCAGCTCTGCTATAAGGAGTAGTAGCCCTGCAGCTCTGCTATAAGGAGTAGTAGCCCTGCAGCTCTGCTATATAGAGTAGTAGCCCTGCAGCTCTGCTATAGGGAGTAATAGCCCTGCAGCTCTGCTGTAAGGAGTTGTAGCCCTGCAGCGCTTCTATGGGGAGTAGTAGCCCTGCAGCTCTTCTGTAAGGAGTAGTAGCCCTGCAGCTCTTTTGTAAGGAGTAGTAGCCCTGCAGCTCTGCTATAAGGAGTAGTAGCCCTGCATTCCTTCTATAAGGAGTAGTAGCCCTGCAGCTCTGCTATAAGGAGTAGTAGCCCTGCAGCTCTGCTATATGGAGTAGTAGCCCTGCAGCTCTGCTATAACGAGTAGTAGCCCTGCAGCTCTGCTATAAGGAGTAGTAGCCCTGCAGCTCTGCTATATAGAGTAGTAGCCCTGCAGCTCTACTATACGGAGTAGTATCCCTGTAGCTCTTCTATAAGGAGTAGTAGAGACCTGCAGCTCTGCTATAAGGAGTAGTAGCCCTGCACCTCTGCTATATGGAGTAGTAGCCCTGCAGCTCTGCTATAAGGAGTAGTAGCCCTGCAGCTCTGCTATAAGGAGTAGTAGCCCTGCAGCTCTGCTATATAGAGTAGTAGCCCTGCAGCTCTACCATACAGAGTAGTAGCCCTGTAGCTCTTCTATAAGGAGTAGTAGAGACCTGCAGCTCTGCTATAAGGAGTAGTAGCCCTGCATTCCTTCTATAAGGAGTAGTAGTCCTGCATTCCTTCCATAAGGAGTAGTAGTCCTGCATTCCTTCTATAAGGAGTACTAGCCCTGCAGCTCTGCTATATGGAGTAGTAGCCCTGCAGCTCTGCTATAAGGAGTAGTAGCCCTGCAGCTCTGCTATATGGAGTAGTAGCCCTGCAGCTCTGCTATAAGGAGTAGTAGCCCTGCAGCTCTGCTATAAGGAGTAGTAGCCCTGCAGCTCTGCTATATAGAGTAGTAGCTCTGCAGCTCTACTATACGGAGTAGTAGCCCTGTAGCTCTTCTATATGGAGTAGTAGAGACCTGCAGCTCTGCTATAAGGAGTAGTAGACCTGCAGCTCTGCTATAGGGAGTAATAGCCCTGCAGCTCTGCTGTAAGGAGTTGTAGCCCTGCAGCGCTTCTATGGGGAGTAGTAGCCCTGCAGCTCTTCTATAAGGAGTAGTAGCCCTGTAGCTCTGCTATAAGGAGTAGTAGCTTTGCTATAAGGAGTCGTAGTCCTGTAGCCCTTTTATGAGGAGTAGTAGCCCTGCAGCGCTTCTATAAGGAGTTGTAGTCCTGCAGCGCTTCTATGGGGAGTAGTAGCCCTGTGCCTCTTCTATAAGGAGTAGTAGTCCTGCAGTTCTGCTATAAGGAGTAGTAGCCCTGCAGCTCTGCTATAGGGAGTAGTAGTAGCCCTGCAGTTCTGCTATAAGGAGTTGTAGCCCTGCAGCTCTGCTATAGGGAGTAATAGCCCTGTAGCTCTGCTGTAAGGAGTTGTAGCCCTGCAGCTCTTCTATAAGGAGTAGTAGCCCTGCAGCTCTTCTATAAGGAGTAGTAGCCCTGCAGCTCTTCTATAAGGAGTAGTAGCCCTGCAGCTCTGCTATAAGGAGTAGTAGCTTTGCTATAAGGAGTCGTAGTCCTGCAGCCCTTTTATGAGGAGTAGTAGCCCTGCAGCGCTTCTATAAGGAGTTGTAGCCCTGCAGCGCTTCTATAAAAGGAGTTGTAGCCCTGCAGCTCTTCTATAAGGAGTAGTAGCCCTGAAGCTCTTCTATAAGGACTAGTAGCCCTGCCTCCTTAATTTCCTTTCCATTCTCCTGTATTATGAAAATGTAGAGACATAATAAATCAAATAGTTCCTGCCTCAGTAGAGTCATTTAGTTGAATATACTGAATGTAATTCTGAAATGTTTTTGAATTTGATTCATCTGTTTATATACCTCTTTAGCAGAGCTAGCTAAAGGACATGGATCTGATTTCATGAGGAGAAAAACACCACAGAAATAGACAAACCAGTCAAATAAATATGACTTAACCAACCCATAGTTTATATAAATTGATATGAATACAACAATAAATGTTCGGCGTGTGATGAACAAAAGCAACAATCCACTAACAGATCAAATATTATACTATTATGATTAATTTTGTGTGTTTAGCTTACATACATTTGCATAACACGATCATGCAGTCTTACTTCAGTTGTGGCTCCAATATATTAATTCTAAGCCAATTGTCCCCCTCCCCCTTCCCTGCCAGAGTCAACAGTAATGCCTAATGAGCCCTCTCTACCCCCTCTCGCTTGCACCCCAGCATCTATTTTGTTACAAATTAAGCAGTGGTGGTTGGGTTGTTGAAGGTGTTGAGACACCATAATGACAGGTGCCTTGGGAGCCTTTTGCTCCCCCCACTCACTCCCTCCCTCCATATATCCCCTTGTCTCTCTCTTCCTTCCTTTGTGTAAACCCACACAGCTGTGGCTGACTGAGGCCCCTAAAATGTTTTCCCTCATTTAAGTATACATATATTTTTAAAGAACTGCTGACATATTATTATGGAGAGCAATCAATTTAGCCCATATTGCAGGGGACAGAAACACGTTTTTTTGTCCAATAAGAACATAAAATCCAGGAATTTAGCTAAACATGTGTTTAATTCGTGACATTTAATAACAAATATATGTCATCATGTCTCATTGTAATCAAGGTATGAAATGCTTGTTATTTTCAAATACAATCTCTTTTTAGGCTAAGATGTGGTCAATTTGCAGTGTAAAAAATATTATAATTATGTTCTGGCCCCCTGACCATCTGCTCCGACAAAAATAGGGCTGCGGATTCATCTAGTTGCCTACCCCTGCCATATAGGCTCTGTTATTCAGTGGGTCAGAGTGGTGCATCCAACCACTAAACATCGAGAGTGCATGGGTCCCACTGGCTTCCTCTTGGGAAAGGCATCTCAAATGGACTCAAGTTGTTGAGAGTTAACGCAGCAGAGTGAACAGGCACATCCTTGATATGGTGATGGACACAGTTAGTGAGGATAACATGATTGACCGTTGTAGGAGTGTGTGGCCTTTCAACCCAACATTCACTCACGTGACGGATGCGGTTAGTAATGGTTGTTTGCCTCGCAATAAATGCATTGTGTCAGTGTGAAGTTTGCCCAGCTAAATGGACACTCTAGTTTTCTTCAATTATAAATGAACAGCCATTAGAATTGCAACGCTGTGTTGATTTCTAAATCACACTTTTCCAGGGTTAAACAACCTCAAAAGAATAACATTCTAATGTGAATTCTAAGTCCAGTTGAGAGAATGTTTTCTATTCTCGTCATGGTGTCTGCAACTTGGTGACATTTGGCGGTGGTGTTTCACTAACCACAGACTGTGAATGAGGCGGTGGTTTCAGCTCACAGAAACAAATAATCACCACGGCACAAGCCCAAGCTCCATGGAGAGTTCACGAGCAGTCCGTTGCACTCATGCCTCAAGCCCTGACAATATTAATGATGTAATACATCCTCAAGTGCCTCACTGCTTTATAGAACACAGGATTTATGAACTAATAATCAAGCATCAGTCTGAAATACTCTTGTGCATAAACAGGCAGCGTATGGCTGCCTAGGAATGGTTCTTCCAGGACTCCGAATGAAGCCATGTAATTTGGATCCCTTATCTTTAGTGGTGTGTTGTTCCACAGTGCAGTACTGTCCTTATTGAGAAGTAATTGCTGTAATATGATTGTGAAGTGAATGTCTTTCCCTGACCCCCTTTATAGAAACAAAATCAGATGGAGAAGAACATGTACAGCTCAGCGATACCCTTTCATTTCATAGCAAGACAAAGTCCATCACGTTAGCCTTCGGACCAGACAATCACCAGGGGTAACATTTGAAATGTATTCAAACAAGGGTGTTCTTATGTTTCTTAGACTCAATTCTTAGTTAATAATTACGTTTTTTTGGCATTCTTCCAGATTTTTTGTCAGGGTTGTAGCGAAAAACATTAGACAAACGTTTTTTTTTAATATTATTTATCCATTAGCGATGAAGACAAAGTGATCGGTCTTATAAAATGGGAATAACCACCACATCCCAGAGGGGTTTCAGAACTCCGCTGCCTCCAACAGGTCTGGAGGATTTGGTGTCTGTTTGGCAATGCTATTTGTTCAGCCTGTTCAGTTGATCAGTGAGATTGTTTGGATATAGCTAGATTTCTGTTAGCTTTCCCAGTCTGCTGCTTTGTGGCATCTTTGCTTATTTTTTTCTCTAGCTGTGGGACCCTTGAAAGATGAATTAGAGAGAGCACAACTTGGTGAAACTGGGCCACGGCCGCAGCGCAGGTTTTCTATTGATTGCTGGGTGACTCACAGTCAGTGCTGTTGAACGCCAGAGGAGAGAAATGCCACACTGCTCTCTCTCCCTCCTCCCTCTCTCTCTCTCTCTCTCTCTCTCTCTCTCTCTCTCTCTCTCTCTCTCTCTCTCTCTCTCTCTCTCTCTCTCTCTCTCTCTCTCTCTCTCTCTCTCTCTCCCCTGTCTCTTTCTCTCTCTCTCTTTCTCTCTCTCCCTGTCTCTTTCTCCCTCCCCCTCTTGCTCTCTCTCTCTCCCTCTTTCTCTCTCTCCCCCTCTTGCTCTCAATCTCTTTTTCTCTCGCTCTCCCTCTCTTCTCCTCTCACGTACAAACATGGGCTGGGTCCTACGTCAATGCTGGCATTACTCTGGACAGGGGACACCAAAGCTCCAGATAGGAAACAGAGCAGCGCTTCAGCAGCCAGGAAGGCACTGCAGTCTGGACCCCTTGCCTGTCAATCAGTGCCAGGGAGCAGGGAGGAGTGGACGTGCTCTTCACCCAGCACAGATTGTTTTGTGGCACTTCAAACAGTACCAAATGCAAACATGACCATCTGAGCTTTTACTTGAACACAGTCTGTCTGAACACGGTGTCATCAAACCGCACAAGCAAAGGCAACCATTATAGGCTATTTGCTAGAAATGGGGGGATGAAGAGAGAGTCATCTGAGTGAGAAACACAACTTCATTTTCAAGTATTATCACAAGCACCTGTTTATTTACAGGTTTTACTTACTGTCATTGTCAATCACATATTAAAGCTGCAGCCTGGACAGGATATGGGAAAATGTGGCTATGATTGGGGCTTATTCAGACTGGGAGGTTAAAAACTAAGAGTCATTAGAGAGCTGTAAGAATTCTGTTCTGGTCTGTTGATTCTCCTGGATTGAATGTGAAACATTTCAGGTATGCTGCTCTCCAGGTGAATAACATGCTTCCTGCGCTGTATAAATGCTTCATGTCATTTGTTTGATTTAATTAAAATAAAAGCATTTCTTTGCCTCTAGGATCTTTTGCTGCCAGCGCTCTCTATGCCCGCAAAGATCGGCTTCAGCGACCCTCACACGTTGCCACCAAGACATTTCAGGCGCTGCGTATGTTTGTCAATGATGAGCTGAATGAACTGCATGCTGGACTCTGCACTGCTCAGACAGTGCTTAAACCTGGCGGCCGCCTCTGTGTGCTGACCTTCCATTCACTAGAGGACCGCTTGGTAAAGCGTTTTCTCCATGGAGAGGATGTAGGTGCCCCACAGCGCCGGAGTGTCCATCAGAGAGTCCAGCGATGGGAGGAAGAGGAGGAGGAGGAAGAAGAGAAGGGTGGGGAAAAGGACAGTGGTCACTGGGTTGACCTGCAGAGAGGGGTGCTGATGCCACAGTCAGAAGACATACTGGAGAACCCATGGGGACGCTCAGCCAAACTCAGGGCAGCATTCAAACAATAACCCTCTGGAACGTGGCCTCAACCTGCACCAATTAAATCCTTGTTGTTTAACTAGACTATAGAACCACCAGGCTGGTCTTCGTCAGACACGACCATACTGATCATATCCAGGCACAGTCTCACTGGTGTCGGTTGGGTGACATACAGAACAAGTGCCTTGTTAATGGTGGAACGCTGAGGCTGAATGGTATTTAACTGCCATGCACGAACAGTCAACAATCGATGTAGGCATGTGCTCCTTAGTTAATATTATACTGTGTGTTGCTACTGAGTATTTATTTAATTTAGTTTAAGTGACTTGTGCACACTACTTGAATATAGGAAACACAATTGTGCTGAAGCCTAAGTTGAAGATATCAAAGGTTAAGACAAGGATTCTAATATCCCATAACTATTTGCATAAATGAGAAAGAATTAGAAAAGCAAAGGGGCCAGCTATGCTAGTTAGCAATGGCACTTGTCCCATGAATCTGTTTATTATTCGAAAGATTCTTATCTGGGTATCTTCAACCTAGGCTGAAGCCAGAGACACGGAAGACAAAACGTCTCTCTCACTCTCTCACTCACTCACTCAATTTGTACTGCATTACTTTATGGCTGAGCTGACACAGTTGCATACAGTAACAGTTCTGCCTTGAATTCTGAGTTTCCTCAGTTCTCCCCGTTGGCTGAACCCATAATGTTTTTGCTCTCTTGACTAATTAATTAATCAGAACAATGTTGCCTCCAACCGACTGATGAGTATCCAGATCAACGGATGTAGGCACTAACCTCCCTCACTGATGTCTGTATACTCCAGCAATGAGATGACAACTTCCTTGGTAGTTTTGGCTGAATGTGTACTGCACTGCACGAATCAGTAATGTCTTTAAATACCAAGTGACTCAAGTGTCACAAGTGGCGGTGAATGAGAGGATGACTGTTTCATTCATGAGCCTTCTCCAACTGTTAACAGATGAGGTGTTTTGATCTGTACTATTGGACTTTGTCTATTTGTAATTGCTCCATCAAGAGGATCAACACTTTTCTTCCCCTCTGCCTCATTCTGTACACTCTAAATATACACTTCTTGTTACCTTGGAAACTAAACAGCACAAGTAACATTTAACTTTGTCTAAATGTGTTTGCTGTTTTAAAATATCTGCGAAACGATGCCGTATGTAGAATTTTTACGCCCCTCCCTTTGAGGTCAGTCGACGTCACGCAGTCGTCATGGTTATTTGAATTCAATTTGAAATAAGAATGGTAATCCTGTTTGATCTGTTCTTTAATGGATGGCCCAAGGGTTCTAAGCCCCTTACTCTGTAGACCCCCATTCATCCCCTCTAATCAGGAATGATTCAGACGTGGAACACCTGGTGTGTGGAATCTGAATTCAAAACTCAAAATGTGACTTTTTCCCTTTGATGACCACAATATAACTGTGACTCATAATCGTGCAACTGGTGACAATTCCAACCATAAATTCTTCTCTAGATATCCGCCAGCACCTGGACACATCATCTGCCTTTTCCTTCCTGTACACCCTCTCTGCCACCTGACCAAATTAAAGCTTTCTTCAGTTCTCCAAAGTTTGTCTAACTTTAACCAATTTAACAAACTTAGCTTTGTTTCTCCCCATTTCTCATAACGTGTGTCACCTTTTGTCTTTTACTAGTAAGGAATGACCCCTGCTAAACACGTTGCAAATTCCACATTCTTCTTTACACTCAAATCTATCAACAAGTCTTTTGTAATTACCTACAGTGGCTTGTGAAAGTATTCACCCCCCTTGACATTTTTCCTATTTTGTTGCCTTACAACCTGGAATTAAAATGTTTTTTGGGGGGTGGGGTTGTTTCATTTCATTTACACAACATGTCTACTGCTTTGAAGATGCTAAATATGTTGGGGTGTGAAACATACAAGAAATAAGACAAACTGAAAACTTGAGCGTGCATAACGTTTCATCCCCCCACCCCAAAGGCAATACTTTGTAGAACCACCTTTTGCAGCAATTACAGCTGCAAGTCTCTTGGGGTATGTCTCTATAAGCTTGGCGCATCTAACCACTGGGATTTTGCCCATTTTTCAAGGTAAAACTGCTCCAGCTTCTTCAAGTTGAATGGGTTCCGCTGGGGTACAGTAATCTTTAAGTCATACCACAGATATTCAATTGGATTGAGGTCTGGGCTTTGACTATGCCATTCCAAGACATTTAAATGTTTCCCCTTAAGCCACTCGTGTTGCTTTAGCAGTACGCTTAGGGTTATTGTCCTGCTGGAAGGTGAACCTCTGTCCCAGTCTCAAATCTCTGGAAGACTGAAGCAGGTTTCCCTCAAGAATTTCACTGTATTTAGCACCATACATCATTCCTTAAATTCTGAAAAACATCCCTACAGCATGATGCTGCCACCACCATGCTTCACTGTTGGGATGGTATTCTCGGGGTGATGAGAGGTGTTGGGTTTGCGCCAGACATAGCATTTTCCTTGATGGCCAAAAAGCTCAATTTTAGTCTCATCTGACCAGAGTACCTTCTTCCGTATGTTTGGGGAGTCTCCCACAAGCCTTTTTGAAAACACCAAATGTGTGGCCTTATTTTCTTCTTTAATCAATGGATTTTTATCTGGCCACTTCCATAAAGCCCAGCTCTGTGGAGTGTAGGGCTTAAAGTGGTCCTATGGACAGATTCTCCATTCTCCGCTGTGGAGCTTTGCAGCTCCTTCAGGGTTATCTTTGGTCTCTTTGTTGCTTCTCTGATTAATGCCCTCCTTGCCTGGTCCGTGCATTTTGGTGGGCAGCACTCTCTTGGCAGGTTTGTTGTGGTGCCATATTATTTCAATTTTTTTTAATAATGGATTTAATGGTACTCTGTGGGATGTTCAACGTTTTGGATATGTTTTTATAACCCAACCCTGATCTGTACTTCTGCACAACTTTGTCCCTGGCCTGTTTGGAGATGCTTGGTGGTGCCCCTCGCTTAGTGGTGTTGCAGATTCTGGGGCCTTTCAGAACAGGTGTATATATAATGAGATCATGTGACAGATCATGTGACACTTAGATTGCACACAGGTGGACTTTATTTAACTAATTGTGTGACTTCTGAAGGTAATTGGTTGCACCAGATCTTATTTAAGGGCTTCATAGTGAAGAGGGTGAATACATACGCACGCACCACTTTTCAGATTTGTATTTTTTACAATTTTTTGAAACACATTTTTTTTTTTTTCACTTTACCAATTTGGACTATATTGTGTATGCCCATTACATGAAATCCAAATAAAAATCAATTTAAATTACAGGTTGTAATGTAACAAAATAGGAAAAACGCCAAGGGGGATGAATACTTTTGCAAGGTACTGTATAGCGGTCAACAATTGTCTGTTTTATATTATATGTTCTTGTTCATGGATCCTGATTTGGCAACATTAAGACTTGTTATGTACATTGCGTACATCAATTGAGTTAACCTTGTATGTAGGGGGATGAGCATAATGCAGATATGTCAGTGGTTGTAAATGAGACTGATCTGTGCTTGTATGTTCTCAATTACCATGGAAACAGTGGCTAGTGAACAGTTGATGGGATAACTTGCTCTATTATTAACAGCCATGTATCAATCATGGATTGAAATCCTACCAAGTAATACCTACCAGGAAGGTGTTAATCAGTTCTCAGAAGCCTGTTTCTGGCTAAGTCTTTCAGTGTGCAGACAAGAGTTACACACGTCCGTCCCCATGTACTAGCAAAAGGTGTGTATTGGGTCAGTTGCCATAGGAACAAACTCACAAAACCGATTTCTCAACTCACCTCAGTTTTCTGAGAAAGGATTTACAGAGGAAAATTGTAACTGAATGCAAATAAAAAATGAAATCCAGTCCTTTTCTCTGTGTATGCTTTGGTTGTTTGCTATACGTCACAAAAAGGAATAGATTTGATAGCCTTGACCATATTGGATTAAGTCTGTCTGTCAGGGGACAAAGGATAAGGCTATGAATGGATCTGCTTTCTACATTAACAACGTTTTGACACTTTTCCAGATGTGTCCACAAATGTGGCTCCATTTAAAATGGGAGGGGCAATGAAAGAATGTTTGACACTTCCTGTTCCCTGCTCTGTGCATTAGTTTTGGGCTGCTCATTGTAGACCAAAATGAATACATTCATCTCCTAACTCCACCCTGACTTTGCGTGCTGTGTTTCTTTTAATGTACCAATTAAAAATGTGAGTCAACAGAATATCTGGGCAAGTAATGAGATACGTGCTTGCATTCATTCTAATTAGCCATAATTAGACACCTTTTGTCCATTATGTGAAATCCTGAGTGGGCTGAGTGGAGATGGTATGGTGGTGGGGGGTAGGCTATTTCTGGAGGTTGAGCGTGCACGCTGGAACCCCGCTATGTCGAGTCACCTTGGAAAATGGAAATGATATTTATGATAAGTCTTGGAACACCATCCATAGCTTTGAAAATGGAGTATAGAATGAAGAAAAAAAAATATATATATATATATATATTAAATATGCATTCACAAGCAGGTAGAATTATGTTAAGATTCAATGAGTATGGCTGAAGAATGACATCCTCTTGAAATTGGGAAAACGTCAATGATTGAAGACATGCCCATGACCCAACCAATGGAATCAGAGATCTACAGTACATAAGTAAGTAGGCTGTGTGTGTGTGCTGTGCATTCTTGCTAAACTGGGAGATGAACAAAGGAGCTGAAGTATTTTTGCCTGTTTCCAAGACAAGCTCACTGTTTCACTCAAACCTGTCGGCACTGCTGTAGTTTGAGCCAAAAGCCTTCTCTAGCCAATCCCTAACCAGGGGGCTATTCCAGCCAATGGTTTACTGTTCAATAGTTGCACAGTCTGACTGTTGCTTGCTCCAGCCAACTTTTCACTATCCGAAGCAGAAGAGATATATATCTTGGCCAATAGCTCTTCACACGAGATGAAACAGACACGTGCCGGCCAATGGCCCCCTCTGAGAGATGGAGAGAGGCAGTGGCTCAGAGTACATTGCTAGTCAAGTAAGGACAGCACAGTCTGCGAACCCCCTCCCTCCACAACTCCCACCCTCCCGCTCTCACTCACTGTCTCTGCTGCTCCTGCTATAAAAAGATTTCTCAATGAAAAAGGCTTTGAGGTCAAAGCCATTTGAATGATTTTTGTGAATGACGCAGGGGCTGTGGGAGGAGACAAACACAGCTACTGTGAGGGGGGGCTTTTGCTGCATTTAGCTGACTTTAAATTAAAACTTGGACATGGAAAATAAAATAGTAAATGAAAATAGTATTTATGAAGTCCTCCCCCTCCTGAGAATGCATAGCTAATGTCTTGAACCCAACAATAGAAATCCCCACTCTGACTCAGTCTGTTCTCAAAATAATCGATTTTATTCTCACCTGTAACAGAATGCAGCCCTCTGTGTTGTCAGATGACATAGTAACCTGAGGTAGTACGGTCTCGTCTCAGGAGAGTAGATACCCTGGAGACAGACTCCCCAGTGGACTGTATGAATGGACTGAATTCCACATCACTCTGCTCATATAATAATGATCAACATACTGGAATGGCTGAGAAGTCCCAGAGGTAGAGGATTACCTTGTGCTCAGTCTGTAATGTAATTTAAACAGGGAACAGACATTACTATAGGATTTGGGGCCAGGAGTTTTACCTAATAACTAAATTCTCCAGGCCTGAGGTTAGATGTGCCCTAGCTTGTGTAACAGTATAGCTTCCGTCCCTCTCCTCGCCCCCACCCGGGCTTGAACCAGGGACCCTCTGCACACAGACAAGAGTCACCCACGAAGCATCGCTCCACAAAAGCCGCGGCCCTTGCAGAGCAAGAGGAACCACTACTTCAAGGTCTTTTCAAGGATTGAAACGCTATTAGCGCGCACCACCGCTAACTAGCTAGCCATTTCACATCGGTTACACTTGTAAGCACAGTATGGCTATTCTCAAGGAAAAGGTGTGTGGGTTAAGGCTTCACCAAAGTCCATTTCTGAATTTAGAGTTTTGAAAAATGCTATTTCTTTTCGTACATGGGAATAGATGAATTGAGATGGGTTATTTTTTTACCAATCTCTTTTTATTGGTTGTTTTGTTAAAATAACAAAATAGTCAGGTGCTTTAAAGGAAATCACACTGACAGGAGGATTCTTTGGCACAGTGGGGAATGACGAAGCCCAGAAACCAGGAGCTATCAGTAATCAACACCAATGAGGCAATGTATTGGATAGTGGCAGCAGAATAAAATCATCTCCCTCACAGTGGGGACCCCTGACTCAGTTCAGCGGCCCCTCCACTTTGGCTGCATTATCCTTCTCTCGGAAAATCTTGTTTGCACTGCGACCTGTAAATATTCCAAGTGGCTGTCCATGGGCTCTCACCATGGCACCATTTTAAGAGGACAGTGAATTGGAGGTTGCAGACATAACAATCACCCTTAGGTAATGACAGGGTTTGTTGCAAGTGTCATTTACTCCATACCAAGCAGCACATCCTCCTGTACGGCCCAAATGGAGTCCTTCTAAGCCTGGTCTCTCTTGGCAGCTTATCAGCAGCTACCATGTTGCTGTGTCAGATTGCTGGAGCAGTGTACCAATAGGAGTCCTGTGGTCTGTCTATAATAGTCACGGCATCTGTCTCTCATCGTTAGTGAACTCTAATGCAGTTAGCGGGGAGGGTGATTCCTTTTTTAATCAGGGCCAAAGAGACTGTTAATGATCCCTGGTGTTGGATTTGGGAGCTGTGATGGAGCATGTAATTAGATGATGAGAGGGAAGGTTCCTATGATTCCTCCTCTCCTCTGTTAAACCTTTGTATGTCTTTATGATGACTCCTTCCTCGTTTTACACTGTCACCTTGTCTGTTTGATCCACAGTGTTACCAGAATCAATCTGGTCCCAGGTGAATTGAAACACTTGTGATCAGGCCTATATTATTCCACTGTGCTGCATGGTGTAGCTGAAATGATTTATGGCACAGCATGATCAAGTGTCAAAGACCAAAGAAAATGTGTTTGCTATGGGTCAAAATCACAGGAGGTTGGTGGCACCTTAATTGGGGAGGATGGGCTTGTGGTAATAGCTGGAATGGAATAGTATCAAACACATGGTTTCCATGTTTCATTCCATCCCATTCGCGCCATTCCAGAAATTATTGTGAGCTTTCCTTCCCTCGGCAGCCTCCACTGGTCAAAATGTGGAGGACAAATAAACATGACCAATGAGGACCCTCTTGGCCAGATGGTCATCGGCTCCTTGGCCGCCACAGGCCTGAGTCACAGCACAAACGAACAGCTGCCCCACATGAAATTAAGCTCCACTTTAACAGCGCTCCGCTTTGTACCCGACATAGAGAGATGGGTGATCCTGATTGGTCAAAAAATAAGGATCTCCAGTGGAGTTGGGAACATACATTTTTTTGTAATAATATATTTTATCCTTAACCGACTATATTTTTGTTGTTTTGAATTGTTGAACCGCAGCTCTGTCAATATCTTTGGATACTAATGGTTCAGTGAGGGGCTACTGTCTTTGAAGCATTTGAAGTACAGTACAGAATGTACAACACAAATATGGAATCCAGCGGAGGCTGGTGGGAAGATCTATAGGAGTATGGTCTCATTGTCATGGCTGGAATGGAATAAATGGAATGGTATGAACACATCAAACATTTGGAAACAACATTTTTTTCCACGGAAACCACCATTTTATTCCATTCCAGCCATCACAATGCGCCTGTCCTCCTCCCACCAGCCTCTTCTGACTGAATCACATCGCATGTACACACACACAGCTACAACTACTGTATCTTCCATCTCAGTTTTAACACAATTATTTTTAGTCTAATATTCCACATCAAAACATTCACTCTTGCATCCCAGCAGCGTGACTAAGACTGGAGATCCTTCTGGAGATCCTTCTTTTAAAACATTTTACTAAACCTCAGCTTCTAAATACTCTCCTGCAACCCGCCTCACCCAATGTAGCTATTTTTCCTATTATTTATTTCCTTAGTATTTATATTTACTTCGGACCCGGAACCCCTCAACTGAAGCTAGCCAGCTAACTACCAGCTATGCTAGCGGTATTCAGCTAACCGGTCATCAGCTAACCTTTAGCTCGGAACGCTCTCGCCAGTTCGAACAACGTGACTCTAACCAGAGCATAACGGACCTATTTATTTTTTTATCCCCGGATTCCCACCGCAAACGGAACATTTTTCAGCTGGATCTTCACAACTAGCTAAACCGCAACCCCGGATGATTACTCCTGGCTAGCGTTTCCACCCACTTAGCTTGAAGCTAGCCCGGCCAGAGCCCCTGTGCTACCACCGTAGCATACTCCTGGGCTACAATACCCGGACCCACGACCGGTCTATCGATGTCACCGCATGAAGAGGAATAAACAGACTCACCCCATCGCGACGTCCCCCAAAGGCTAACTCTCTAGCCCTTGCTATCTCCTTGCTTGCTAATTCGGCCTGCTAACTGCTAGCTTGTTTAGTCCCGGTCCGCTAACTGCTACCTTGTTTAGCCCCGGCCTACTAACTGTTAGCTTGTTAGCACAGGCCTGCTAACCGTCTGAATCGCCGCATCCCAAACACTCACTGGACCCATATTTACTTTCTATCTCTTTTCGATTTTTAATTTGTTTATACCTTCCGGTAACCTGCCTCACCCAATGTGATTATGGAATCGCTATCGCTAATTTTTAGAACACACTCAAGAATCTCCAGAAGCTAACTAGCTACAAACTATTTAGTCATTGTTAGTTTTTTAACCTGGATAACACTCTCCAGTCCAGCTTCCCTGCCCCATCCACCGCTGCCCCCTGGACACTGATCACTTGGCTACATAGCTGATGCACGCTGGACTGTCCATTAATCACGGTAGTCCATTCTGCTTGTTTATGTTTTATCTGTCGGCCCGTTGCCTAGTCAACGCCATTTTACCTGCTGTTGTTGTGCTAGCTGATTAGCTGTTGTTGTCTCACCTACTGTTTTAGCTAGCTCTCCCAATTCAACACCTGTGATTACTGTATGCCTCGCTGTATGTCTCTCTCAAATGTCAATATGCCTTGTATACTGTTGTTCAGGTTAGTTATCATTGTTTTAGTTCACAATGGAGCCCCTAGTTCCACTCTTCATACCCCTGATACCTCCTTTGTCCCACCTCCCACACATGCGGTGACCTCACCCATTACTACCAGCATGTCCAGAGATACAACCTCTCTCATCATCACCCAGTGCCTGGGCTTACCTCCGCTGTACCCGCACCCCACCATACCCCTGTCTGCGCATTATGCCCTGAATATATTCTACCATGCCCAGAAACCTGCTCCTCTTATTCTCTGTCCCCAACGCTCTAGGCGACCAGTTTTGATAGCCTTTAGCCGCACCCTCATACTACTCCTTCTCTGTTCCGCGGGTGATGTGGAGGTAAACCCAGGCCCTGTATGTCCCCAGGCACCCTTATTTGTTGACTTCTGTGATCGAAAAAGCCTTGGTTTCATTCATGTCAACATCAGAAGCCTCCTCCCTAAGTTTGTTTTACTCACTGCTTTAGCACACTCTGCTAACCCTGATGTCCTTGCCGTGTCTGAATCCTGGCTCAGGAAGGCCACCAAAAATTCTGAGATTTCCATACCCAACTATAACATCTTCCGTCAAGATAGAACTGCCAAAGGGGGAGGAGTTGCAGTCTACTGCAGAGATAGCCTGCAAAGTAATGTCATACTTTCCAGGTCCATACCCAAACAGTTCGAACTACTAATTTTGAAAATTACTCTCTCCAGAAATAAGTCTCTCACTGTTGCCGCCCCCCTCAGCTCCCAGCTGTGCCCTGGACACCATTTGTGAATTGATCGCCCCCCATCCAGCTTCAGAGTTTGTTCTGTTAGGTGACCTAAACTGGGATATGCTTAACACCCCGGCACTCCTACAATCTAAGCTAGATGCCCTCAATCTCACACAAATCATCAAGGAACCCACCAGGTACAACCCTAACTCTGTAAACAAGGGCACCCTCATAGACGTCATCCTGATCAACTGGCCCTCCAAATACACCTCCGCTGTCTTCAACCAGGACCTCAGCGATCACTGCCTCATTGCCTGTATCCGCCACGGAGCCGCAGTCAAACGACCACCCCTCATCACTATCAAACGCTCCCTAAAACACTTCTGTGAGCAGGCCTTTCTAATCGACCTGGCCCGGGTATCCTGGAAGGACATTGACCTCGTCCCGTCAGTTGAGGATGCCTGGTCATTCTTTAAAAGTAACTTCCTCACCATTTTAGATGAGCATGCTCTGTTCAAAAAATGCAGGACTAAGAACAGATACAGCCCTTGGTTCACTCCAGACCTGACTGCCCTCGACCAGCACAAAAACATCCTGTGGCGGACTGCAATAGCATCGAATAGTCCCCGCGATATGCAACTGTTCAGGGAAGTCAGGAACCAATACACGTAGTCAGTCAGGAAAGCTAAGGCCAGCTTCTTCAGGCAGAAGTTTACATCCTGTAGCTCCAACTCCAAAAAGTTCTGGGACACTGTGAAGTCCATGGATAACAAGAGCACCTCCTCCCAGCTGCCCACTGCACTGAGGCTAGGTAACACGGTCACCACCGATAACTCCATGATTATCGAAAACTTCAACAAGCATTTCTCAACGGCTGGCCATGCCTTCCGCCTGGCTACTCCAACCTCGGCCAACAGCCCCCCCCCGCAGCTACTCGCCCAAGCCTCTCCAGGTTCTCCTTTACCCAAATTCAGATAGCAGATGTTCTGAAAGAGCTGCAAAACCTTGGCCCGTACAAATCAGCTGGGCTTGACAATCTGGACCCTCTATTTCTGAAATTATCTGCCGCCATTGTCGCAACCCCTATTACCAGCCTGTTCAACCTCTCTTTCATATCGTCTGAGATCCCCAAGGATTGGAAAGCTGCCGCAGTCATCCCCCTCTTCAAAGGGGGAGACACCCTGGACCCAAACTGTTACAGACCTATATCCATCCTTCGCTGCCTATCTAAGGTCTTCGAAAGCCAAGTCAACAAACAGGTCACTGACCATCTCGAATCCCACCGTACCTTCTCCGCTGTGCAATCTGGTTTCCGAGCCGGTCACGGGTGCACCTCAGCCACACTCAAGGTACTAAACGATATCATAACCGCCATCGATAAAAGACAGTACTGTGCAGCCGTCTTCATCGACCTTGCCAAGGCTTTCGACTCTGTCAATCACCATATTCTTATCGGCAGACTCAGTAGCCTCGGTTTTTCGGATGACTGCCTTGCCTGGTTCACCAATTACTTTGCAGACAGAGTTCAGTGTGTCAAATCGGAGGGCATGCTGTCCGGTCCTCTGGCAGTCTCTATGGGGGTGCCACACGGTTCAATTCTTGGGCTGACTCTTTTCTCTGTATATATCAATGATGTTGCTCTTGCTGCGGGCGATTCCCTGATCCACCTCTACGCAAACGACACCATTCTATATACTTCCGGCCCGTCCTTGGACACTGTGCTATCTAACCTCCAAACGAACTTCAATGCCATACAACACTCCTTCCGTGGCCTCCAACTGCTCTTAAACGCTAGCAAAACCAAATGCATGCTTTTCAACCGATCGCTGCCGGCACCCGCATGCCCGACTAGCATCACCATCCTGGATGGTTCCAACCTTGAATATGTGGACATCTATAAGTACCTAGGTGTCTGGCTAGACTGTAAACTCTCCTTCCAGACTCATATCAAACATCTCCAATCGAAAATCAAATCAAGAGTCGGCTTTCTATTCCGCAACAAAGCCTCCTTCACTCACACCGCCAAACTTACCCTAGTAAAACTGACTATCCTACCGATCCTCGACTTCGGCGATGTCATCTACAAAATTGCTTCCAACACTCTACTCAGCAAACTGGATGCAGTTTATCACAGTGCCATCCGTTTTGTCACTAAAGCACCTTATACCACCCACCACTGCGACTTGTATGCTCTAGTCGGCTGGCCCTCGCTAAATATTCGTCGCCAGACCCACTGGCTCCATGTCATCTTCAAGTCCATGCTAGGTAAAGCTCCGCCTTATCTCAGTTCACTGGTCACGATGGCAACACCCATCCGTAGCACGCACTCCAGCAGGTGTATCTCACTGATCATCCCTAAAGCCAACACCTCATTTGGCCGACTTTCGTTACAGTACTCTGCTGCCTGTGACTGGAACGAATTGCAAAAATCGCTGAAGTTGGAGACTTTTACCTCCCTCACCAACTTCAAACATCTGCTATCTGAGCAGCTAACCGATCGCTGCAGCTGTACATAGTCTATTGGTAAATAGCCACCCATTTTCACCTACCTCATCCCCATACTGTTTTTATTTTCTTTTCTGCTCTTTTGCACACCAATATCTCTACCTGTACATGACCATCTATCACTCCAGTGTTAATCTGCAAAATTGTAATTATTCGCCTACCTCCTCATGCCTTTTGCACACAATGTATATAGACTCCCCTTTTTTTCTACTGTGTTATTGACTTGTTAATTGTTTACTCCATGTGTAACTCTGTGTTGTCTGTTCACACTGCTATGCTTTATCTTGGCCAGGTCGCAGTTGCAAATGAGAACTTGTTCTCAACTAGCCTACCTGGTTAAATAAAGGTGAAATACATATTTTTTTTAAAAGACTGTCCCTATTCATTATTAACAGATACAATTACTGTTGAATCAGGCAGTTGGTTATTTTACCTCATGCTTGACATTTTACCAGAGAGAAAGAAAGGTAGCGAAAGGAGGCAGGGCAAAAAAAGAGACAGTAATAGTCGTTGGTATTCTGGTTTCTACCAGGCAAATTATAAACTCAGCAAAAAAAGAAACGTCCTCTCACTGTCAACTACATTTATTTTCAGCAAACTTCACGTGTAAATATTTGTATGAATATAAGATTCAACAACTGAGACATAAACTGAACAAGTTCCACGGACGTGACCAACAGAAATGGAATAATGTGTCACTGAACAAAGGGGGGTCAAAATCAAATGTAACAGTCAGTAGTTGGTGTGGCCACCAGCTGCATTAAGTATTGCAGTGCATATCCTCCTCATGGACTGCACCAGATTTGCCAGTTCTTGCCGTGAGATGTTACTCAAGTCTTCCACCAAGGCACCTGCAAGTTCCCAGACATCTCTGGGGGGATTGGCCCTAGCCCTCACCCTCCGATCCACAGGTCCCAGACTTGCTCAATGGGATTGAGATCCGGGCTTTTCGCTGACCATGGCAGAACACTGACATTCCTGTCTTGTAGGAAATCAACGACAGAATGAGCAGTATGGCTGGTGGCATTGTCATGCCGGAGGGTCATGTCATGATGAGCCTGCAGGAAGGGTACCACATGAGGGAGGAGGATGTCTTCCCTGTAACGCACAGCATTGAGATCGCCTGCAATGACAACAAGCTCAGTCCGATGATTGTAACACACCGCCCCAGACCACGACGGACCCTCTACCTCCAAATCGATCCCGCTCCAGAGTACAGGCCTCGGTGTAACGCTCATTCCTTAGACGATAAACGCGAATCTGACCATCACCTCCGGTGAGACACAACCGGGACTCGTCAGTGAAGAGTAATTTTTTGCCAGTCCTGTGGTCCAGCGACAGTGGGTTTGTGCCCATAGGCAACGATGTTGCCGGTGGTGTCTGGTGAGGACCTGCATTACAACAGGCCTACAAGCCCTCGGTCCAGCCTCTCAGCCTATTGCGGACAGTCTGATCACTGATGGAGGGATTGTGCGTTCCTGGTGTAACTCGGGCAGTTGTTGTTGCCATCCGTTACCTGTCCCGCAGGTGTGATGTTCAGATGTACCGATCCTGTGCAGGTTACACGTGGTGTGCCACTGCGAGGACGATCAGCTCTCCGTCCTGTCTCCCTGTAGCGCTGTCTTAGGCGTCTCACAGTACGGACATGGCAATTTATTGCCCTGGCCACATCTGCATACCTCCTTGTAGCATGCCTAAGGCACGTTCACGCAGATGAGCAGGGACCCTGGGCATATTTCTTTTGGTGTTTTTCAGAGTCAGTAGAAAGGCCTCTTTAGTGTCCTAAGTTTTCATAACTGTGACCTTAATTGTAAGCTGTTAGTGTCTTAACAACTGTTCCACAGGTGCATGTTCATTAATTGTTTATGGTTCATTGAACAAGCATGGGAAACAGTGTTTAAACCCTTTACAATGAAGATCTGTGAAGTTATTTGGATTTTTACGAATTATCTTTGGAAGACAGGGTCCCGAAAAAGGGATGTTTCTTTTTTTGTTGAGTTTGATTATTGCTGATTACAAGTAATTGATCATAAGTCATGAGTGCCACTGCAATTACCACTGATGCATTATTTGCCAGGCGAGATAATAACGTACAATTTCCACATTTGAGGTCGGCCCACTTATGATTTAATTGCAACGTACCCCTGCCTCTTACAGTTCTATGCTTTGTTAACTTGTGGTGTTTGTGTGGTTTTCTTGCATAGTTTTCATTCAAAAGGAGAGGCCACCAATGTACACAAACCTGCAGCATCATGGTCCTTTAATGCACAGTACATACATGTTTCCCTGAGTAGTAAAACCAGTGACGTTCTCCCCAACTTAACAAAAGATATAAACCAAATTGGTCAGCCCAAACCCCATTGAATAATGTGATGCAACTATTGCATCATGAGACCTGTGCGTAGGTGGCAAACAGACTAAAACAGTTGGTGATCTGGTCCAGTGTGATTGATTTTCATTTCATTTGATCTTGTGGACATGATAAAATTGCAATATACCCAGCCATTCACATCTCTTTCCAGCACACAGCAGCCAAAAGGTTTTGGCTGAGGGTTAAGATGGAATCATTAGGTAGACAGAAAGAGTTTGTACATGAGCAGCAATAAACAGCAATATGCCAGAAAAGAGGCTGTGGGTGAATGAGACTGCAGGAGGGAGTGTACACATTTGTGTGAGTCTTTTAGAGGAGAGGGCTTGAGTCTGCCTGCCTGCAAGTGAAGTTGAAGCAGAGAAATGCCACAGCCCGCCGAGTGACGTCAGCCAGGAGGCCTCGTGGGGATGAGGTGAGTCAGAGCCAGGGCCGCGGCCTCGCCAGCTCTCCGCAGCCATGAGCGCGTCATCACCAGTCTCACTGACACCCTCTCACATTTCTCTGCATCTGCTTCAATGTGACTCCTCCTCCTCACGAGGATCACTTCATCTGTGGCGTACGCCAGTTCTCTCTCTCCCTATCCTCACAGGCAGGCATGCTCACAGGGGAGAGAGGTGCACATCAGCCTCCCCATCCTTAAGCCAGCACACAAGCTGTTAAGTTTCTATTTGTGAGCTCAAATAGTGAGGAGACTGATAAAAACAAGAGAATATCTGGAGCTGGACAGGATGTTTCATTGTTTTCAGGTGTTAGGTAATAACGAGTTGTATCACACTCGAATACAGGTGTGTACTGTACCCTTTTGCTTAAAACCCTCAATTTACTGTACAAAGGCAAGCAGTGGGTGTTGACAGGTGTGGTGTGGAGGTGCTTTCCATATTGATATTTATTTTACATTTATTCTTTGTGAAGAACATGTCATGGAATGTTTTGCATCCCACAGTGCATACTGAGACATTACTACCATCCATTATTGTTGTTCTGCTGTTGTTTGGGATTTATATGCCTTCTGATGAGTACAGCTAGCTTTCAATCTGAGGAGGAATTATTGTTCAGAATATTAGGCCACTACACCTCGATTAGGCTGATATCAATACTTATTTTGTTTCATGATTTTCAATTTGAGTGTCATTTCTGTATGTCCTACACATTCTCGTTCTGAACTTCTAACGTGGGTGGGATATAAAGATGGGTGTGGTTTCGTCGCAATGACCCCAACAGCAGCCACTCACCGATTTGACAGCACCGATGCAGTTACACCACTGACATCGCCTAAACAAAAGCAATGATATGTTATGCGTTTGTTGGTTATTGCTGGTTAACTCTAATCTGATTGAATCCTGGCCTTAAAGAGTAACTTTCATAAAAATGTTAAGTAAATTTGTGGAAAACCAGATGTTTTAGGCTTAGTTATAATGTAACACGTCAATTCTGGTCTTAATTTTGACGGTTCATTTGAAAAGTGATATATTTTGGTATTTTTTGCAGTAAATCAAGCTCTTTTTGCCCCTAGCGGTTCAACTCTACCATTGAAATGGTGATGACTCTACGTCATCTCAAGGGAGGGGTTCAGTATGGTGGGACTAAGTCATTATTATTCAAGTCACAAGGTCCAAGTCGCAAGTCGAGTCCCAGGTAAAACGGGTCAAGTTGCGTAATGTCCAAGTCGTGCATTCTAAGAGCAAGTTAAAAAAAATCGATACATGCAATGACTTGTTCAACTACAAATCTTTGTCTGTTTATTGAGGCTACCAGACAGCCCTTTTGATTATTTTGTCTACAGCACACTTTGATGATGTAATTGTAAAATAGGGACCTTGTAGCAGTCGTAAGGGCGTGACATCAGTAGAAGACAAGGCAGGTTGACTACTAATTATACTAACCTGCTATGCATTTTAGCTAAACCTAACCCTTTTCCTAACCTTAACCTCACTCTCGTAACCTGCCACTTTAATTATCCTAACCTGCTACATTAATTCTCCTAACTTGCTACGTTAATTATCCTAACCTGCTACGTAAATTCTCTTAACCTGCAATGTAAACATTAAGCTGACCAGTGGTGATCCTGACTATGGCCGGTCTGACCAATAATGGAATGCTGATTTTACACCCATCACTGTTGAGCCACCCACTTCTTTTGCAACGCCCACTTTGAGACATATTCCAAGTATGCAGTTACCCATAGTTGGAGCCTGTCCTTGAGAAACCAAATCGAATCTGTCTAATAGGAGCTCAAACCGGTACAGTATATAAGCACTTGGCCCCTCCCAGGATTACACAATTACAATATTGGAAATTACAACCAATAAACTGGTTCTACATTGTAAAATACAATTTCCACATCCATTGTTACATTTACAGTGGGTCAAAAAAGTATTTAGTCAGCCACCAATTGTGCAAGTTCTCCCACTTAAAAAGATGAGAGGCCTGTAATTGTCATCATTGGTACACTTCAACTATGACACACAAAATGAGGGGGAAAAAATCCAGAAAATCACATTGTAGGACTTTTAATGAATTTATTTGCAAATTATGGTGGAATAAATATTTGGTCACCTACAAACAAGCAAGATTTCTGGCTCTCACAGACCTGTAACTTCTTCTTTAAGAGGCTCCTCTGTCCTCCACTCGTTACCTGTATTAATGGCACCTGTTTTAACTTGTTATCAGTATAAAAGACACCTGTCCACAACCTCAAACAGTCACACTCCAAACTCCACTATGGCCAAGACCAAAGAGCTGTCAAAGGACACCAGAAACAAAATTGTAGACCTGCACCAGGCTGGGAAGACTGAATCTGCAATAGGTAAGCAGCTTGGTTTGAAGAAATCAACTGTGGGAGAAATGATTAGGAAATGGAAGACATACAAGACCACTAATAATCTCCCTCGATCTGGGGCTCCACGCAAGATCTCACCCCGTGGGGTCAAAATGATCACAAGAACGGTGAGCAAAAATCCCAGAACCACACGGGGGGACCTAGTGAATGACCTGCAGAGAACCGGGACCAAAGTAACAAAGCCTACCATCAGTAACACACTACGCCGCCAAGGACTCAAATCCTGCAGTGCCAGACGTGTCCAGGCCCTTCTGAAGTTTGCTAGAGAGCATTTGGATGATCCAGAAGAAGATTGGGAGAATGGTCAGATGAAACCAAAATATAACTTTTTGGTACAAACTTAACTTGTCGTGTTTGGAGGACAAAAAATGCTGAGTTGCATCCAAAGAACACCATACCTACTGTGAAGCATGGGGGTGGAAACATCATGCTTTGGGGCTGTTTTTCTGCAAAGGGACCAGGACGACTGATCCGTGTAAAGGAAAGAATGAATGGAGTCATAACCTGGTAACATAACTGAACAAAAATATAAATGCAACTTGCAACTATTTCAAAGATTTTACTGAGTTACAGTTCATATGAGGAAATCAGTCAATTGAAATTAATTAATTAGGCCCTAATCTATGGATTTCACATGACTGGGAATACAATACTGTTGGTCACAGATACCTTAAAAAAAATTGACCTCACAATGGGCCTCAGGATCTCGTCATGGTATTTCTGTGCATTCAAATTGTCATCGATCAAATACAATGGTGTTCGTTGTTTGTAGCTTATGCCTGCCCATACCATAACCCCACCGCCACCATGGGGGCACTCTTTTCACACCGTTGACATCAGCCATCCGCTCGCCCACACGATGCCAATCACGTGGTCTGCTGTTGTGAGGACAGTTGGACATACTGCCAAATTCTCTAAAATTACATTGGAGGCGGCTTATTGTTTAGAAATGCACATTCAATTCACTGGCAACAGCTCTGATGGACATTCCTGCAGTCAGCATTCCAATTGCATGCCCCCTCAAAACATGTGACATCTGTGGCATTGTGTTGTGTGACAAAATTTTAGTGGCCTTTTGTTGTCCCAGCACATGGCGCACCTGTATAATGATCACACTGTTTAATCAGCTTCTTGATATGCCACACCTGTCAGGTGGATGGATTATCTTGGCAAAGGAGAAATGCACACTGACAGGGATGTGAAGAAATTTGTACACAACATTTGAGAGAAATAAGCTTTTTGTGTAAATGTAACAATTTCTGGGATATTTTATTTCAGCTCATGAAACATGGGACCAACGCCTTATCTGTTGCATTTATATTTTTGTTCCGTGTAAATGAACAACTTCTACCTCATGAGGAGTCTTGCGAACGTTCATGTGCACAATAAACATCCCACCCACTCAGGGTAAGAAATTGTGAATGAAAATGTATTGTATCAAACTTGAAACAGAAATGTTGAAGTGTTGCAATAAACGGAATGTAGATGAATGATGAAACGTTAGCAATTATTGTAGTATGAGATGGACTAAAGATTTACCACATATTAATTTAAACATGTGAAAGCAACAGCAAACATTTCAACAAGAGAACAAAGCGCTCTCCACTGGCGGGAGTTTGGAGAGCACAAGTGGATCGAAAGGAACAGTAGGGTGCTTCTTCGCCACAGTAATTCATTTTAACAACAAATTCCAAATGCAAGCTTTACAAGTAAATTGTCACTCAACCAGTTTTGACATACCAAAAGACCAGTAGGTAATGCTGAGCAATGAACCCAACACTTGTTATTTTTTTGATTGACCCAAGTCGGTTAAATGATTTGAATTACATTTCCTTCAGGGGTATTTTCTGTGAGCTCAATGTGCACATAGCAGTTCTCTAGAGATAAATCAGATCCAGCTTGAACTGTGATATGTAGTATGGAATTTCTAACAGGCCAATATTCTACATAGTTTAGCACATAAAACGTGATAATAACCTACAATGACCATAATCCATTGTGCACCTACTTGTCTGGTCTGCGTATCTTTAAAACTGCTAAGGAAGAGAGAAGAATGTGCGATCTTGATGTGATATAGAGAACAGTTTTGATTCGCCAGGTACCTGAAAACACATGAGTGATTGATAGTTGGTATTCAGCTGTCATAAGGAATACCTTTATTTACTTTGGAGAACTACAAAATAGGGATTTTGTCAGACAGCATAGGCAGAAACTCTATAGATATGAGATGATGATTTGGAATTAAATAAAGTCATCAAATAAAACAAATGTAATATACACAACAAATTAAATACTGATTTTGTTAAAGTAATAGTGATAAAAGTGATAAGCAGTAATGCGCAGTCACTACCTTCATGGGACTTTTATTCATGTTTTGTTTTATTCTGTGTTGTTACAGCATTCCACCCACATAATGCAAAGTGCATTTAATGTAAAAAATAATATTCAAAACCAAAATCAAAAACCATGATCATTTTTTAAATAATCTAACTGAAACCGAACCAACCTCCAAAAAGCACTATTCGCTCAGCACTACCAATAGGCTTAAGCTAGTAATTGTTGGTTGATGCCCCATTGCTGGAAAGCTTGCAATATTATTGATCACCAAACAACTTTTGGAGCTGCATATTTATTTACTATGGCTATCCTCTCTCCTTACAATTTTGACTTTTGCGCTACACCCGATCCTGTAGCTGTCCAGTGAATCAGCAATCTGTTCGCTAGCTCACCCTGACCTGCCTTAATTGACAGTTTTCTTGTCCATTCAGAATTTTTATTTGACAATTGGAAAAAGAGCTACTGGGTAAATACTGCATTGCGGGTTAGATTGAATTGAGCCCCTAATCTTCATTTTCTAGTTGATGATTAAACTTTTCTTCCCAACATAATACCGCAATAAATGTGAGTCCACATCAACAACAAACAAAATTGCACCCCATGAGGGATTAGAATTTAGTCTGCAAATGGCAATAGCTCTCAGGAACTCAGCACCCTACCACTCACTGTGAGCTAACTGCCAAAAGCCGTATTTACTCTCGATGCACATCATTTTATTATCAGAGCATGCCAGTGGACTTCTGGTAGGTATGCTTTAATGCGAAAGTGTTGGGATCAGGTACAACTACATTTACCCACTCCAAAATTAATATTTATGAGCAATTCCTCCCAAACAAAACTTCTCACCTGAATTCATTTAAAAAAAAAAATGTAAGTGTTGAGCAAGGCTGAAATTGGGGTTGAGAGTTACCCTTTAAGATGTAGTACCCCAGCCAGCACATAACATTCTGAGAACCATGTTTTTAGAGCTTGGTGAGAGCGTGGTTGTCTGATTATTTTGCATACAACAATTTTCTTGGTATTTCATTACTTAACAGAACGTTTTCTAAAAGTTCAAACATGATTACATTTAATTTTGGTAATGTTCCAGGAACATTCTCCAACTGGTTTGAAACAACATTCTTCTGTGGGAATTTCAGTATTTCAGTAAATGGTTTCCTCGTGGTTCTATTTAAAGTAATGTTCTTAAATTGTTCAGAGAACTTTAAGAAAAATGTCTATAAAAACCACAAGAAAACTTTAGTAACATTGAGAGAATGTTCTAAGAATGTTTAAAAACATACATTCTGTTCTTAGCGTCAACAAAACTCTATCATCTAGCTTGTTAAGTGTGTTCAGGTGTGTTGGCCGCACCCACAAATTGGACAACCCTGATCTTAAAGCTGCAATATGTAATTTTTTGGGCAATCTGACCAACTTCACATAGAAATGTGAGTTATAGATCTGTAATTGTCATTGAAAGCAAGTCTAAGAAGCAGTAGATCTGTTCCGTGGGCACTATTTCTATGCTTCCTGTTCTTACATTTAATTTTTGCGTCTATTACTTTTGGTTTTGTATACCAGCTTCAACCAGCTGAAAATATTATATTTTTTGTTATTGAAAATATATTTTACAGCGGTTTAAATAGTACAATGATTCTCAACACTATCCATTGCTTGTTTTATCACATAAACTGAAATTAAGTGAACTATTAGAATTTTAGCAACCAGGAAATGGCAGAGCAATTTCTGCATATTGTACCTTTAATGAGTGTTTTTTCCTTTGAAATTGGGTCTGTTTGAATAGACTAAAATTAACAGCTTTGAATGCGTGAAGAAACATGGCATGCTAGCTCCATTCTGGTGGGGCAGTGGACTTATTCCATTTATAGAGAACAGAAGATAGGTTTGAATCTCACTCATGCTGTGTCACAATAAATTTTTTTTTAAATGATGTCTAAGGAAATCCATTTCCATTTGTCCTGTCTTTGCTTGGAGTTCAAAAATGTTAACCCAAAGTAAGTTAACAGTGTTATTAAAAGTCTTATTGAAGAATTCTGTCACGCTTGCTCCCGCTCTTCCTCCCCCTCTCCCAGCCTGCTTGCCCAGCACCCATGTATCGGCCGGCTCACCCACGTGGGACACCGGGTGGTACCCCCAGAGGGGGGGTACTGTCACACCTGTTCCTGCTCTTACTCCCCCTGGCACTCGAGGGTGCCAGGTTCTCCAGGATTACGCAATCAAGCCATTATCAGTAAGCACACCTGCCTTTCCCCGTCACACGCATCTGCGCTCATTGGACTCAGCTGAACTCTATTACTTGTGTTATTGCCTTCCCTATATCGGTCTGTTCCCTCGCTCTGTTCTCTGCTTCTGGAGTGATGCTTGTCATATGTCCTTGTTTACCTGTGTGCTGACGCTGGTCCTGTCGTGTTCTTTCTCCATTCCTGATTAAATGTTTGACTCCTCGTACCTGCTTCTCCTGTCCGGCGTCACTCCTTAGAAATTCTGTTCAAGTTTTAAGGAAGTTATTAAAAAACCTCCAAATAACCTATAATTTCCATTCTCAGAATGTAGATTAAACCTCTCAGGAAAATGTTCAAGGAACCAGAGTAAAACATTCTCAGAACCTCCCTGCAACCTAAAAATAAATGTTCCCACAACCGGCAAAATTTTAATTTCTGTTCTCAGAACGTTTAAAAAGTGTTCAGTTTTACCGTCAGGAAACATATGGCTTCGTTCCCACAACTAGTGTGAAACCAAAAACATATGTTCCTACAACTCCAGAGGAACCAAATGTGCTAGCTGGGACACCCTTCATGTTGCTGCTGATGGCTAAATGTTAATATGTACAGCAACAGCCAACATATTATTCTCCAGTCAGAATTTGTATGGATTTACCAGGTTAGGGAGCAAATGCACATTTATGTGTGACCAGATTGTGACATGATGCTGATAAGGAGCTCATTAGTAGCTTGTATGGTACTAGTGGTGGACAAGGGGCGGGAAGGGGGGGCCGGGATGATTCACCCATCATTAACAGAGATAGGCACTTTTAAAACAAGCACAGACACATAACCTTCCCTCCTCACCCCCACTGTCCCTCAGAACAGTTTTCCCTGAGCCGGCCGTTGGTTGTCAATAATGAATATAAAAGGATGAAAAGATAAGTGACTGCAGGATTACTCATCATCAGCATCAGTAGCTTGTCATATGTCCCTCAGCCTGTGTAGCATCATTTTTATGAGCTCTCCTCAACAGTCCTTTAAGCTCTTGAGTCTCCTTCATCACTTATTTCAGAGAGCCCATCTTTATCTTGAGTGTATAAAATGCCCTAATTGGTGTTTATTTTCGCTATGTTTATTGGAGGGCCTTGCAGTCCTCATTACAGACAGGCCATCTAAAAAGATAGAGCTTTCTGCCTTTGTTTATTATAACTCTAAAAAGGGATGCTATGCAGCGATTAACCCTTGGTTGCACTCCCCCAGACAACTTAATTAAAATGTGGAATCCATTTTCTTTTCCCTGAGGCAAACATGACAAAGTGATGATGCAGGAGGACCTTAGTCTTCCAAAATGAAATTAATCTATTACCAAAGCCAAGCACCTCTTTCACAAGCTCACAAAAATAAACGTTAATTTGCGTTACATTTCCGAAATGATATAATAAAGAGTTTAAAATGTTTATCTCTGGATTGCTACAGTAAAAACATCGTTAAACACCTACAGTGGGGCAAAAAAGTATTTAGTCAGCCACCAATTGTGCAAGTTCTCCCACTTAAAAAGATGAGAGGTCTGTCATTTTCATCATAGGTACACTTCAACTATGACAGACAAAACGAGAAGAAAGAAAATCCAGAAAATCACATTGTAGGATTTTTAATGAATTTATTTGCAAATTATGTTGGAAAATAAGAGTTTGGTCACCTACAAACAAGCAAGATTTCTGGCTCTCACAGACCTGTAACTTCTTCTTTAAGAGGCTCCTCTGTCTTCCACTCGTTACCTGTATTAATGGCACCTGTTTGAACTTGTCATCAGTATAAAAGACACCTGTCCACAACCTCAAACAGTCACACTCCAAACTCCACTATGGCCAAGACCAAAGAGCTGTCAAAGGACACCAGAAACAAAATTGTAGACCTGCACCAGGCTGGGAAGACTGAATCTGCAATAGGTAAGCAGCTTGGTTTGAAGAAATCAACTGTGGGAGCAATTATTAGGAAATGGAAGACATACAAGACCACTGATAATCTCCCTCGATCTGGGGCTCCACGCAAGATCTCACCCCGTGGGGTCAAAATGATCACAAGAACGGTGAGCAAAAATCCCAGAACCACACGGGGGGACCTAGTGAATGACCTGCAGAGAGCTGGGACCAAAGTAACAAAGCCTACCATCAGTAACACACTACACCGCCAGGGACTCAAATCCTGCAGTGCCAGATGTGTCCCCCTGCTTAAGCCAGTACATGTCCAGGCTCGTCTGAAGTTTGCTAGAGAGCATTTGGATGATCCAGAAGAAGATTGAATGAGAATGTCATATGGTCAGATGAAACCAAAATATAACTTTTTGGTAAAAATTCAACTCGTCGTGTTTGGAGGACAAAGAATGCCGAGTTGCATCCAAAGAACACCATACCTACTGTGAAGCTTTGGGGCTGTTTTTCTGCAAAGGGACCAGGACGACTGATCCGTGTAAAGGAAAGAATGAACTGGGCCATGTATCGTGAGATTTTGAGTGAAAACCTCCTTCCATCAGCAAGGGCATTGAAGATGAAATGTGGCTGGGTCTTTCAGCATGACAATGATCCCAAACACACCGCCCGGGCAACGAGGGAGTGGCTTCGTAAGAAGCATTTCAAGGTCATGGAGTAGCCTAGCCAGTCTCCAGATCTCAACCCCATAGAAAATCTTTGGAGGGAGTTGAAAGTCTGTGTTGCCCAGCAACAGCCCCAAAACATCACTGCTCTAGAGGAGATCTGCATGGAGGAATGGGACAAAATACCAGCAACAGTGTGTGAAAACCTTGTGAAGACTTACAGAAAACATTTGACCTTTGTCATTGCCAACAAAGGGTATATAACAAAGTATTGAGATAAACTTTTGTTATTGACCAAATACTAATTTTCCACCATAAATTGCCAAAAAATTAATTAAAAATCCTACAATGTGATTTTCTGGATTTTTTTTCTTCTCATTTTGTCTGTCATAGTTGAAGTGTACCTATGATGAAAATTACAGGCTTCTCATCTTTTTAAGTGGGAGAACTTTCACAATTGGTGGCTTCTTTTTCCCCACTGTATAGACAATTCAAATGCGTTCGAGTTTCATTATGTAATCAAGTTATTTATAGAAAGTGTCGGCCGGGGGTAGCACTTCTAACTGGTAGTCAAGGGTATGGATCATACCTTTAATCTGTGAAATTGTGAACATAGGTAGTTGCGTACTTGTGCTATAACTCAAACTTTTGCTCACTCCCACTTTCCTCTCCCCCATTTCTTATCCCTCTAATTCACAAGACCTTGGAACAACTTTCCAGTCTTTTCTCCAATTTTAGGTCTTATTCTGTGCAGCAGAATGAAATAAGTCTGGCATGACTATGAGCTCTGAAAAGGCTCTTCAAAACCTATTAAAAGCAACAGCTGTACACTTCTACCTTCCTTCTATCTGTAGTGGATGAGGTTGTCAGTCTATCTTCTCTCTCTCTCTCTCTCTCTCTCTCTCTCTCTCTCTCTCTCTCTCATAAATGGCCATGTCATTCATTAGAAATAAGGTAGTATGCACAGATCACTGTATTATATTTCCTATCAAAACCAGCTGGTAGATAACACTCTGTTGTTTTTAAAGGACACGTCAACATCAAAATTATATTGTGAATATCAATCTTAGAGGTATGTCTTGAGAGTGAATTTTTGTGAGCTTACGCTTCTCTCCAACGGAAGTTTGTCCAAGGAACGCTGAACGAGCCAGAGCTAGGACTAATGTTTCACCCAGTCAATTATTCACGTGCACCCTATTGGCCGAATGTCACCCATTGACAGATTTGGTATTCATCACTGGTCCCCCAATTTCCACACTGGTGGATGCATTGCTAAGCTGGCCATTCAATACTAACATCCCTCAGATATTCAAATGGTATCTTTCAAACATATTTCAGATATTAAAAGTGAATAACAAAAAGCACATTTTGATATTAACAAAATGTTATCAGCAAAATGTTAGCAGAGGGAAATACAACTTTTTCTGCCAATTCCCTCATGTTATGATTACATAACATAATGAGGCAATGTAATATAACATATTCAAATGTGTTGACCAAATGTAAAATGCATGTGAATAAAAGATGAACAGATAGATGAAGTGTTCTTTATTTTATTAATTGTGTCATATCCACTTTTAATCTTTCTAAAAAACATTAAGGGAAAATAAGTATGTCCCAGAGAATGTGATGCTATGATCTGAGAAATCATATTCAGCCAAATCATAGCAGTGGTCTTTGAGATGTAGTTTACCATAGGAGCCAGCTGCTCCAGAGAGTTACACCTCTCTGATGGCATAGACAAGCCTCTAGCGGAGGGGAATGCAGCAGAGAGAGACTCAATTTGTATTATTATTCAACGCTTGTGAATGCCCCATCCTCCTCGTGCCTGGCGCCGCCTTCTCATTGGTTGACGCCTCTCTGCAAGCTGCCTGCAACGTAAGCACTGAGAGTTCCATTAATGCCAGGTAGGGGTGTCAGATAGGGGGGAGTTTGTGAGAGGAGGGGAAGTAGCCAGCCCGGAGAAAGAGGTCTGCACCACATACAACATTCAAACGGACGTCTGACGTCAGCACATAAATAATTAAAGCATTTTATTCATAGCCTGGGAGGAAAAAAATCAATTGACAAATCACATATTCACTTTGAGTTACTTCAAACAGCGAGACAATTAAAATGCAGAAGATGGCAGAGGATGCATATGTATGTGTGTGAGGGGTGATGCTACGTACCCCTTATCTATTTATATGCCTCCATGTGATTTAGTATGCATTCTCTTATTGTAAGGTAACAGAATGCAAAACATTCCAAATACTAGTGTCTCAGTACTTTTCTTAAAATACTTTCCATGCATTGTCGCTCGATTACAAATTACTTGTGTCAATCTATTAGCAGGGAAGTCGCTAAAATTGGAATGCCCTAAACAACTACGTAACACTTTTAAGGGCTATATTTTCAGCTGACGCTAAGTAGGCGCAAGTGTCAAATGCACATTAGTTTATGCCATGTAAAAACTGGCACACTGGCATTTTCTAGCCCTAATGCCAGGTACAGCAATTTACCAGTCTAACATCAGCTTGCTTGCACTGAGGTGGGAGAGGTGGCAATATTTGATATGTGTCATTAAAAACAAGGGAAAATTAGAATTTCATGCTGCGCTAATGGGAAGGTTTAAGAGCCACAAAAAGCAGGTCGTAACAGTAACAGTTTATAATGGGATGGATTTTGAGAGGTGGAAGCACAGCATATCCAGCCGTGATGCACAGATTTCCCTCCATTTAATTTGACTAAAAACCCAACATGGCTGTAATGTATACACAGGTGAGGTGAGTTTAATAATAATAAACATGAAGATAATACAAAACAGGAGATGCATACTAAACGTAACCAAAACTGTCTGATGACTGAGGCAACTGAGGGCTATATGAAAGGTGAGTAATCGGGGTGGTGATGAACTCCAGGTGTACTTAACAATGGGGAGCAGGTGTGCGCAATGATGGTTGCCACGTGTGTGCAATGTGGGTTGCTAGGACCGGTTAGTAGACCTGTGACATCAGCGCAGAGGGCGGGAGCAGGAGTAGGTGTGATATTAGCCCCACCCCCACCCCCCTGAGATAGAAATCCTGAATGACGGGGCCTCCCGAGTGGCACAGCGGTCTAAGGAACTGAATTGCAGTCGTAGAGGCGTCACTACAGATCTGGTTTCGATCCCAGGCTTTATTACAGCCACCCGCGACCGGGATACCTGGGATAGGGGAGGGTTTGACCTGCTGGGATGTCCTTGTCTCATCGCGCTCTAGCGACTCCTTGTGGCAGGCCGGGCGCATGCACACTGACTGCGGTCGCCAGCTGTACAGTGTTTCCTCCGACACATTGGTGCGGCTGGCTTCCGGGTTAAGTGAGCAGTGTGTCAAGAAGCAGTGCTGCTTGGTAAGGTCGTGTTTCAGAGGACGCATTGGCTCTTGACCTTCACCTCTCCCGCATCCGTACAGGATTTGCAGCGATGGGACAAGACTAACTACCAATTGGATATCATGAAATAGGGGAGAAAAAGGGGTACAAAGTAAGAAAAAAGTACCCATCCCAGTTCAGCAGGTACTGGAGCCGTCCCCCACAATGTTGGGAGACCAGGAGGGAGTTAACAGTATAGGAGGGGGTCCCCTCGATGTCCAGGGGAAGCGGAGGGGTGTCGCTTGGGACATAATCAACCAGGGGACCAGGAACCACCGGCCTGAGGAGGGAATCAGGAGGGTGACATCTGGTAGTTAACCCTCTGGAGGACTTTGAGGGCTCAGCTTCCGATAGGGTGGGAGGTTCCAGGTGGAGAGCCAGACGCGATCACCAGGATGGAACACGGGAGCCTCACTGTGGTGGAGGTCCGCTTGATCCTTTTGATGCCGGGAACCACTCGTCCACCGCAGGGACCTTGGTCTGACTCGGAGTCCACAGGAGCCAGGGCCAGCTGATATCCCAGGATGCACTGGAAGGGAGTCAGCCAGGTGGAGGAGTGACAACGGGAGTTCTGGGCATACTCCGCCCAGGGAAGGAACTGGGCTCCTGTTTGGTCCTCTCCACCCGCTCCTTAGACTGATGCCAGTACCCAGATGTGAGGCTGACCGTGGCCCCAGCTTCTCCATAAAGGATTTCCAGACCCGTAACGTGAATTGGGGACCACGGTCAGAAACAATGTCCTCCAGAAGGCCATAGTGCCAGGAGACCTGCTGGAATAGTGCCTCTGTGACCTGAAGAGCAGTAGGTAGACCGGAAAGAGGAATAAAATGGCAGGATATAGAGAATCTGTCAACAACAACCAGAATAGTGGTAAAACCATCAGAAAGGGGGAGCTCCATTACAAAGTCTATGGACAGATGTGACCAAGGCCGCTGAGGCACGGGAAGGGGAAGTAGTTTCCCTGCTGGAGCGTGCCAGGGAGATTTGGATTGAGTACATACTGAACATGAGTTGACATAGTGGGCGACGTCCTGTGCCAAAGTAGGCCACCTGTAGCGGTTTTCTTCCGTCGAAGGAGAGGAGGACCAAAATGCAGTGTGGTTAGTGTTCAACATCTTTAATATAGACGATGAACGAGAACACTACAAAATACAAAACAATAAATGTGAAAACCGAAACAGTCCTATCTGGTGCAATCAAGCTTGTAGCGTCATACCAAAGACTTGAGGCTGTAATCGCTGTCAAAGGTGCTTCAACATGGACTGAGTAAAGCATCTGAATACTTATGTAAATTAGTTATTTCTGTTTTTTTTGTCATTATAGGGTATTGTGTGTAGATTAAAAAGGGGAAAAAATATGTAAAATATTTTAGAATAAGGCCATAACGTAACAAAATTGGGAAAAAGTTAAGGGGTCTGAATACTTTCCGAATGCACTGTATGTAACAATGTGTACCCACATTATTATTATGTAAATACACAGGTTCTAGGACCACTGAATGTAAAGTGTGACCAGAGATTCTTAACAACTATAACCTTGGCGTGATTAGTTTTCCTACTCTGCCTCTAGTTGGTCTTGCACTGCCCTGCTTGCTTCTTGTTTCCTGCACTGCAAGCTGCCCCTGACCCAGCCTTGACACAAGCTCTGCCCTCTAGCTGGCCCTGTCTTCAAACCTCTGCCCTCCCCTGGCCCTTCAGCTTGCTCTTTTAAGGTATGGGCCTGGGTTCTTGTTAGGCACTTTGGATGACTAACGCATTTGATTGAGAAATGTCAATTAGGTTAAGCACAGGAGAGGTAATTATTTTTGTTATTAGATTTTTTTTTAAATAACCTTGGTTTCACTAGGCAAGTCAATTTAGAACAAATTCTTATTTACAATGGTGGCCTACACCGGCCAAACCCGCCCTATGGGACTCCCAATCATGGCCTGTTGTGATACAGCCGGCCGTCCATTTTATAGTAGCCACTCAGCCAGAGAGCCAGAGACATGCAATACTGAAGAAGAAAAAACACATTTGCGAAACAATAAAAGGAAATAGAAGTTACAAAATATCCTCAAATGGTGTATGGAAAATAAATGGTATCTTTGACTAATCCAAATAACTCTGTTTTTACAGAGCATAAGCCTCTTAAGACTGAACAGGAGCAGTTTGGCAGGAGGCCCTTATGAAAACATACATCGAAATGAATGAGTGTCAGAGATTAATCAACAATAGTCCTCATGTTTCCAGACCACATCATAATTCATTCTATAAATTTTGCAAGTGAGCATTATGCTGAGAGAGTCAATTAGGCTAAGAGCTAATGTGTTTGGGTCACAGTTAAACAGGTTGGAGAGGAGAAGAAAATATGGGGCAGTGGCTGGATGAGGAATTTCAAAGCCAAAGAGAATTACACCCATCATGATCAATCATCTCAGGCAGTAGGGTGACTACTCCATCCATACAGTCTGACACGATGAGCGCCACACGTTAGCTGGATGAGCACATTGATTTCATCATGTACAGCAGAATGGGTAAAAAAAAAATTACATGACTGATGCAATGAGTTAACACACATAAAATAAAGCCTTGTCTTTTTAGCAGAAACAAAACTCCATAGCGACTGACATAAAAACAGTTGCATGTGTAAAGTAAATGTGTAACGGAGACACTGAGAAATATAGGTGCACCAATCAGCAGTGTGTTGGTTGGTGCTGAATATACACGTATAGTGTGTTCAGAGGCATACATTATGGTGTTGAGTGTGAATGTGGGACAACCACTAAGAAACAGCGAGGACAGAGAACGTTAAGGTCCTCTTGAAACCCACCAGATCAGTTCCCAGAGGTCCAAAATGGAACGCTCAAACACAACCATTGTCAGGGAAGATTCTCATGTATTATTAAAGTGAGGGATTGCAAGCATGTGTTTAGCACATACACACTCAGATTCTGCCTGTGAGGCTTGCCATGCCACTTGTGATAATGCACATTTTCCTGACTCATGGTGTTGCCTACTGTGGTGGGGAGAGAATGGAGAGGGGAGAGAGTCACAGGAGGAGGTGCTTGGCAATTGAGAGCTGGGTGAAGTGTTTTCTCCCCCTACTGACTGAAATCCATTCTGGTATGCTATTTCATTTTGGTGAGGTGCACACATGCACACACAATGACTCAGACACGCAGGGAGTTGACAATTACACACACTGAGCTGTCACAGAAGCAAGTACTGTATATGGCTGAGGAATGGCTCTTTGAAAAGTGATGGGGGGGTGAGTCTCATTTGGACTATTAATCAGGAAAGTGAAAAGTGTTGCTGAGGTATGAATAGTGTATCAGGAATGGAGAAAAGAGGAGAGGGGAAATGAGAGAGAATAGAGGAAAGGTATGACTGACATTCTGAGACGTGGAAAACCTTTCATTTTCAAAAAGGGCAAGGGACATTTGAGCACACAGCATTAGAATAGTCTACAATACATTTGCTATTTGAGTCAAATGATTGGTGCAATAGGGCTTCCAATGGCTGTTTCATGTTGTCAATGTATGCCCTAGCGAATCGAAGCCCAGACCCAGACATGGTGTCAGTGTGGTGAAGGAAGATTTTGACCACTAAATTCTGAAGCAGTAGGCCTACTTACTATATATAATATGATGGATTATACAAATGGCACATCTAATTTAAATATTCAGATTTTGTACCAGTAAAGTGCTACTCAAAAATAACATTCTTTGTCATTCCACATGTGTTTAGTTTTGTGTAATATTACGTGTGCCTGTTTATTGAGTGGCATCATGTAATTTTCTTTCCACTAAACAGCACTCACAGTGAGCAAAGTTGATCTGAATACAGAAAGTGTAACATTTAAATAGATGGAATAGCACTCTGTATATACAGTCAGTAATAACAGTACTGAGCCTTTTTCTAAAATGTTTTATGAGATTAGAGAACACATTGGGAGAGATTCCACCATTCCACCAAACCACAGGTTTTCAGTGGGGTTCAAGTCTGGAGACTGAGATGGCCAATGCAACATTTTGAGTCGTGGTCAATTTACCATCTCTTTGTAGATTTTTATGTGTGCTTGGGGTTATTGCTGTGCTGGTAGATCCACTTGCGGCCAAACTTCAGCCTACTGGCGTAGGCGACCAGGTTTAGGTTTTGACTAAATGTCCTATTTTTCTCTGCTCATACAGGAGTAATAAAGGCCTAGTGCACTAACGATAATAAAAGTATATATATATATATACATACACACACAGTAGTTTATACTCCTTGCATCAGTCATATGCAAAAGTTTGGACACACCTACTCATTCAAGGGTTTTTCTTTATTTGTACTATTTTGTACATTGTAGAAAAGTAGTGAAGACATCAAAACTATGAAATAACATATATGGAATCATGAAGTAACCAAAAAAGTGTTAAACAAATCAAAATATATTTGAAATTTGAGATTCTTCAAAGTAGCCCCCTTTTGCCTTGATGACAGCGTTGCACACTCTTGGTATTCTCTCAACCCGCTTCACCTGGAATGCTTTTCCAACAGTCTTGAAGGAGTTCCCACATATCAAATCAAATGTATTTATATAGCCCTTCGTACATCAGCTGATATCTTAAAGTGCTGTACAGAAACCCAGCCTAAAACCCCAAACAGCAAGCAATGCAGGTGTAGAAGCACGGTGGCTAGGAAAAACTCCCTAGAAAGGCCAAAACCTAGGAAGAAACCTAGAGAGGAACCAGGCTATGTGGGGTGGCCAGTCCTCTTCTGGCTGTGCCGGGTGGAGATTATAACAGAACATGGCCAAGATGTTCAAATGTTCATAAATGACCAGCATGGTCAAATAATAGTAAGGCAGAACAGTTGAAACTGGAGCAGCAGCATGGCCAGGTGGACTGGGGACAGCAAGGAGTCATCATGTCAGGTAGTCCTGGGGCATGGTCCTAGGGCTCAGGTCCTCCGAGAGAGAGAAAGAAAGGAGAGAATTAGAGAACGCACACTTAGATTCACACAGGACACCGAATAGGACAGGAGAAGTACTCCAGATATAACAAACTGACCCTAGCCCGACACAAACTACTGCAGCATAAATAATGGAGGCTGAGACAGGAGGGGTCAGGAGACACTGTGGCCCCATCCGAGGACACCCCCGGACAGGGCCAAACAGGAAGGATATAACCCCACCCACTTTGCCAAAGCACAGCCCCCACACCAGAGGGATATCTTCAACCACCAACTTACCATCCTGAGACAAGGCTGAGTATAGCCCACAAAGATCTCTGCCACGGCACAACCCAAGGGGGGGGCGCCAACCCAGACAGGATGACCACAACAGTGAATCAACCCACTCAGGTGACGCACCCCCTGCAGGGACGGCTTGAGAGAGCCCCAGTAAGCCAGTGACTCAGCCCCTGTAATAGGGTTAGAGGCAGAGAATCCCAGTGGAAAGAGGGGAACCGGCCAGGCAGAGACAGCAAGGGCAGTTCGTTGCTCCAGAGCCTTTCCGTTCACCTTCCCACTCCTGGGCCAGACTACACTCAATCATATGACCCACTGAAGAGATGACTCTTCAGTAAAGACTTAAAGGTTGAGACCGAGTTTGCGTCTCTGACATGGGTAGGCAGACCGTTCCATAAAAATTGAGCTCTATAGGAGAAAGCCCTGCCTCCAGCTGTTTGCTTAGAAATTCTAGGGACAATTAGGAGGCCTGCGTCTTGTGACCGTAGCGTACGTGTAGGTATGTACGGCAGGACCAAATCAGAGAGATAGGTAGGAGCAAGCCCATGTAATGCTTTGTAGGTTAGCAGTAAAACCTTGAAATCAGCCCTTGCTTTGACAGGAAGCCAGTGTAGAGAGGCTAGCACTGGAGTAATATGATTAAATTTTTTGGTTCTAGTCAGGATTCTAGCAGCCGTATTTAGCACTAACTGAAGTTTATTTAGTGCTTTATCCGGGTAGCCGGAAAGTATAGCATTGCAGTAGTCTAACCTAGAAGTGACAAAAGCATGGATTAATTTTTCTGCATCATGTTTGGACAGAAAGTTTCTGATTTTTGCAATATTACGTAGATGGAAAAAAAAATTGTCCTCGAAATGGTCTTGATATGTTCTTCAAGAGAGAGATCAGGGTCCAGAGTAACGCCGAGGTCCTTCACAGTTTTATTTGAGACGACTGTACAACCATTAAGATTAATTGTCAGATTCAACAGAAGAGCTCTTTGTTTCTTGGGACCTAGAACAAGCATCTCTGTTTTGTCCGAGTTTAATAGTAGAAAGTTTGCAGCCATCCACTTCCTTATGTCTGAAACACATGCTTCTAGCGAGGGCAATTTTGGGGCTTCACCATGTTTCATTGAAATGTACAGCTGTGTGTCATCCGCATAGCAGTGAAAGTTAACATTATGTTTTCGAATAACATCCCCAAGAGGTAAAATGTATAGTGAAAACAATAGTGGTCCTAAAACAGAACCTTGAGGAACACCGAAATTTACAGTTGATTTGTCAGAGGACAAACCATTCACAGAGACAAACTGATATCTTTCCGACAGATAAGATCTAAACCAGGCCAGAACATGTCCGTGTAGACCAATTTGGGTTTCCAATCTCTCCAAAAGAATGTGGTGATCGATGATATCAAAAGCAGCACTAAGGTCTAGGAGCACGAGGACAGATGCAGAGCCTCAGTCCGATGCCATTAAAATGTAATTTACCACCTTCACAAGTGCCGTCTCAGTGCTATGATGGGGTCTAAAACCAGACTGAAGCATTTTGTATACATTGTTGGTCTTCAGGAAGGCAGTGAGTTGCTGCGCAACAGCCTTCTCTAACATTTTTGAGAGGAATGGAAGATTCGATATAGGCCGATAGTTTTTTATATTTTCTGGGTCAAGGTTTGGCTTTTTCAAGAGAGGCTTTATTACTGCCACTTTTAATGAGTTTGGTACACATCCAGTGGATAGAGAGACGTTTATTGTGTTCAACATAGGAGGGCCAAGCACAGGAAGCAGCTCTTTCAGTAGTTTAGTTGGAATAGGGTCCAGTATGCAGCTTGAAGGTTTAGAGGCCATGATTATTTTCATCATTGTGTCAAGAGATATAGTACTAAAACACTTGAGCGTCTCTCTTGATCCTAGGTCCTGGCAGAGTTGTGCAGACTCAGGACAACTGAGGTTTGGTGGAATATGCAGGTTTAAAGAGGAGTCCGTAATTTGCTTTCTAATAATCATAATCTTTTCCTCAAAGAAGTTCATGAATTTATCACTGCTAAAGTGAAAGTCATCCTCTCTTGGGGAATGCTGCTTTTTAGTTAGCTTTGCGACAGTATCAAAAAGGAATTTCGGATTGTTCTTATTTTCCTCAATTAAGTTAGAAAAATAGGATGATCGAGCAGCAGTAAGGGCTCTTCGGTACAGTACGGTACAGTCTTTCCAAGCTAGTCGGAAGACTTCCAGTTTGGTGTGGCGCCATTTCCGTTCCAATTTTCTGGAAGCTTGCTTCAGAGCTCGGGTATTTTCTGTGTACCAGGGAGCTAGTTTCTTATGAGAAATGTTTTTAGTTTTTAGGGGTGCAACTGCATCTAGGGTATTGCACAAGGTTAAATCGAGATCCTCAGTTAGGTGGTTAACTGATTTTTGTCCTCGGCGTCCTTGGGTAGGCAGAGGGAGTCTGGAAGGGCATCAAGGAATCTTTGTGTTGTCTGTGAATTTATAGCACGACTTTTGATGGTCCTTGGTTGGGGTCTGAGCAGATTATTTGTTGCAATTGCAAACGTAATAAAATGGTGGTCCGATAGTCCAGGATTATGAGGAAAAACATTAAGATCCACAACATTTATTCCCCATGGGACAAAACTAGGTCCAGCGTATGACTGTGACAGTGAGTGAGAGACATATGCTGAGCAGTTGATGGCTGCTTTTCCTTCACTCTGCGGTCCAACTCATCCCAAACCATCTCAATTGGTTTGAGGTCGGGTGATTGTGGAGGCCAGGTCATCTGATGCAGCCCTCCATCAATCTCCTTTTTGGTCAAATAGCCCTTAAACAGCCTGGAGGTTTGTTGGGTCATTTTCCTGTTGAAAAACAAATTATTGTCCCACTAAGAGCAAACCAGATGGGATGGCGTATCGCTGCAGAATGCTGTGGTAGCCATGCTGGTTAAGTGTGCCTTGAATTATCTATAAGTCACTGACAGTGTCACCAGCAAAGCACCTCCACACCATACACCTCCTCCCCAATGCTACATGGTGGAAACCACACATGCGGAGATCATCGGTTCACCTACTCTGCATCTCACGGCGGTTGGAACCAAAAATCTCAAATTTGGACTCATCAGACCAAAAGACAAATGTCCACCGGTCTAATGTCCATTGCTTATGTTTCTTAGCCCAAGCAAGTCACTTCTTCTTATTGGTGTCCTTTAGTAGTGGTTTCTTTGTAGCAATTCGACCATGAAACCTGATTCACGCAGTCTCCTATGAACAGTTTATATTGAGATGTGACTTGGTCTTTTACCAAATAGGGCTATCTTCTGTATACCACCCCGACCTTGTCACAGCACAACTGAAAATGCTCAAATGCATTGAGAAGGAAATATATTCCAAAAATGTACTTTTAACAAGGCACACCTGTTAATTGAAATGCGTTCCAGGTGATTGCCTCATGAAGCTGGTTGAGAGAATGCCAGTACTGTGCAAAGCTGTCATCAAGGCAAAGGGTGGCTACTTTGAAGAATCTCAATTTTATGTTTTGATTTGTTTAACCTTTTTTGGTTACTATATGATTCCATATGTGTTATTTCATTGTTTTGATGTCTTCAATATTATATCAAATCAAATGTTATTAGTCACATGCTCTGAATACAACAGGTGTAGACCTGACAGTGAAATGCTTACTTACGAGCCCACAACCAACAATGCAGTTTAATAATGGCTGAGTAGCCATTTGAATAGGGGTTCAGGAGTCTTATGGCTTGGGGGTAGAAGCTGTTTAGAAGCCTTTTGGACCTAGACTTGGTGCTCCGGTACCACTAGCCGTGTGGTAGCAGAGAGAACAGTCTATAACTAGGGTGGCTGGAGTCTTTGACAATTTTCTGGGCCTTCCTCTGACACTGCCTGGTATAGAGGTCCTGGATGGCAGGCAGCTTTGTCCCTGTGATGTACTGGGCGGTTTGCACTACCCTCTGTAATGCCTTGCGGTGGGAGGCCGAGTAGTTGCCATACCAGGCAGTGATGCAACCAGTCAGGATGCTCTCGATGGCACAGCTGTAGAACGTTTTGGGGATCTGAGGACCCATGCAAAATCTTTTCAGTCTCCTGAGGGGGAAACGCTTTTGTCGTGCCCTCTTCACGACTGCCTTGGTGTGCTTGGACCATGTTAGTTTGTTGGTGATTTGTTGGTGATGTGGACACCAAGGAACTTGAAGCTGCTCCAGGTTGAGCTGCTCCACTGCAGCCCCGTCGATGAGAATGGGGTGTGCTCTGTCCTCTTTTTCCTGTAGTCCACAATCATCTCCTTTGTTTTGATCACATTGAGGGAGAGGTTGTTGTCCTGGCACCACACTGCCAGGTCTCTGACCTCCTCCCTATAGGGTCGGTGATCAGGCCTACCACTGTTGTGTCATCGGCAAACTTAATGATGGTGTAGCAGTCATGTGTGAACAGGGAGTATAGGAGGGGACTGAGCACACACCCCTGAGGGGCCCCTGTGTTGAGGATCAGCGTGGCAGATGTGTTGTTACCTGCCCTTACCACCTTAGGGCGGCCCGTCAGGAAGTCCAGGATCCAGTTGCAGAGGGAGGTGTTTAGTCCGTGTCCTTAGCTTATTGATGAGCTTTGACGGCAATATGGTGTCGAACGCTTTGCAGTAATCAATGAATAGCATTCTCACATAGGTGTTCCCTTTGTCCAGGTGGGAAAGGGCAGTGTGGAGTGAAATAGAGATTGCGTCATCTGTTGGATCTGTTGGGGTGGTATGCAAATTGGAGTGGGTCTAGGGTTTCTGGGATAATGGTGTTGATGTGAGCCATGACCAGCCTTTCAAAGCACTTCATGGCTACAGACGTGAGTGCTATGGGTCAGCAGTCATTTAGGCAAGTTTCCTTTGTGTTCTTGGGCACAGGCACTATGGTGGTCTGCTTAAAACATGTTGGTATTACAGACTCGGACAGGGAGAGGTTAAAAATGTCAGTGAAGACACTTGCCAGTTGGTCAGCGCATGCTCACAGTTCACGTCCTTGTAATGGATCTGGCTCTGCGGCCGTGTGAATGTTGACCTGTTTAAAAGTCTTACTCACATCAGCTGTGGAGAGCGTGATCACACAGTCTTCTTGAACAGCTGGTGCTCTCATGCATGTTTCAGTGTTATTTGCCTTGAAGCGAGCATATAAGTAGTTTAGCTCGTCTGGTAGGCTCGTGTCACTGGGCAGATCTCGGCTGTGCTTTGTAGTCTGTAATGGTTCGCAAGCCACACTGCTTCTTATTAACACAGCGCGCATCCAACCCGGAAGCCAGTCGTACCAATGTGTCAGAGGAAACACCTGGTAACCTTGGATAGCGTGCACTGCGCTCAGCCCGCCACAGGAGTCGCTGGTGCGCGATGAGACAAGGATATCCCTACCGGCCAAACCCTCCCTAACCCGGACGACGCTAGGCCAATTGTGCGTCGCCCCACGGAGCTCCCGGTCGCAGCCAGTTACGACAGAGCCTGGGCTCGAACCCAGAGTCTCTGGTGGCACAGCTGCCGCTGCAGTTTATCGCCCTTAACCACTGCGCCATCCGGGAGGCCACCCGGGAGCCAGCTGTATGTTGAGAGGGTTGTCGTTCAGCCACGAAGGAAGTGTGTGTTTATTCGATCGCCTATGAATTCTCAAAAGGCAGCCCGCCCTCTGGACCCTTTTTCTCCACGTCTTCTTCACGCAAATCTGGGCCTGTTCCCGAGAAAGCAGTATATCGTTTACCGGGCTCATCAGACTCGTTAAAGGAAAAAAGGATTCTGCCAGTCCGTGGTGAGTAATCGCAGTCCAGAAGTTGTCCAGAAGTCCAGAAGTTATTTTCGGTCATAAGAGAGCATAGCGGCACCATTATGTACAAAATATGTAAACAGATAAGTTGCAAATAAACAAACAAAAAAACACAATCGGTTGTGGGCACGTAAAACGTCTGCCTTCTGCATCTACTACAATGTAGATTTTTTTTTTTTAAATGAGTAGTTGTGTCCAAACTTTTGACTGGTACTATATATATATATATATATATATATATATATATATATATATATATATATATATATATATATAGTGGCAAACCTCTTCAAGGTTAGGAGCGTTTGTCACAAACTAAGTGGTAAACTGTCACCAAATCACCCAAGAATGAGAGTTCTTTCGAACAGGACAGTACCTGTGTGTTTGTTTCTCCATCCTGGTCCACCCAGGCCGTAGGCGAGGTCAAGGATAGCAGGGTTCGGTACACGAATCGGGTTCTCGGTAGGTCCAGGTCCAAACGCCAACAGGTAAGTCCAAAACAATCCAGCTCATACACGGTAAATCCAGCCAATCTCTATAGTCTCTTTCTCTATTGTTCATAGCTCCTTCCAGCACTCTCTCTTCTTCTTCCTGGTTTTTCTTGACCCTTTATCTGTGAGTCGGCTCCACCTTCTGAGGGTTCCCCTTGCTTCTGGGACTTGTAGTTTTGGCGGTCGGACATTTTGTGATCTGTAGTTCTGACAGAGGTGGCCATTTTAGTGATCAGGCAGAGTCCGTTTATTAGTTCTGCTCTCACATATCTGCCACTTATCACTCGACCCCCTTCTTTGCAACAATATATATATATATATATATATATATATATATATACACTGTTCAAAAAATAAAGGGAACACTAAAATAACACATCCTAGATATGAATGAATGAAATATTCTTATTAAATACTTTTTTCTTTACATAGTTGAATGTGCTGACAAAAAAAATCACACAAAAATGATCAATGGAAATCAAATTTCTCAACCCATTGAGGTCTGGATTTGGAGTCACACTCAAAATTAAAGTGGAAAACCACACTACAGGCTGATCCAACTTTGATGTAATGTCCTTAAAACAAGTCAAAATGAGGCTCAGTAGTGTGTGTGGCCTCCACGTGCTTGTATGACCTCCCTACAACGCCTGGGCATGCTCCTGATGAGGTGGCGGATGGTCTCCTGAGGGATCTCCTCCCAGACCTGGACTAAAGCATCCGCCAACTCCTGGACAGTCTGTGGTGCAACGTGGCGTTATGGAGCGAGACATGATGTCCCAGATATGCTCAATTGGATTCAGGTCTGGGGAACGGGCGGGCCAGTCCCTAGCATCAATGCCTTCCTCTTGCAGGAACTGCTGACACACTCCAGCCACATGAGGTCTAGTATTGTTTTGCTTTAGGAGGAACCCAGGGCCAACCGCACCAGTATATGGTCTCACAAGGGGTCTGAGGATCTCATCTCGATACCTAATTGTCAGGACCCGGTTACGAACCCGGGTCTCCGGAGTGAGAAACAGTCACTTAACCAACTGAGCCACGAATAGTCGGCAGAACCCAGAAGATGAGGCAGACACAGCAGTACTTGAGACGGTGTATTTAATGAAGTAAAAAGTGAAGTTCTTCAGGAAAACATGTAACTCCACAACCTCAAAAGGAATCCTACAAGAACAAAGGTAATCCTCCAAGACAAAAAAGGTAAATCCACAAGGTGGAAGGTAAAGCACAAAAAGCCTCAAAAGATACTCAAAAAACAAACAAACAAGAACAAAAAAACAGAATTCCACAAGAGAGTCCACCGGGATCAACAAGAGTTCTCAGAGTACTAGGGCTGGGTGCTAACATACAAACACAGAGCAAAGAACAGAGGAAAACAAAGGGTTTAAATACAATCAGGGGAAACGAGGCACAGGTGCAAATAATAATGGGGATCAAGGGAAAACAAAAGGTCAAAAGGCACAATGGGGGCATCTAGTGACCAAAAACCGGAACAACCCTGGCCAAATCCTGACACTAATGGCAGTCAGGCTACCTCTGGCGAGCACATGGAGGGCTGTGCGCCCCCCCCCAAAGAAATGCCACCCCACACCATGACTGACCCACCGCCAAACCGGTCATGCTGGAGGATGTTGCAGGCAGCAGAAAGTTCTCCACGGCGTCTCCAGACTCTGTCACGTCTGTCACATGTGCTCAGTGTGAACCTGCTTTCATCTGTGAAGAGCACAGGGCGCCAGTGGCAAATTTGCCAATCTTGGTGTTTTCTGGCAAATGCCAAACGTCCTGCATGGTGTTGGGCTGTAAGCACAACCCCCACCTGTGGATGTCGGGCCCTCATACCACCCTCATGGAATCTGTTTCTGACCGTTTGAGCATGACACATGCATGACACATGCACATTTGTGGCCTGCTGGAGGTCATTTTGCAGGGCTCTGGCAGTGCTGCTCCTGCTCCTCCTTGCACAAAGGTGGAGGTAGCGGTCCTGCTGCTGGGTTGTTGCCCTCCTACGGCCTCCTCCACATCTCCTGATCTACTGGTCTGTCTCCTGGTAGCTCTGGACACTACGCTGACAGACACATCAAACCTTGCCACAGCTCGCATTGATGTTCCATCCTGGATGAGCTGCACTACCTGAGCCACTTGTGTGGGTTGTAGACTCCGTCTCATGCTACCACTAGAGTGAAAGCACCGCCAGCATTCAAAAGTGACCAAAACATCAGCCAGGAAGCATAGGAACTGAGAAGTGGTCTGGGCTCACCACCTACAGAACCACTCCTTTATTGGGGGTGTCTTGCTAATTGCCTATAATTTCCACCTGTTGTCTATTCCATTTGCACAACAGCATGCAAAATGTATTGTCAATCAGTGTTGCTTCCTAAGTGGACAGTTTGATTTCACAGAAGTGTGATTGACTTGGAGTTACATTGTGTTGTTTAAGTGTTCCCTTTATTTTTTTGAGCAGTGTATTTTTTATCAGGGGGTGATGCAGCACCCTTAGCATCCCTTCTTCCTGCGGCTATGACAATGCCATTCAGCAATCTCCATGCATTTACATTTGTCAGATGACATGAAAATAGATCCTGTTGGCCACGCACACCAGTGGTGAATCTTCCATCAAGACAATAACTCCAAACACACATCAAAATCCACAAAGAAATGGTTAATTGACCACAAAACCATAGAGAACCTATGGTTTAAATTGTAGAGGCCAGTCCATAAATGGAGACTAAGGTTATTAAGGTTCTGGAAAGATTATATATGGAGGAATGGTCTAAGATCCCTCCTTGTGTGTTCTCCAAACTTATACTCAGTGCCATTATCCTCACAAGGTGAGGTATTAAGAGGTATTAAAAGGTATTGAAAACAGAAGTGCCAATCATTTTTAGCCCTATCTTTTTGAGAAACAAATTACTTGTTAAAAAAACATCTTTCTTTTAACAATTGTATTAGTATAAAATAATATAATTTTTGACCTGTGTTTTTGTATTATTTATTTTATACAGTCTTTTTTGCTAATCTTTATCAAGTGTGCAAATCATTTTTGACCTGTGTTTTTGTGTGGTTGAGTGATTGTTTGTCTGTCTGTGTGTGTGTGTGATTCAGAGAATGAAAGATGTGTGCATTTGAGTGTGTATGTTGTGCATTTGTACTGACATGAAAAGGCACTTCCACGCCCAAATATTACTGTCTAAAAATAAAGTAGTGACGTCAAACAACAGTTATTTCAGTTGGTCAGTTTCATCCTCCCATCTCAAGAGAAACACAAAAACACAAAAATAGTGTTCACTTTTAGGTTCAACTGGAGGAAATATAGAATAAATATTGCTTTTAAAATGAGTCACAGACTGTTCTCATACCTTGACTATTTGTAGAATCTTTGTCTGGTGATGAATCATGTGCTGTATATAGAACATTGGTCCGATTTAGATCATGTAGGTACCAAATATTCTATGTTTTTGTGTGGATTGTATCAGATTGGTCACCTTTCATTTGATGTAACCAAATTACAGACTAATTGCTAATAGGTTTCATGCGTTTTTACACAATCCAGTATATAGATTCAACTTTGTTGCAAGCAGCAAAAACATTTACAGATTGATCCTATATTCATATTTGACATCATCCACATAAACCTTAAATAGGTGCCACAGTCTCTTATACAGTAATGTGCAGGTAAAAATAAACAAACAAAATTGTTCCATAAATAAGCATAGTATGGTTGAGAAGAGCTCAAATACATTCCTAGTGGTGTTGCTTACGCAAGCAGACAGTTCTGAAGATGCAATGATAAGAGGACAAACGCCAGACATGAGTGACTTTTACGGATTGTTAACTTGATAAATATTCATATCACATCCAATACTCTGCAGTGGGGCTTATATATGAGTCATACAGCACACTAGACACCATCTATGTGACTGAAAGGAGAAGCTCTGGTAGGGTGTATTACCATTCAACTGCAAACAAACATCCCCAGTGAGAGAAAAACAACTTTTATAACTATTAATAAACATCAACAGAAAATAGAAATGACCATGAAATTGAAGATGATGAAATAATCCAATACTGTCATTTTACTGACCACAACATGTATATCTAATTGAGAGAACAAAGGTGGAAAAAAGAGAGGGCCCATGTATGAGCCTTCGTACGTCAGCCATCGAGGAAGTTGCTGGTGATTTGCTACGCATGCTACACTACCCACGCTACACAGCGTCTCCGCTCTTCATTATGTCATGTTCCTCACACCCAGCTGGACTCGAATCTGCAACCCTGCATCTCTCAGTCCAACACCTACAGTAAGCCTTTATGCCAAGAGGTCAAAACCTAGTGATGACCTCTGGAGGAATACTAATAACTTGCATATCCACTTTCATTTTACCATAGATGCTCTCAAGACACAATCAGATTTCAAACTATGGAACCTCAGAGAACATTGGATTTTATTGTCAGCCTAGTGTATGTCCACGATGCCACAACAAATTCATCATAAATTATTGTTAATTACCTTATGCGTTCAGTTCACGTAGAAAGAATAGCTGTGTCCGGTTGGATGTTCTTATTGTTCTCAAGGCACATCATAGTGAGGATTGAACAGATGCTCTTAATATGCTTATGGAAATCCACCACCTATGAAATATAAATGGAATCCCTGTGACCGATAACTCAAATCATAATGACTGTAGGTGTTTGGTAAGCTATAAGGTCTGTCAGAGAGAACACCTAAAGGGCTTTTGAAACCTCTGTGGAAGCACAATAGCGTAGTTGTTAATGACAGAAAAGATTAGCAAAAAATGATATGAAGTTTTGAAAGGGCCAACTAGCGAAGTGATTCCAGTATCCCTACAGCTTGCAGAAACTATGTGAACATCCTGAGTAGGAGGCCTTTGACTTATTACAAACCTAAGTCAGACCTCTATTTTGTTACTTTTTCTCCGTTGGCGGACTTCAAAATCTGCACTGTAAGCCCCCCCATGTTCCTGATGCCTCCTGCTCCAGTTTCCCAGCAGTCTATGGTTGGCAGAACTACCTCAAACTCTATGGTTTTGTCATGCTATCCATGCCAAGCTATCCATCTGCTGTGAAACACAACTGCTTCAGAGGTGTTCCATTTTTATACCCTCTGCGTGTGTGCATGCAGACCCATGCAAATACTCAAATACCCCCAAATCTGTCCTGTTTGTACTGTAAGGCAATATTAAAGTGCAGGTAATACAGCCAGCAGAAGAAGAAAAAGCATACAGTGCCTTAAGAAAGAATTCACACTCCTTGACTTTTTCCACATTTTGTTGTGTTACAGCCGGAATTTGAAATGGAATACATTTAGATTTGTGTGTCACTAGATTACACACAATACCCCATAATGTCAAAGCGTAATTATGATTTTTAATTTGTTTTCAAATGAATTAAAAATGAAAAGCTGAATGGTCTGTAGTCAATAAGTATTCAACCCCTTTGTTATGACAAGCTTAAATAAGTTAAGGAGTAAAAATGTGCATAGCAAGTCACATGATAAGTTGCATGGACTCATTCTGTGTGCATTAATAGTGGTTAACATGATTTAACGACTACCTCAAATAAAAATCCATTGAATAGTTCTTTGAGCATGGTGAAGTTACTAATTACACTTTGGATGGTGTATCAATGCACTCAGTCACGACAAAGATACAGGTGTCCTTCCTAACCCAGTTGCGAGAGAGGAACGAACCCTCTCAGGGATTTCACCATGATGTGAATGGTGACTTTAAAACAGTTACAGAGTTTAATGGCTATGATAGGAGAAAACTGAGGATGGATCAACAACATTGTAGTTACTCCACAATACTATCCAAATTGACAGAGTAAAAAGAAGGAAGCCATTACAGAAAAAATATATTCCAAAACGTACATCCTGTTTGCAACAAGGCACGAAAGTGGAACTGCAAAACATGTGGGAAAACAAATCCCTTTTTGTCCTGAATACAAAGTGTTATTTTTGGTCCAAATCCAAAACAACACATTACTGAGTACCACTCTCCATATTTTCAAGCATAGTGGTGACCGCATTATGTTATGGGTATGCTTGTAATTGTTAAGGACTGGGGAGTTTTTCAGGATAAAAAAGAAACGGAATGTACAGAATCCTAGAGGAAAACCTGGTTCAGGCTGCTTTCCACCAGACACTGGGAGATTAATTCACCTTTTCTCAGTACACTAACCTAAAACACAAGGCTAAATCTACTCTGGAGTTGTTTACCAAGAAGACAGTGAATGTTCCTGATTGACCGAGTTACAGTTTTGAGTTAAATCTACTTGTGCCAAGACTTGAAAATGGTTGTCTAGCAATGATCAACAACCAATTTGACAGTGTTTGAAGAATTTTGAAAAGAATAATGGGCAAATAATGGGCAAATATTTCCAATCCAGGTGTGCAAAGCTCTTAGAGGCTTAGCCAAAAAGATTCAAAGCTTTAATCACTGCCAAAGGTGATTCTAACATGTATTGACTCAGGGGTGTGAATACTTATGTAAATTAGATACAGAATTATTTCATTTTCAAAGAATTTGCAAACATCTCTAAAATTGTGTTTTCACTTTGTCATTATGGGATGCTGTGTGTTGACATTTTTTTATTTAATCCATTTTGAATTCAGGCTTTAACACAACAAAATGTGGAATAATTCAAGGGGTATGAATACTTTCTGAAGGCACTGTACATGTTTTTATATCATAAAGAAATGTTGATCTATCATCACTTTTGCAGTTCAACCCCACCATGGATTCCATGTTCAGAGCGTGGTGGTGTTTATGGACCTATAACAGATTATTTCTGTAGAACTGCTATCTACGCCATGAAAATAGGCTGATCAGGCTGTCCTGATTTTAGTGGACAGTCCCAGTTGTAAATAGTCTGTCCCTTGTGATATTCTGTTTCTGGGAACGTCCTAGTTTTGCAAGCCAAATGTCAGTCAAAAAGCACTTCAGTATATACAACAGATCATCTTTGCTTATATATGTGTGAAAATATACCTCAGCCTAATGCGTTTGGAATTAATGGAAAAACACAATAAACATGGTTTGATTTATTTTTACCATTAGAGTTCACATATTAAACCTAAACCTCACCAAGTGTCTGGTCAATTTATCTCAGGAGATTACCTCAGACGACAATTAAAAGAACTGAGACAAGTATTCTCAGAATTAATAAGGCATACGGCACTGACCAAAGACATCGAAATGGTTACAAGACAGAGATGGATCATTCCTGGGTTCCTTGGACTCTTCAAGGTGACATCATAACATTCTCCACATTCAGAAGATGACTGCCTGGAAAGTACAGTTTCCTTTTTAAGAACATAGCAGAATGTACTCTCCATTTTGTTGAGTCTGGGGCACTTTTTTATGACAATGAGGAATGTAAATATTGAAACTTGTCATGCTATGTAGTGGGATCTGGAAAGGCATCGTGAGTTGTGTACAGCAAAGCCAAGGCCAGCTATTGGCCGTTTACATTTTTCAGGACTGAGAAATATATTTCTGAATGAGTCTTATGTAAATACCCTCAGATCAACTGGGTCAAGGGAAGTATGTTATGCCAGCATTGGAGTGTGTCATCCACACTGAGAGCTAACACAGAGGAGAGGGATTTTCATTAAATCTTTATTTTTATTTTTAATGCAAGCCTGAGCACATAAATATTTTCCTTTTTTTACATTCTCCCGCCAACAATATTTCCATGCATCAGGCCTTTGGAATGATGTCTCGGTTTGTATTGCTAATGGCAACTTAATTACAGGAACAGAACCTTTAGGCTCCATGTTTTCACACACAAGTAAGGAGAGAGGTTGGAAAATTAAACGAGATCGAGTTCATATGTTTTCTCTAAATTAAGATGATTTTTTTTAACCAAAGTTATGTTTGTGTTGTGTGCAGTTGTGCACCGAATTGATTTAAAGGTAATTGAATGAATGTACATTGAATTTAGCATATTGATCTTAAGAGACAATACGTGATGTGGCAAGTAGTCTTGCAGTAGAAAAAAAAATGTTTGTAGGTTTTTTGAATGTTCTTCAGGACAAAAACGTAATAAAAGGCATTTAGCAGAAGTAAATTCATCCACAAACAAATATAATTGTATATATATCTTATACACTGAGTATACAAAACATTAAGAACATCTGCTCTTTCCATAACACAGACTGACCAGGTGAATCCAGGTGAAAGCTATGATCCCTTATTGATGTCACTTAAATCCACCTCAATCAGTGTAAATGAAGGGGAGGAGACAGGTTAAATAAGGATCTTTAAGCCTTGAGAGAGACATTGATTGTGTACGTGTGCCATTCAGATGGTGAATGGTCAAGACAAAAAATGTAAGTGCCTTTGAACGAGGTACGGTAGTAGGTGCCAGATGCACCGGCTTGTGTCAAGAACTGCAATGCTGCTGGCTTTGTAACGCTCAACAGTTTTCCGTGCCTATCAAGAATGGTCCACCACCCAAAGGACATCCAGCCAACTTGACACAACTGTGGAATGCATTGGAGTCAACATGGGCCAGCATCCCTGTGGAATGCTTTCGACACCTTGTATAGTCCATGCCCTGACGAATTGAGGCTGTTCTGAGGGCAAAAGGGGGTGGGGGCAACTCCGTTTTAGGAAGGTGTTCCTAATGTTTGGTATACTAAGTGTATGACCATGTTTTGATGATGATATAATCTTGAATCCCATTCAAAAGACCAGGGACATGAACACGGAAGTATGATGTAGGAACCACCAGGTTAGGGTCAATTCCAGTCAATTCAGGAAGTACACTGAAATTCAAATTCTCTTCAATGAAGAAATTTGGATCTGGAATTGGAATTTGGTTTACTTTCTGAATTGACTGGAATGGAAATGGAATTGACCCCAACCCTGATAGGAATGTGTCACTTGCATGACATATTGGATAATAGGAGGAGAGTTAAATTAGGGATATTAACCCCTACAACCACTAGCTACCAAATAAAGAATAAACCACTATGATGTGCAGTACAGTTCTATGAAGAAGAAGAGAAATCAGTCTAGCATGGTATCATGTAGTAAAAAGCATTACAAGATAGTTATATCAATTTTCATGATATTGACAATACAGGCCATACAATCCCCAATAGCTATTCCAGTATTTAGTCTGGTCCTTGTTGTCATCCACAGAAACTATCTTCTGTAGTAGTTACAGGAGGCAGGAAAGTAAAGGGCCATTTAATGGGTTGCACAAGGAGGGAAATTACAATAATTTGTGCTAACTGAGCATCTCTTCCCAATCACAAAGATGAATGTGAGAAGCAGGGCATGCAGCTATTATTAAGAATATGTGCTTAAACCACAGACACAGCAATGGAAACTCACAAGTTTCTCATTCCCTGCAGGCCCTGAGGACTAGTACTGGTGGCTGGGTCTTAATAGATCAGGTGTTAATGTATACATACATTTGGAGTCTCAGCCCAGGAAAACAATATGTCTGGGGGTGAGCTGCAGAGTGTCATCCATTGGATCTTAGAGTTCCAGTGATATAGAGGAGAGAGAGAGGGGTAGAGAGAGAGAAAGGAGGCAGTAGGGAATGGATAAATGTGAGCTGTATTTTTAGCCTTTCATTCATAAAATACGATGTGTATTTTTAGCTTTTCATTCAGAAAAGAAATAGAGAAATGCAGCAGCTCACCCTGCCTCTGGGACCTGGGAAGGCGTCATCCTGGAACTAACAAGACTTACATTGAATGCAGAGCAGCTTTACACTTTTTATTCCTTTTTTTTTTTTTACATTACTTTGTAAATTAATGCATTGTTACAGCAGCTTATTAGCAATATGATAATGAGTGTTGAAATGATGTAACAGGTTTTGTATGTGTATATTTAGTTGAACAAGTGTAGAACTAATAAGTTAACTAAAGCTAACAATTCATTAAATGTGCCTGAGCTTGTTCTTTAACTTTATTTACATCTCTAGCAGTATACACCCTCGTATTTACTAAGCATGTTGTGAAAGCCATGCGTCAAAATTGTCTGAAGTGAGACACAACAATGTCTCTAATCTAGAAATAGAATACATAATTCACTCCAAATAGTCTACCAATTCAGTATCATTATGTCATTAGGTACAAACTGGCGAACATTCCAGTGTTAATGAGCAATATGACAATCTACAGCGTATGCTTTCACCTGCAGCTGCCACAAATGGTGTGATAGAAATGTTTTGTTCATGGTTAAGAAATCCAGTGATACTGTTTAGAATCTCTCTATGTAATGGGGTTCGTTTCCTTGTTCCTTGTCAGTCATTGGTGAAATTAGCATTATTATTAAATTAGCATTATGACAATATCTTTAATTAAATCATTCAAAAACCTTTATTAATGCAATTGCAGACAGAAGTTGACAACAGGAACATAACGTATATTTCCAAGTAAGTTCTGCATCAAAGAAAAGTTATTTTATTAATGATGTCACTGCCTACATCATTATCTTCTACTTATGAGACCAAGACCATGCCTACTCAACACTAAAACTCTTGTTTATATAGCTATCTAAAACCTTAGCAGTAAATGTCCAAGTTGATTTATAGTGGAATGTCTGACTAATCTCTTCTCTTTCACTCCCCTGCAGAGTTCTGTCTTCAGTCACACATTTCTCAGACAGTTTCTTCATAAGAGGCAGAGAGCCTAGAAATGTACTGTGGAAAAATAAACCTCAATGTATATATATTGTTAATCTGTACTCTAGGACCCTATAAATGTAAGGTCTTATAACCCCTCCCCTTCTATTAATACAACATAAGCATAATCAATTATTATAATATATCAAACATTTGGTACAGCCCCTATCATGACCCCTAGGTGAACCCTTATATATACAGTAGCTGCTATTCAGTATATACAGTATTCTATACAGTAGCTGCTATTCTTAGACGGCAACAGCCGAGGTAATCTAATGTTGCATGTTAGAACTCGCCTTGAATCATATATTATTTCCTGATTACTGTATGTTTACACATTGTTGTTCCTCAATATGAGTTTGTTTCTGTCCCTTTTTGAATCACCGTGGCAGATGTAGACTTCACCCTGAGTGCATCACAAGGCTACATTTTTGGTATAATAAGTATGAGATTTAAATTCATTTCACAGACCACTTTTCCTCATGCTGTAGCAGAGCATTTTATACATGAAGATGACTCATCCTCTGATTCATGGACACAGGGGATCTGCGTGGTCCAAAGGTATCTTCTAACTAGATTAATAATTTTTCCCTCATTAAGAAAGTGTTGCCAAAAAATTCTAATTTCAGAGTATAATTACCATAAAGAAACCGTTTTCAATTACCATTTAAAGCTAGCATTGAATAGACATTTCATAGGGATTTAAAATAAAACTCTTAATCAACACTTTTTTTGTTAGCAATTAAAAAAAAAAAATGTTGTAAGATTCATGACAAATGAACTAGCGCGAACCCTAACCCTAGCTTCATGTCCACATCCCAATTAAACCCTAACTGTAGCCTCAACAACAACCCTATCTTCAACCCTAGGGGGGTGGTAGCCATTTGATTAGATGTTCAGGAGTCTTAAGGCTTGGGGGTTGAAGCTATTTAGAAGCATCTTGGACCTAGACTTGGCGCTCCGGTACCGCTTGCCATGTGGTAGCAGAGAGAACAGTCTATGACAAGAGTGGCTGGAGTCTTTGACCATTTTTAGGGCTTTCCTCTGACACCGCCTGGTATAGAGGTCCAGGAAGCTTAGCCCCAGTGATGTACTGGGCCGTACGCACTACCCTCTGTAGTGCCTTGCGGTCGGAGGCCCAGCAGTTACCAACACGTCAGGATGCTCTCGTCGGTGCAGCTGTATAACTTTTTGAGGATCTGGGGACACATGCTAAATCTTTTCAGTCTCCTGAGGGGGAAAAGGCATTGTCGTGCCCTCTTCACGATGTTCTGGGTGTGTTTGGACCATCATAGTTTGTTGTTGATATGGACACCAAGGAACTTGAAGCTCTCGACCTGCTCCACTACAGCCCTGTCGATGTGAATGGGGGCGTGTTCAGCCCTCCTTTTCCTGTAGTCTACGATCATCTCCTTTGTCTCACATTGAGGGAGAGGTTGTTGTCCTGGCACCACACTGCCATGTCTCTGACCTCCTCCCTATAGGCTGTCTCATCGTTGTGTCGTCAGCAAACTTAATGATGGTCTTGGAGTCGTGCTTGGCCACATAGTCTTGGGTGAACAGCCAGTACAGGAGGGAATTAAGCATGCACCCCTGAGGGGCCCCCGTGTTGAGGATCAGTGTGACATATGTGTTGTTGCCTGCCCTTACCACCTGGGGGTGGCCTGTCAGAAAGTCAAGGATCCAGTGTAGAGGGAGGTGTTTAGTCCCAGGGTCCTTCTCTTAGTGATGAGCTTTGTTGGCACTATGGAGTTGAACGCTGAGCTGTAGTCAATGAACAGCATTCTCACATAGGTGTTCCTTTTGTCCAGGTGGGAAAGGCTTTGTGGGCACTATGGTGTTGAACGCTGAGCTGTAGTCAATGAATAGCATTCTCACATAGGTGTTCCTTTTGTCCAGGTGGGAAAGGCCAGTGTGGAGTGGGATTGAGATTGCGTCTTCTGTGGACCTGTTGGGACGTTATGCGAATTGGAGTGCTTGCCATAATATGGACTTGGTCTATTACCAAATAGGGATATCTTCTGTGTACCACCGCTACCTTGTCAAATCACAAGTGATTGGCTTAAACACATTAGAAAGGAAAGAAATTCCACAAATGAACTTTTAACAAGGCACACCTGTTCATTGAAATGCATTTCAGGTGACGACCTCATGAAGCTGGTTGGGAGAATGCCAAGAGTGTGCAAGGCTGTCATCAAGGCAAAAACACAGGCTTCTACTTCCAGCTTATACATACCATATACATTTTACAGACACAAACTATTTTACAATAGTTGAAATAGTTATATTTCGTTTGTTTTTCATCCTGTCCTTCTTCTACCCTCAACCTCTCCCATCTATTTCTGATGTCCATCCAGTTTGCCATATATTTTTTAACTGTGCTGTTTCACAAAAGTTCTGAACCTATGTACATTTTACAGACACAGTATATTTTACATTTGTTTTCTTTGTTGTTATTAGTCCCACCCTTCAGCTCTACTCAACCCCTCCCATCTATCTCTTAACACCATCCGTATTGGATTTATATTTGCAATATATTTTTCAACTGTGCTGTGATGCTTCACGAAAGTTCTGAACCTTTCTATTCTCATCATTTCTACAGATTGTTAATAAAATAGCTAAAAATATTATTATATTATTGAACGATTGACTATGACTTTTCAAATCACCCAGTATTGCTCTCTGCAGAGTTAGCTCCAGTTAAATGTTGCAATTCTTCAGCCATTCCTGGACCTGTGACCAAAATCAAGCTACATATTTACAGTACCAAACTAAATTATCTCATGACTGTCTCTTCGCAGCAACATCTGTAAAGCTGGGAAGGTTGTATCCCCCATATATATTGGTTGCATGAATTTTGTATAACAATTTAAATTTAAACGTTTTGCATATCCGTGCATAAACCATGTGCCATGGAATCGGTACATCGATAATCTCTTCCCAAATATTTTGCAATCTATATCATTTACATTTAAGTCATTTAGCAGACGCTCTTATCCAGAGCGACTTACAAATTGGTGCATTCACCTTATGACATCCAGTGGAACAGCCACTTTACAATAGTGCATCTAAATCTTTTAAGGGGGGGGGGGGGTGAGAAGGATTACTTTATCCTATCCTAGGTATTCCTTAAAGAGGTGGGGTTTCAGGTGTCTCCGGAAGGTGGTGATTGACTCCGCTGTCCTGGCGTCGTGAGGGAGTTTGTTCCACCATTGGGGGGCCAGAGCAGCGAACAGTTTTGACTGGGCTGAGCGGGAACTGTACTTCCTCAGTGGTAGGGAGGCGAGCAGGCCAGAGGTGGATGAACGCAGTGCCCTTGTTTGGGTGTAGGGCCTGATCAGAGCCTGGAGGTACTGAGGTGCCGTTCCCCTCACAGCTCCGTAGGCAAGCACCATGGTCTTGTAGCGGATGCGAGCTTCAACTGGAAGCCAGTGGAGAGAGCGGAGGAGCGGGGTGACGTGAGAGAACTTGGGAAGGTTGAACACCAGACGGGCTGCGGCGTTCTGGATGAGTTGTAGGGGTTTAATGGCACAGGCAGGGAGCCCAGCCAACAGCGAGTTGCAGTAATCCAGACGGGAGATGACAAGTGCCTGGATTAGGACCTGCACCGCTTCCTGTGTGAGGCAGGGTCGTACTCTGCGGATGTTGTAGAGCATGAACCTACAGGAACGGGCCACCGCCTTGATGTTAGTTGAGAACGACAGGGTGTTGTCCAGGATCACGCCAAGGTTCTTAGCGCTTTGGGAGGAGGACACAATGGAGTTGTCAACCGTGATGGCGAGATCATGGAACGGGCAGTCCTTCCCCGGGAGGAAGAGCAGCTCCGTCTTGCCGAGGTTCAGCTTGAGGTGGTGATCCGTCATCCACACTGATATGTCTGCCAGACATGCAGAGATGCGATTCGCCACCTGGTCATCAGAAGGGGGAAAGGATAAGATGAATTGTGTTTCGTCTGCATAGCAATGATAGGAGAGACCATGTGAGGTTATGACAGAGCCAAGTGACTTGGTGTATAGCGAGAATAGGAGAGGGCCTAGAACAGAGCCCTGGGGGACACCAGTGGTGAGAGCGCGTGGTGAGGAGACAGATTCTCGCCACGCCACCTGGTAGGAGCGACCTGTCAGGTAGGACGCAATCCAAGCTTGGGCCGCGCCGGAGATGCCCAACTCGGAGAGGGTGGAGAGGAGGATCTGATGGTTCACAGTATCGAAGGCAGCCGATAGGTCTAGAAGGATGAGAGCAGAGGAGAGAGAGTTAGCTTTAGCAGTGCGGAGCGCCTCCGTGATACAGAGAAGAGCAGTCTCAGTTGAATGACTAGTCTTGAAACCTGACTGATTTGGATCAAGAAGGTCATTCTGAGAGAGATAGCGGGAGAGCTGGCCAAGGACGGCACGTTCAAGAGTTTTGGAGAGAAAAGAAAGAAGGGATACTGGTCTGTAGTTGTTGACATCGGAGGGATCGAGTGTAGGTTTTTTCAGAAGGGGTGCAACTCTCGCTCTCTTGAAGACGGAAGGGACGTAGCCAGCAGTCAGGGATGAGTTGATGAGCGAGGTGAGGTAAGGGAGAAGGTCTCCGGAAATGGTCTGGAGAAGAGAGGAGGGGATAGGGTCAAGCGGGCAGGTTGTTGGGCAGCCGGCCGTCACAAGACGCGAGATTTCATCTGGAGAGAGAGGGGAGAAAGAGGTCAGAGCATAGGGTAGGGCAGTGTGAGCAGAACCAGCGGTGTCGTTTGACTTGGCAAACGAGGATCGGATGTCGTCGACCTTCTTTTCAAAATGGTTGACGAAGTCATCTGCAGAGAGGGAGGAGGGGGGGAGGAGGATTCAGGAGGGAGGAGAAGGTGGCAAAGAGCTTCCTAGGGTTAGAGGCAGATGCTTGGAATTTAGAGTGGTAGAAAGTGGCTTTAGCAGCAGAGACAAAATGTAGAGAGGAGGGAGTGAAAGGATGCCAGGTCCGCAGGGAGGCGAGTTTTCCTCCATTTCCGCTCGGCTGCCCGGAGCCCTGTTCTGTGAGCTCGCAATGAGTCGTCGAGCCACGGAGCGGGAGGGGAGTACCGAGCCGGCCTGGAGGATAGGGGACATAGAGAGTCAAAGGATGCAGAAAGGGAGGAGAGGAGGGTTGAGGAGGCAGAATCAGGAGATAGGTTGGAGAAGGTTTGAGCAGAGGGAAGAGATGATAGGATGGAAGAAGAGAGAGTAGCGGGGGAGAGAGAGCGAAGGTTGGGACGGCGCGATACCATCCGAGTAGGGGCAGTGTGGGAAGTGTTGGATGAGAGCGAGAGGGAAAAGGATACAAGGTAGTGGTCGGAGACTTGGAGGGGAGTTGCAATGAGGTTAGTGGAAGAACAGCATCTAGTAAAGATGAGGTCGAGCGTATTGCCTGCCTTGTGAGTAGGGGGGGAAGGTGAGAGGGTGAGGTCAAAAGAGGAGAGGAGTGGAAAGAAGGAGGCAGAGAGGAATGAGTCAAAGGTAGACGTGGGGAGGTTAAAGTCGCCCAGAACTGTGAGAGGTGAGCCCTCCTCAGGAAAGGAGCTTATCAAGGCATCAAGCTCATTGATGAACTCTCCGAGGGGACCTGGAGGGCGATAAATGATAAGGATGTTAAGCTTGAAAGGGCTGGTAACTGTGACAGCATGGAATTCAAAGGAGGCGATAGACAGATGGGTAAGGGGAGAAAGAGAGAATGACCACTTGGGAGAGATGAGGATCCCGGTGCCACCACCCCGCTGACCAGAAGCTCTCGTGGTGTGCGAGAACACGTGGGCGGACGAAGAGAGAGCAGTAGGAGTAGCAGTGTTATCTGTGGTGATCCATGTTTCCGTCAGTGCCAAGAAGTCGAGGGACTGGAGGGAGGCATAGGCTGAGATGAACTCTGCCTTGTTGGCCGCAGATCGGCAGTTCCAGAGGCTACCGGAGACCTGGAACTCCACGTGGGTCGTGCGCGCTGGGACCACCAGATTAGGTGGCCGCGGCCACGCGGTGTGGAGCGTTTGTATGGTCTGTGCAGAGAGGAGAGAACAGGGATAGACAGACACATAGTTGACAGGCTACAGAAGAGGCTACGCTAATGCAAGGAGATTGGAATGACAAGTGGACTACACGTCTCTAATGTTCAGAAAGTTAAGCTTACGTAGCAAGAATCTTATTGACTAAAATGATTAAAATGATACAGTACTGCTGAAGTAGGCTAGCTGGCAGTGGCTGCGTTGTTGACTTTGTAGGCTAGCTGGCAGTGGCTGCGTTGTTGACACTACACTAATCAGCTGTCAATTTTTTGGTACTTAAATGAAACTGGTTGATGGTGTTGATGTGAGCCATGACCAGCCTTTCAAAGCACTTCTTGGCTGCAGACATGAGTGCTATGGGGCGGTAGTCATTTTGACAAGTTATCTTTGCTTTCTTAGGCACAGGGACTATGGTGGTCTGCTTGAAACATGTAGGTATTATAGACTCGGTCAGGGAGAAGTTGAAAATGTCAGTGAAGACACTTGCCAGTTGGTCAGCGCATGGTCAGCGCATGGTCGCAGTACACATCCTGGTAATCCGTCTGGCCCTGCGGCCTTGTGAATGTTGACCTGTTTAAAGGTCTTACTCACATCAGCTGTGGAGAGCGTGATCACACAGTCGTCCGGAACAGCTGGTGCTCTCATGCATGCTTCAGTGTTTGCTGCCTCGAAGCGAGCATAAAAGGCATTTAGCCCGTCTGGTAGGCTCACGTCACTGAGCAGCTCGTGCCTAGGTTTCCCTTTGTCGTCCGTAATAGTTTGCGAGCCCTGCCATATACGACGAGCGTCAGAGCCAGTGTAGTAGGATTCAATCTTAGTCCTGTATTGATGCTTTGCCTGTTTGATTGTTCATCTGAAGGCACAGCGGGATTTCTTATGAGCTTATGATTAGTGTCCCGCTCCTTGAAAGAGGCAGCTCTAGCCTTTAGCTCGGCTTCTGGTTGGGATATGTACGTACGGCCACTATGGGGGGGACATCATCAGTACACTTATTGATAAAGCCGGTGAATGTGGTGGTATACTCCTCAATGCCATTGGATAAATCCCGGAACCTATTCCAGTCTGTGCTAGCAAAACAGTCCTGTAGCGTAGCAACCGCGTCATCAGACCACTTCCGTATTGAGTGAGTCACTGGTACTTCCTGCTTTAGTTTTTGCATGGAAGCAGGAATCAGCAGGATCGAATTCTGGTCAGATTTTCCAAATGGAGGGCAAGGGAGAGTTTGGTACGCGTCTCTGTGTGTGGAGTAAAGATGGTTTGGAGTTTTTTCCCTCTGGTTGCACGTGACATGCTGGTAGAAATGAGGGAAAACAGATTGAAGATTGCCTGCACAGGTGTGCTAACCTTTCAGCGTCATATCCAAGAAGACTCAAATCTGTAATCACTGCCAAAGGTGCTTCAACAAAGTACTGAGTAAAGGGTCTGAATAGTAATACAAATTTGAAAAACCTGTTTTTGCTTTGTCATTATGGGGTATTGAGTGTACATTGATGAGGAAAAAAACAAATGTAATCAATTTTAGCATAAGGCAGTAATGTAACAAAATGTGGAAAAGTCAAGGGGTCTGAGTTGTTTCCTAATGCACTGGATGTGGTATATTTTTTATCTAAAATAGATAACCTTTTTAATGTTTTACTATTTTATTTTTATGAAATTCACTGAGGAGGATGGTCCTCCCTTCTTCCTCTGAGGAGCCTCCATTGGTGAGGGTTACTCAATGTTTTGATTTCTTCTGCAAAACAACTTCATTGATCCAAACATGATGGAGATGCATCCAAGGATAAGGATGTACATAAGGATGGCATCCTTTATTTCCTATGGTATTCTCATTTACATTTGTTCAGGGACATCTTAATGTATTCAGAAATTCCATACATGCATGTTCACAAACAGTGAGTGAGGCGACATGCTTCCACTGCACATACCAAAACTCACCCTAAAATCATGACCTCAGGAAACGGGTTTTGGTTCACACCTTGTGTTTGTTTGTGTATGTAGCTACTTACCCCAGTGTAACTGTGGGAGAGAGCTGTCTGTTGTGAGGCTGCACATGAAACAAGGTGCTTGGAGCCTCAATATGGGAGGAAGTAATAACTCTTAATGTTGGGCACTTGGGAGCTGCACGGGGCCTCATTATCTCCCTAAACCCTTTAGGCTTTCGGATGTTCTCACCTTCCTCCCACCGCTGACCTATGACTCAGCAGCCTCTCTATCCTCACGCTAAACCTTTATTAGATTACCTTAAATCACAACGCCTCATATTAGAGGCAAAGACACTTTCTTTATCTGTGTCTCTCTCTCTGTTTTCTTCTCACTCTTCTGATAAAAACTGTGCGTGCCCGGCAGTGTCTGTCTACGTGTACAGAGAAGTTTGCATTCATTACCCCACCACTCAATGTGAACCACTGCAGGTTGAATCAAACACATTCACATCAGTACTGTGCTTGAGTTTGTGCCGCGTAGAACGTGATTGCAGGCAATAACATGGAGGACAGCGAATAGAATCACCTGATAAGCAGTGAGAGCTAATGGCTACATATTTTACATGGGCAGCAACATCAAGAACTGTCATCTCTCTACCTGGGCAGAGCCCACCATAAAGCAAATTAAATAACGGTTGACTCTTCCCATCTACTCCACCCTGAATTCCAGCTCCTTCCCTCTGGCCACAGGCATAGACTACCTAAGGTAAAAAAAATAGGGACAAGTATTCAAAATGCATTTCTGCAACTTAACAAAATGTTGGACTAATTGCACTATGAAACTGCACTTACCCTGCCTATTTGCTTGTAAATATCCTTTGCTATTTTTTGTTTGTTTTTGTATGTGATATGTGTTATGACTGCAGCAAGATGAATTGCCTCTCTGAGGACATTAAAGTTTTCTGAATCTGAATGGGTGTTAATGTCAGAAACAGTACTGGACACACTCAGCTGACAGAAGGCAGGCTACATAGGACAAACCCTTTTCAAAGATTAAAAAGTGTTATACCTGGGATGCACAACTCAGGACTACCTAATTAGTTACTGATATAGCTAGGTAAAATAGACATGTGGACTAATGATTGACCAAGGCAACAAAAAATTGCCTGATGGGTAAAGCCTTTGGTTCAGGACTGATATCTGTGTTATTCAAATGAAATGTGTTACATTAAGGAAATCATCCATTGCAAGAGAGGTTATGACGATATCTGAAAATAATCTTCTTGATATCAGTGACTGTCAGTAGCAAGTGACCCACGAATCAGCCAAGATAGAATTTGCTGGGACTATATCATACTGGTAGTCATGCGAAGGGCTGAATTTACACAATGAGTCATTTCCCCATGATCCTCTCTGATTTATGTGATAATGACTGAGTGGGGCTTAATTACTTTTTAAATATTTTATAGTACGCAACAAGGGACGTGACAAAAAGAGTAATATGATCCAAAAGTCTGTTTCTAAATATGTGTAACAATTTCCTGGAGAGATGAGTCTTTAAAGAGGGAAGTACTCCAAAATAATTATATTTAACTGTAATTTATTTAATAAAATATACTATTGACCTATTGCCTGAAAGTTAACCAAGTACTCAACTACTACCAATGCTGATTTGGGCTGCTGATATGAACCTGTATACACTTTATAAAAATACCAAAAATCTAAATCTAAAAATCTAAACAATTTGAAGACATCAGAGACAGAAGAATAGAAAAAGATGGCGCCGGAGGAGATGGCCGCCGTTTTACGGTCTCGTAACCAGTTGTGCTATTATATGGTTTTTTTCACGATATTTGTAAATGATTTTGTACATAATGTTTCTGCAATCGTATCTTACAACAGAAAAGAGCTTCTGGATATCAAGACAGCGATCACTCACCTCGGATTAGACAAAGATTTTTTCAACAACAAGCAGGACTCACACAATATTCTCCAAACACCCCACAGGGCAGACATCCCAATTATTCGCAAAAGGAAGCGACGCAGAGGACGAAGAGCCGGATGCCTTGTCCGGATCTGCAGAAGGTGAGTAGGAAAGCTGCCGTTACCGTCAATAGTACTCGCCAACGTGCAATCATTGGACAATAAACTAGACAGGGTACAATCACGAATATCCTACCAAAGGGACATCAAAAACTGTAATATCCTATGTTTCACAGAATCGTTGCTGAATGACGACATGGATATTCAGCTAGCGGGATATACACTGCACCGGCAGGATAGAACAGCACACTCTGGTAAGATGGGGGGGCAGTCTGTGCATATTTGTAAACAACAGCTGGTGCACAAAATCTAAGGAAGTCTCTAGATTTTGCTCTCCTGAAGTAGAGTATATTGTGATAAATTGCAGGCCACACTACTTGCCTAGAGAGTTCTCAGCTATACTTTTTGTGGCTGTTTATTTACCACCACAAACAGATGCTGGCACTAAAACCGCACTCAGTCAGCTGTATAAGGAAATAAGCAAACAGGAAACCACACACCCAGAGGTGGCGCTCCTAGTGGCCGGAGACATTAATGCAGGGAAACTTAAATCAGTTCTACCAAATCTCTATCAACATGTTAAATGTGCAACCAGAGGGAAAGAAATTCTAAATCACCTGTACTCCACACACAGAGACGCGTACAAAGACCACAACTCTATCCTCCTGATTCCTGCTTACAAGCAAAAATTAAAGCATGAAGCACCAGTGACTTGGTCAAAAAAAGTGGTCAGATGAAGCAGATGCTAAACTATAGGACTGTTTTGCTATCACAGACTGGAACATGTTCCAGGATTCTTCCCGATGACGTTGAGGAATACACCATACATCAGTCACTGGCTTTATCAACATGTGCATTGAGGACGTCTTCCCCACAGTGACTGTACGTACATACCCCAACCAGAAGTCATGGATTACAGGCAACATTCGCACTAAAGGGTAGAGCTGAACCCGGAAGCTTACAAGAAATCTTGCTATGCCCTGTGACGAACCATCAAACAGGCAAAGCGTCAATACAGGGCTAAGATTGAATCATACTACACTGGCTCCGACGCTCGTCGGATGTGGCAGGGCTTGCAAACTATTACATACTACAGAGGGAAGCACAGCCGCAAGCTGCCCAGTAACACGAGCCTACCAGATGAGCTAAATCACTTTTATGCTCGCTTCGAGGCAAGCAACACTGAGGCATGCATGAGAGCATCAGCTGTTCCGGACGACTGTGTGAGCACACTCTCCATAGCCAACGTGAGTAAGAACTTTAAACAGGTCAACATACACAAGGTTGCGGGGCCAGTGGATTACCAGGACGTGTGCTCCGGGCATGTGCTGACCAACTGGCAGGTGTCTTCACTGACATTTTCAACATGTCCCTGATTGAGTCTGTAATACCAACATGTTTCAAGCAGACCACCATAGTCCCTGTGCCCAAGAACACAAAGGCAACCTGCCTAAATGACTACAGACCCGTAGCACTCATGTCCATAGCCATGAAGTGCTTTGAAAGGCTGGTAATGGCTCACATCAACACCATTATCCCAGAAACTCTAAACCCACTCCAATTTGCATACCGCCCAACAAAGATCCACAGATGATGCAACCTCTATTGCACTTCACACTGCCCTTTCCCACCTGGACAAAAGGAACACCTATGTGAGAATGCTATTCATTGACTACAGCTCAGCGTTCAACACCATAGTCCCCTCAAAGCTCATCGCTAAGCTAAGGAACCTGGAACTAAACACCTCCCTCTGCAACTGGATCCTGGACTTCCTGACTTCCTGCCCCCAGGTGGTGAGGGTAGGTAGCAACACATCTGCCACGCTGATCCTCAACACTGGAGCTCCCCATGGGTGCGTGCTCAGCCCCCTCCTGTACTCCCTGTTCACCCACGACTGCATGGCCAGGCACGACTCCAACACCATCATTCAATTTGCAGACGACACAACAGTGGCCTGATCACCGACAATGACGAGACAGCTTATAGGGAGGAGGTCAGAGACCTGGCCGGGTGGTGCCAGAATAACAACTTATCCCTCAACGTAACCAAGACTAAGGAGATGATTGTGGACTACAGGAAAAGGAGCACAGAGCATGTCCCCATTCTCATCAACGGGGCTGTAGTGGAGCAGATTGAGAGCTTCAAATTCGTTGGTGTCCACATCAACAACAAACTAACATGGTCCAAACACACCAAGACAGTCGCGAAGAGGGCTCGACAATGCCTATTCTCCCTCAGGAAACTAAAAATAATTGGTATGGGTCCTGAGATCCTCAAAAGGTTCAACAGCTGCAACATTGAGAGCATCCCGACCCGTTGTATCACTGCCTGGTACGGCAATTGCTTGGCCTCAGACCGCAAGACACTACAGAGGGTAGTGCGTACGGCCCAGTACATCACTGGGCAAAGCAGCTTGCCATCCAGGACCTCTACACCAGGCGGTGTCAGAGGAAGGCCCTAAAAATTGTCAAAGACCCCAACCACCCCACTCATAGACTGTTCTCTCTACTACCGCATGTCAAGCAGTACCGGAGTGCCAAGTCTAGGACAAAAAGGCTTCTCAACAGTTTTTACCCACCAAGCCATAAGACTCCTGAACAGGTAACCAAATGGTTACCCGGACTATTTGCATTGTGTCCCCCCCAACCCCTCTTTTACGCTGCTGCTACTCTCTGTTTATCTTATATGCATAGTCACTTTAACTATACATTCATGTACATACTACCTCAATTAGGCCGACCAACCAGTGCTCCCGCACATTGGCTAACTGGGCTATCTGCATGGTGTCCCACCACCCGCCAACCCCTCTTTTTACGCCAACACACACAACCACACACACATACCTTTTTTTCGCAATATTGGTTAGAGCCTGGTTGGTCGGCCCAATTGAGCGCAAGCATTTCGCTACACTCGCATTAACATCTGCTAACCATGTGTATGTGACAAATACAATTTGATTTGATTTGATTTGAGCCTGTAAGTAAGCATTTCACTGTTGTATTCGGCGCATGTGACAAGTAAACTTTGATTTGATTTGATATGTCTGTTGCAGTGGGATTATAGATCAGTATTGTCATTAAATACCATGTTTTAGGACAAACTGCCTGACAACAAGTCTGGTTTCTTTCCTCTCTTCTTACAACAAAATACTAATGCTATTTATAGTGATTTAATAGACTTTTGATGGAACCTCTGATATTTTTAGAAAGGCGATAAATTATGCGCCACGAATGTGTCTGGCTTAATTACCACTTTCATCTAACACTTGCCTTGGATGTTTCAACATGTGACTTTCAACTCCATTTCATTCATTAAACCAACACAGGAATAGGAGAGTAACACAGCTCTGAAATAGAGCAGGGGTTGTTATTCATGGGTCAATTGACCAGGGGTTGTAGCTGAACGAGTCTCTGTACTGAGAAGATAACTACATGTATCCATGGGAAACCTTGACATTCACCCTCTCTCCCCGACATGATTCCACATCAACCTTATGGAGCTTGTAAAGATAAAACATGATAAAAGGGAAATTGACCCTTTTATGTAGACACCATACCAGTGTCTACATGTGTCAAAACGCCGTGTTTCTATGATCTGTGTTGAAAAAGATAAGAAAGGTCCTTAAAAATGCTTCTCTGTGACATCACAGGGTAGGATTAAAAGAATGAAAAACAGTGATTTTCAACACATGCAACAAGTTTCTATCTTGCTGCAAACATTAGTGTTTGAAAATCACTTTATCATTGGGTAGATCTTTTTAATTGTAAATATTTTTTCTACAAAACATAAAAATGCACCGTTTTCACATATGTTGACACTGGAATTGTGCTGGAGATGATGGAAATTATGTTGAAAGGGGGTGGAATTGCCCTAACATCGATCACAACGAGTGGGAGGCTGTTGCCAGCACTACAAGGATGACAATAGCTAACAAAATGCTCCGCCTTCCTTTAATACCAAGTCAAATCCACAGAACGTCATGCATGTGTATTGGCTCATGTAGAGGATCAAAGCCATTTTGAATGTGTAACCCTAAAATCTCTCCCCCTGTTGTATTGTAAAATAACCCAAATTTTGTATTTACTTGTATTTATTTATTGAACCTTTATTTAACTAGACAAGACAGAACAAATTCTACCAAAAGGCAAAAGGCCTCTTGCAGGGATGGAATTAAAAATGTATTAAAATATTGGACAAAACACACATCACGACAAGAGAGACACCATAACACTACATAAAGAGAGACCTAAGACAACAACATATCATGGCAGCAACACATGACAACACAGCATGGTAACAACACAACATGACAACAACATGGTAGCAACACAACATGGCAGCAGCACAACATGTTAGCAGCACAAAACAAGGTACAAACATTATTGTGCACAGACAACAGCACAAAGGTCAAGAAGGTAGAGACAACAATACATCATACAAAGCAGCCACTCTCAGTAAGAGCGTCCATGATTGAGTTTTGAATGATGAGATGGAGATAAAACGGGCCAGTTTGAGTGTTTTTTGCAGCTCGTTCCAGTCACTAGCTGCAGCGAACTGAAAAGAGGAGCGACCCAGGGATGTGTGTGCTTTATGGACCTTTAACAGAATGCGACTGGCAGAATGGGTGTTGTATGTGGAGGATCAGGGCTGCAGTAGGTATCTCAGATATGGGGGAGTGAGGCCTAAGAGGGTTTTCTAAATAAGCATCAACCAGTGGGTCTTGAGACAGGTATACAGAGATGACCACTTTACAGAGGAGTATAGAGTGCAGTGACGTGTCCTATAAGGGGCATTGGTGTCAAATCTGATAGCTTAATGGTAAAGAACATATAGCTGCTCGAGAGCATGCTTACCTGCCAATCTATAAATGATGTCTTTAATCTAGAATGGGTAGGATGGTCATCTGAATCAGGGTTAGTTGGGCAGCTGGGGTGAAAGAGGAGTGATTACGATAGAGGAAATCAAGTGTAGATTTAACCTTAGGTTGCAGCATTGATATGTGCTGAGAGAAGGACAGTGTACCGTCTAGCCATACTCCCAAGTACTTGTAAGAGCTGACTATCTCTAGCTCTAAACCCTCAGAGGTAGTAATCACACCGGTGGGGAGAGGGGCATTCTTCTTACCAAACCACATGACCTTTGTTTTGGAGGTGTTCAGAACAAGGTTAAGGGCAGAGAAATATTGTTATTGAAATATTGTTGGACAGAAATCTTTGTTGTGGAACATTTAACACAAAATCCAGGGAGGGGTCAGCTAAGTATAAGACTATCATCTGCATATAAATGGATGAACAAGCTTCCTACTGTCTGAGCTATGTTGTTGATGTAAATTGAGAAGTGTGTGGGACCTAGGATCAGGCAGTGGCTGAGACAGCAGATTTTCTGACTTTATACACTGCACCCTTTGAGAGGGGTAGTGCGCAAACCAGGCCACAGACCCCTCAGAGACACCAATACTCCTTAACCGACCCACAAGAATGGAATGGCCTACTGTACCACGTTCTTTTGGAGGGATTGGAAACACAACTTGAACTACTTGGACAAGTTCTGGCCTGGTTTAGATCTTATCTAAAAATCAAATAAAATCAAATCAAATTTTATTTGTCACATACACATGGTTAGCAGATGTTAATGCGAGTGTAGCGAAATGCTTGTGCTTCTAGTTCCGACAATGCAGTAATAACCAACAAGTAATCTTACTAACAATTCCAAAACTACTGTCTTATACACAGTGTAAGGGGATAAAGAATATGTACATAAGGATATATGAATGAGTGATGGTACAGGGCAGCATACAGTAGATGGTATCGAGTACAGTATATACATATGAGATGAGTATGTAGACAAAGTAAACAAAGTGGCATAGTTAAAGTGGCTAGTGATACATGTATTACATACGTATGCATATGAGATGAATAATGTAGGGTAAGTAACATTATATAAGGTAGCATTGTTTAAAGTGGCTAGTGATATATTTACATCATTTCCCATCAATTCCCATTATTAAAGTGGCTGGAGTTGGGTCAGTGTCAATGTCAGTGTGTTGGCAGCAGCCACTCAATGTTAGTGGTGGCTGTTTAACAGTCTGATGGCCTTGGGATAGAAGCTGTTTTTCAGTCTCTCGGTCCCAGCTTTGATGCACCTGTACTGACCTTGCCTTCTGGATGATAGCGGGGTGAACAGGCAGTGGCTCGGGTGGTTGATGTCCTTGATGATCTTTATGGCCTTCCTGTAACATTGGGTGGTGTAGGTGTCCTGGAGACCAGGTAGTTTGCCCCCGGTGATGCGTTGTGCAGACCTCACTGCCCTCTGGAGAGCCTTACGGTTGAGGGCGGAGCAGTTTCCGTACCAGGCGGTGATACAGCCCGCCAGGATGCTCTCGATTGTGCATCTGTAGAAGTTTGTGAGTGCTTTTGGTGACAAGCCGAATTTCTTCAGCCTCCTGAGGTTGAAGAGGCGCTGCTGCGCCTTCTTCACGACGTTGTCTGTGTGAGTGGACCAATTCAGTTTGTCTGTGATGTGTATGCCGAGGAACTTAAAACTTGCTACCCTCTCCACTACTGTTCCATCGATGTGGATAGGGGGGTGTTCCCTCTGCTGTTTCCTGAAGTCCACAATCATCTCCTTAGTTTTGTTGACGTTGAGTGTGAGGTTATTTTCCTGACACCACACTCCGAGGGCCCTCACCTCCTCCCTGTAGGCCGTCTCGTCATTGTTGGTAATCAAGCCTACCACTGTTGTGTCGTCCGCAAACTTGATGATTGAGTTGGAGGCGTGCGTGGCCACGCAGTCATGGGTGAACAGGGAGTACAGGAGAGGGCTCAGAACGCACCCTTGTGGGGCCCCCGTGTTGAGGAACAGCGGGGAGGAGATGTTGTTGCCTACCCTCACCACCTGGGGGAGGCCCGTCAGGAAGTCCAGTACCCAGTTGCACAGGGTGGGGTCGAGACCCAGGGTCTCGAGCTTGATGACGAGCTTGGAGGGTGCTATGGTGTTGAATGCCGAGCTGTAGTCGATGAACAGCATTCTCACATAGGTATTCCTCTTGTCCAGATGGGTTAGGGCAGTGTGCAGTGTGGTTGAGATTGCATCGTCTGTGGACCTATTTGGGCGGTAAGCAAATTGGAGTGGGTCTAGGGTGTCAGGTAGGGTGGAGGTGATATGGTCCTTGACTAGTCTCTCAAAGCACTTCATGATGATGGAAGTGAGTGCTACGGGGCGGTAGTCATTTAGCTCAGTTAACTTAGCTTTCTTGGGAACAGGAACAATGGTGGCCCTCTTGAAGCATGTGGGAACAGCAGACTGGTATAGGGATTGATTGAATATGTCCTTAAACACACCGGCCAGCTGGTCTGCGCATGCTCTGAGGGCGCGGTTGGGGATGCCGTCTGGGCCTGCAGCCTTGCGAGGGTTAACACGTTTAAATGTCTTACTTACCTCGGCTGCAGTGAAGGAGAGACCGCATGTTTTCGTTGCAGGCCGTGTCAGTGGCAGTGTATTGTCCTCAAAGCGGGCAAAAAAGTTATTTAGTCTGCCTGGGAGCAAGACATCCTGGTCCGTGACTGGGCTGGGTTTCTTCTTGTAGTCCGTGATTGACTGTAGACCCTGCCACATGCCTCTTGTGTCTGAGCCGTTGAATTGAGATTCTACTTTGTCTCTGTACTGACGCTTAGCTTGTTTGATAGCCTTGCGGGGGGAATAGCTGCACTGTTTGTATTCGGTCATGTTACCAGACACCTTGCCCTGATTAAAAGCAGTGGTTCGCGCTTTCAGTTTCACGCGAATGCTGCCATCAATCCACGGTTTCTGATTAGGGAATGTTTTTATCGTTGCTATGGGAACGACATCTTCAACGCACGTTCTAATGAACTCGCACACCGAATCAGCGTATTCGTCAATATTGTTATCTGACGCAATACGAAACATGTCCCAGTCCACGTGATGGAAGCAGTCTTGGAGTGTGGAGTCAGCTTGGTCGGACCAGCGTTGGACAGACCTCAGCGTGGGAGCCTCTTGTTTAAGTTTCTGTCTGTAGGCAGGGATCAACAAAATGGAGTCGTGGTCAGCTTTTCCAAAAGGGGGGCGGGGCAGGGCCTTATATGCGTCGCGGAAGTTAGAGTAACAATGATCCAAGGTTTTACCACCCCTGGTTGCGCAATCGATATGCTGATAAAATTTAGGGAGTCTTGTTTTCAGATTAGCTTTGTTAAAATCCCCAGCTACAATGAATGCAGCCTCCGGATAAATGGTTTCCAGTTTGCAAAGAGTTAAATAAAGTTCGTTCAGAGCCATCGATGTGTCTGCTTGGGGGGGGGTATATACGGCTGTGATTATAATCGAAGAGAATTCTCTTGGTAGATACTGCGGTCTACATTTGATTGTGAGGAATTCTAAATCAGGTGAACAGAAGGATTTGAGTTCCTGTATGTTTCTTTCATCACACCATGTCTCGTTAGTCATGAGGCATACGCCCCCGCCACTCTTCTTACCAGAAAGATGTTTGTTTCTGTCGGCGCGATGCGTGGAGAAACCCGTTGGCTGCACCGCCCCGGATAGCGTCTCTCCAGTGAGTCATGTTTCCGTGAAGCAGAGAACGTTACAGTCTCTGATGTCCCTCTGGAATGCTACCCTTGCTCGGATTTCATCAACCTTGTTGTCAAGAGACTGGACATTGGCAAGAAGAATGCTAGGGAGTGGTGCACGATGTGCCCGTGTCCGGAGTCTGACCAGAAGACCGCTACGTTTCCCTCTTTTACGAAGTCGTTTTTTGGGGTCGCTGCATGGAATCAATTCCGTTGACCTGTTTGTAAGGCAGAACACAGGATCCGCGTCGCGGAAAACATATTCTTGGTCGTACTGATGGTGAGTTGACGCTGATCTTATATTCAGTAGTTCTTCTCGACTGTATGTAATGAAACCTAAGATGACCTTACTAATGTAAGAAATAACACGTAAAAATAGTTATAGTTAGCATAGTTTCCTAGGAACGCGAAGTGAGGCGGCCATCTCTGTCGGCGCCGGAAGTACATCTATCGGAAATATATCAGTTTTCTCTGTGGATGGTTTGTCCTCTGACAAATCAACTGTAAATGTTGGTGTTCCTCAAGGTTCCGTTTTAGGATCACTGATCACTGTTTTCACTATATATTTTACCTCTTGGTAATGTCATTCAGAAACATAATGTTAACTTTCACTGCTATACGGATGACACACAGCTGTACATTTCGATGAAAAATGGTGAAGCCCAAAATTGCCCTCCCTGGAAGCCTGTGTTTCAGACATAAGGAAGTGGATGGCTGCAAATGTTCTACTTTTAAACTCGGACAACACAGAGATGCTTGTTCTAGGTCCCAAGAAACAAAGAGATCTTCTGTTGAATCTGACAATTAATCTTGATGGTTGTACATTCGTCTCAAATAAAACTGTGAAGGACCTCGGCGTTACTCTGGATCCTGATCTCTCTTTTGACGAACTTATCAAGACTGTTTCAAGGACAACTTTTTTTCCATCTACGTAACATGGCAAAAATCAGAAACTTTCTGTCCAAAATGATGCAGAAAAATGAATCCATGCTTTTGTCACTTCTAGGTTAGACTACTGCAATGCTCTCCTTTCTGGCTACCTGGATAAAGCACAAAATAAACTTCAGTTAGTGCTAAACACAGCTGCTGGAATCTTGACTAGAACCAAAATATTTGATCATATTACTCCAGTGCTAGCCTCTCTACACTGGCTTCCTGTAAAGGCAAGGGCTGATTTCAAGGTTTTACTGCCAACCGACAAAGCATTACATGGGCTTGCTCTTACCTATCTTTCCAATTTGTCCTGCCGTACATACCAACAGTCCCTAGAATTTCTAAGCAAACAGTCGGAGGCAGGGCTTTCTCCTATATAGCTCCATTTTTATGGAATGGTCTGCCTACCCATGTGAGAGACGCAGACTCGGTCTCAACATTTAAGTCTTTAGTAAAGACTCATCTCTTCAGTAGGTCCTATGATTGAGTGTAGTCTGGCCCAGGAGTGTGAATGTGAACGGAAAGGCACTGGGGTAACGAACCACCCTTGCTGTCTCTGCCTTGCCGGTTCCCCTCTTTCCACTAGGATTCTCTGCATCTAACCCTATTACAGTGGCTGAGTCACTGGCTTACTGGTGCTCTTCCATGCCGTCCCTAGGAGGGGTGCGTCACATGAGTGGGTTGAGTCACTGACGTGATCTTCCTGTCTGGGTTGGCGCCCCCCCTTGGTTTGTGCCGTGGCGGAGATCTTTGTGGGCTATACGTTGGTGGTTGAAGATATCCCTCTAGTGCTGTGCTTTAGCAAAGTGGGTGGGGTTATATCCTGCCTGTTTGGCCCTGTCCGGGGTTATCGTCAGATGGGGACACAGTGTCTCCCGAGCCCTCCTGTCTCAGCCTCCAATATTTATGATGCAGTAGTTTATGTGTCGGGGGGCTAGGGTCAGTCTGTTATATCTGGAGTATTTCTCCTGTCTTATCTGGTGTCCTGTTTGAATTTAAGTATGCTCTATCTATTTCTCTCTCTCTTTCTCTCTTTTTCTCTCGTTCTTTCTTTCTCTCTTTCTCGGCAGACCTGAGCCCTAAGACCATGCCTCAGGACTACCTGGTCTGATGACTCATTGCTGTCCCCAGTCCAACTGGCCATGCTGCTGCTCCAGTTTCAACTGTTCTGCCTGCGGCTATTGAACCCTGACCTGTTCACCGGATGTGCTACCTGTCCCAGACCTGCTGTTTTCAACTCTCTAGAGACAGCAGGAATGGTAGAGATACTCTGAATGATGGGCTATGAAAAGCCAGCTGACATTTACTCCTGAAGTGCTGATCTGTTGCACCCTCGACAACCACTATGATTATTATTATTTGACCCTGCTGGTCATCTATGAACATTTGAACATCTTGGCCATGTTTTGTTATAATCTCCACCCGGCACAGCCAGAAGAGGACTGGCCACCCCTCATAGCCTGGTTCCTCTCTAGGTTTCTTCCTAGTTTCTGGCCTTTCTAGGGAGTTTTTCCTGGCCACCGTGCTTCTACACCTGCATTGCTTGCTGTTTGGGGTTTTAGGCTGGGTTTCTGTACAGCACTTTGTGACATCAGCTAATGTAAGAAGGGCATTATAAATACATTTGATTTGATTTGTTACTGTATCAAAAGCTTTGACCAGGTCAATAATATTAGCAGCACAACATTGCTTATAATCAACGGCAATGGTGACATAATTTAGGACCTTTAAGGTTGCAGTGACATGTCCATAACCTGAGCGGAAACCAGATTGCATACCAGAGAGAATATTATATTAATATTATATTTCCAACACTTTTGATACACAGGGCAAAATAGAAATTGGCCTATAACAGTTAGGATCAGCTTTTTAAAAATATATATATATTTCACCTTTATTTAACCAGGTAGGCTAGTTGAGAACAAGTTCTCATCTGCAACTGCGACCTGGCCAAGATAAAGCAAAGCAGTTCGACACATACAACAACACATGGAATAAACAAAAATACAATCAATAATACAGTAGGAAAATCTATATACAGCATGTGCAAAAGGTAGGATAAGTGTCACGTCCTGACCTTAGTTCCTTTTTTATGTCTCTATTTTAGTTTGGTCAGGGCGTGATTTGGGGTGGGCATTCTATGTTTTGTTCTGTGTGTTAGATTTCTATGTGTTTGGCCTGGTATGGCTCCCAATCAGAGGCAGCTGTCAATCGTTGTCTCTTATTGAGAACCATACTTAGGCAGCCTGTTTTCCCACTATGGGTTGTGGGTAGTTGTTTTCTGAATACTTACCACGCTGCACCATGGTCCTCTTCTCATTCTCCCGACGACAATCGTTACAATAAGAGAGGTAAGGCAATAAATAGGCCATGGTGGCAAAGTAATTACAATATAACAATTAAACACTAGAATGGAATGATGTGCAGAGGATGAATGTGCAAGTAGAGATACTGGGGTGCAAAGGAGCAAGATAAATAAATACCGTATGGGGATGAGGTAGATTGGATGGGCTATTTACAGATGACCTATGTACAGGTGCAGTGATCTGTGAGCTGCTCTGACAACTGGTACTTAAAGCTAATGAGGGAGGTAAGAGTCTCCAGCTTCAGAGATTTTTGCAGTTTGTTCCAGTCATTGGCAGCAGAGAATTGGAAGGAGAGGCGGCCAAAGGAAGAATTAGCTTTGGGGGTGACCAGTGAGATATACCTGCTGTAGCGCATGCTACGGGTGGGTGCTGCTATGGTGACCAGTGAGCTGAGATAAGGTGGGGCTTAACCTAGCAGAGACTTGTAGATGACCTTGAGCCAGTGGGTTTGGTGACGAGTATGAAGCGAGGGCCAGCCAACGAGAGCATACAGGTCGCAGTGGTGGGTAGTATATGGGGCTTTGGTGACAGAACGGATGGCACTGTGATAGACTGCATCCAATTTCTTGAGTAGAGTATTGGAGGCTATTTTGTAAATGACATCGCCGAAGTCGAGGATCAGTAGGATGGTCAGTTTTACGAGGGTATGTTTGGCAGCATAAGTGAAGGATGCTTTGTTGCGAAATAGGAACCAAATTCTAGATTTAATTTTGGATTGGAGATGTTTAATGTGAGTCTGGAAGGAGAGTTTAGTCTAACCGGACACCTATGTATTTGTAGTTGTCCACATATTCTAAGTCAGAACCATCCAGAGAAGTGAGGCTGGGCGGGCAGGCAGGTGGCGGGCAGCGATCGGTTGAAGAGCATGCATTTAGTTTTACTTGCATTTAAGAGCAGTTGGAGGCCATGGAAGGAGAGTTGTATGGCATCGAAGCTCATCTGGAGGTTAGTTAACACAGTGTCCAACAAAGGGCCAGAGGTATACAGAATGGTGTCGTCTGCTTAGAGGTGGATCAAAGAATCACCAGCAGCAAGAGCGATGTCATTGCTGTATACAGAGAAGAGAGTTGGCCCAAGAATTGAACCCTGTGGCACCCCCATAGACTGCCAGAGGTCCGGACAACAGGCCCTCCGATTCGACATACTGAACTCTATCGGAGAAGTAGTTGGTGAACCAAGCGAGGAAATCATTTGAGAAACCCAGGCTGTTGAGTCTGCCAATAAGGATGTTGTGATTGACAGAGTCGAAAGCCTTGGCCAGGTCGATGAATATGGCTGCACAGTAATGTCTCTTATCGATGGCAGTTATGATATCGTTTAGGATCTTGAGCGTGGCTGAGGTGCACCCATGACTAGCTTTGAAACCAGATTGCATAGCGGAGAAGGTACTGTGAAATTCAAAATGGTCGGTAATCTGTTTGTTCACTTGGCTTTCAACGACCTTAGAAAGGCAGGGTAGAATAGATATTGGTCTGTAGCAGTTTGGGTCTAGTGTCTCCCCCTTTGAAGAGGGGGATGACCGTGGCAGCTTTCCAATTTATGAGAATCTCAGACGATATGAAAGAGAGGTTGAACAGGCCAGTAATAGGGGTTGCAACAATTTCGGCTGATAATTTTAGAAAGAGAGGGTCCAGATTGTCTAGCCCGGCTGATTTGTAGGGGTCCAGATTTTGCAGCTCTTTCAGAACATCAGATATCTGGATGTGGGGGAGGTTTGGGCGTGTTGCTGTGGGGAGCGCAGGGCTGTTGACTGGGGTAGGGGTAGCCAGGTGGAAAGCATGGCCAGCTGTAGAAAAATGCTTCTTGAAATTCTCAATTATTGTGGATTTATCAGTAGTGTGTCACACCCTGACCATAGTTTGCTTTGTATGTTTCTATGTTTTGGTTGGTCAGGGTGTGAGCTGAGTGGGCATTCTATATTACATGTCTAGTTTGTCTAGTTCTATGTTTGGCCTGATATGGTTCTCAATCAGAGGCAGGTGTTCGTCATTGTCTCTGATTGGGAACCATATTTAGGTAGCCTGTTTGGTGTTGGGTTTTGTGGATGATTGTCCTTGTTACTGTCTCTGTGTTACTTTGCACCAGTATTAGGCTGTTTCGGTTTTTGTGTTACGTTTTTGTATTTGATTCGTGTTTACTTTGTTTTATTAAACATGGATTGCAATAGCCACGCTGCATTTTGGTCTCACTCTACTTCACCTAAAGAGAACCGTTACATAGTGACAGTGTTTCCTAGCCTCAGTGCAGTGGGCAGCTGGGAGGAGGTGCTCTTATTCTCCATGGACTTTACAGTGTCCCTGAACTTTTTTGAGTTAGTACTACAGGATGCAAATTTCTGTTTGAAAAAGCTAGCCTTAGCTTTCCTAACTGCCAGTGTATGGTGGTTCCTAACTTCCCTGAAAAGTTGCAATTAAATGCATGCTCTTCAACTGATCGCTGCCCGTTTGATCTCCCCCTTTAAATAAAGGACCCACCGAGGCTGCATTCCAAGCAATGGGACCTCCCCAGAGAGGAGAGAGAGGCTTTGCGATGATAGGGGCAGAAACCTTAACCACTGAAAATATCAAAAAAGAAGGTCCAAGCGTCTTCGACAGAGGGGATCAAGATAATTATATACCATTTTTAGAGGCCAGTTCATGAAGGAAGGCTTGCTCATTAAAATTTTTTAGCAAGCGTCTATGACAAATCAGGACAGGTAATTTCACTGAGCAGCCATTACAAACTCAGGCTGTAAAACAGTGATCAGTAAGGCCATTACAGAAAACAAAATACTGATACCTATCAGGATTAATGTGAAAATATCATCAAGGAGAGTAGCCTTTTCTGGGTGTTTGGTGTCATACCTTGTGGGATTGGTAATAATCTGAGAAAGGTTTAGGGAGTCCCACTGCTTTAGGACTTGGTCAGGTGGTTTAAACATGTCCCAGTTTAGGTCACCTAGCAGGACAAATTCAGACTTAGTGTAAGGGGCCAGGAGAGAGCTTAGGGCATTTAGGGTACAGGCTGATGGTGCACGATAAAACACAGCAACAGTCAACAAAGAGCTATTTGAAAGTTTAATGCCTAAAACCAGAATTCTAATTGTTTGGGGACAGACTTGAGCACTGAAGCTGTTCCTTGGTAAAGATTGCCAATCCACCACCTTTGGAAGATCTGTCTTGCTGATCATTTTTTTTATACCTTAATTTCACTAGGGAGAGGTGTCTGTAGTGACGCCTCCTGCGCTGAGATGCAGTGCCTCAGACTGCTGCGCCACTCGGGTTAACATCCGTGTTCAAAACACTTTCTTAACCCATGTCTCAGTAATGACCAACATATCTGGATTGGAGCTGTGAACCCAGACTTTCAATTAATACATTTTAGGTAGTAAGCTTGTAGTTTTAACATGCAGAAAACCCAGGTTTTTACAAGAGCAGAAATCAGTGAAGCAGATATCAGAGTAGAATTGGAGCTAACAACAGTAGATGGGCCAGGGGGCACATGCACATTTCCAGATATCATCAGCAGTAATTACAGTCAGGGCATGACAGAAGAGCTCTGCAGTGTTGATTTATGGCATCTAAATGTGCATCAGATGGCAACAAGATCATATTATACAGCAATTTCATCAGGTAACATGAATACAAAGCCGGGGAGAGGTGGTTAGAATAGGATTGGAGGCCAAAAGTCTGTGTGACAAATAGAGAGTTAGAGTCCAGAGTGTGAGAACAAACAGTATGTCCAACGGTTGGGTAAAAAAGCAAGATCATAGTCAACAAAGCATGCAGGAGTCATGAGGCAAATAGCATGAAGCACAATAAAAAAATATAACAAATGTGGGCTAGCCATTGTAAATTCAGAGTCACTCGCCCCAACAGTGCGTGTGTGCTGGAGGCCAGCGAATGCTTGGGAGAGAGGGGGGAGTATGGTGGGGGTACATGTACCAGACAGGGGGAGACGGGTCAGGACAGACTGTGAACAGATCACGAGGCGGAATCCAAGCAGCAGTGCAGCAGGCAACGGAATTAGGTGTCACACCCACTTGGGAGAAGCATTTTTCGGGAGGCAGATTCCTTGTAGAAAATCCCAGTTAGCTACCTGACGTAGCTAGCAAGTCTCTGTCCACCATTTCTTTTTACAAATGGAAAGGGAGGTCATTATCTAGTTATGTCTCTTCAGTTTCGGCAAATGGTCTTTTACATTATCCAAACAAAGTTGTCCTGTGGCTGTTGTATTTTGGAGATTGCGAGGAGGATATCTTCTGATATGATCAAAGCAACAATGTTTTTTCTTATTAAGGTAAATTACATTTGTGTCCTGGCTGCATATAATTTCAAAATAGAGATGAATCCAGGGGGTACTGTATTGTAATGACCTCTGCACAGATGGAGGGGGCTTCAAAGGCCTCTGCAATTGGGTGGGGGAGGCTGTGAAACTCTCCTGCCATTGTTGGGCTCAAGGGCTTTGACACCTCTCACTTCACACCTCAGTGCTAATTGATCTGATCTGTTCTGTCCTAGCAAGCTAGGTAGCCTTAATTTAGCAGTCAGTCCTTATGAAGTAAAATATATCATTGTAATTTATCACAACCAATATAAATCAATGAAGAGTGTGTATCGACACAGCGATCACTTTGGCTGTCTTTCTTTCTGCAGGATCGTGTCTAATGCTCAGAAGTCTCATGTTTTCATCTCAGCGAGAGGCCACATCGTCTCCAGATTCCTTATTTTCATGCCTCGCTCCTGTAGATGACTCATCCCCCCTACACCCCCTGCCTTATTTCACACATAGAGGAGGACTCTGTCTCCATTGCCGGACTACAGGATACTAATTATTTTATTGCACATTTCTTATAATGAAATAGGAAAAACAAAGAGAAAGAGGGGGAACAAAATCAATGACAAATTGCTTTTGAAATGCTTCAAACATAGTTATGAGTTACAGATATGAAGAGCTAAATTAAACTCTTTATATTGCGCTAAACAGAAAAACGTGTTTGGTGTGTCTCTGAGATAGGAAGGCGATGAGGTGGTTGACTCAATGTGCTATAAATTCCTCTGAAACTACATAGAGAGAAGTTATTTTAGTGCATTTGATTTCCTCTCCAGTGGAGTGCAGTGTTCTTCATTCAAATCAAGCAGCAGATAAAAGCAATATAGAAAAAAAAAGTCATGCAGGGCGATAGACCACTGATATGAATTAAATCAGTGAGCTGAGAGACACAGCTATCAATGCACTCTAGCATGCAGTACAAGGCATCACATGCAACAAACCAACAATCCATAAGCACACAATTATATTTCATAACCAAACATGTCTGTTACGGAGTCTAGTTGATAGGTATTCGACTAGCCGGACTGTTCCCCGGACTCCATGTGTAGGGATTTGTACAATGCACAAACAAGGCTATTGAACCTGACATTGGTGTCTGTCTTTATTCCTTTATCCAACATATCATACTGAAACATGGTATCAGAAGTGGCTCGGAAAACAAAAGTTTGTTATTTTTGTAGCTAAGTACAGTATAGGCGCAGTTACGTTCCATATGCGAACACGCCGTTTCCTACTCACAACACTGATCACCTCGTTGTTAGCTGGCTAGCAAGCATCACTATCTACCTCGATGACTGAAGGCAAAGAAATCTCCTATTCCATTGCTATGGCAGCGAACATTCCGCCACCCAATCCCATGGTTCTCACAGGGGACTGGAATACTAATTGGGACAACTTCAGGGATGAATTCGAGGACTATGCGCTGGCGACCGGTCTACATGAGAAACCCAATGAGGTACAAGCTGCAACTCTGAGGAGTTTAATGGGCAGCGAATGCAGGCGCACAATCTCACCCTCACAGCACGACAACAGTGTGATGCCAAGGCTATATTGGATGCATTGGAGAATTACTTCAAACCCGCCAGAAACGTCATTTACGAGCGGTTCGTTTTCAGAAGCTGCAAACAGGAAGAGGGTGAGTCAGTACACAACTTTGTAACCCATTTGAGAGAGAAATCCTCCACTTGTTTATACGGGGGATTGAAAGAATTGATTCGTGACAAAATAGTACTGGGAATTGCAAATGAGGTTACGCGCCGGCGTTTACTGAGAGAGAGAGGCTTAACATTAGTAACTGCCATCGAAATGTGCCTCACTGCTGAAGTCACTGACATAAGAATGAGAGCAGTGGAAATCGAAACCCCATGCTCCGACGTTGATACTGTTCACGCTGTTGCTAGGCAGACATTCAGACAAAACCAATCGAGGCAGAGCAATTCCCCACGAACGGTGAACACAGAGAGCCCCGTAGCATGTAAATACTGTGGGAATACACACACATGTGGCAAAGAGCACTGCCCTGCCTACGGAAAACCATGCAGATCTTGTGGAACTAATAATCACTTTGCAAAAGTGTGTCTCAAAAGCAAAAGAAGGGTGAGTGAGGGCAAGATTCACTGTGTTGATGATGTCACTCAATGTTCAGAGCTGAACAGTGAAAGTGACATTTACATGCATGAATCCATTGGGCTGTACACTCAAGAGGGACAAAATGGTTTGTGACACTACGATTACACAACAAGCAACAAATGTCAACTGGATTCCGGTGCTACATGCAACATAATGAGCTACAAAGACTAAATCAATCTGGTACCTGACACACATCTATTTCCCAACGATACTAGACTAAAGCTGTACTCAGGAGAGCTAATGAGCTCTATGGGCACATTTGAGACTGAATGTGTTATTCGGGGATGCAAACACAAGCTGGAGTTTGAGATTGTGAACCAGTCAACATCCTCTCCTCTCAGGCTCTACATGCGAACGCCTGGGACTGATGCAGTTCACTGTACCAAATGACCTGCACATTGTGGATCATGTCCAGCATGGACCCCTGTCCAAAGAACAACTACTTAGCAGATATGACGATGTATTCAACATGCCCGTTGAATCTGTGCCTGGGGAGGTACACTTTGAAGTGGATGAGAGCATCACTCCAGTCCAGTGTGCTCCTCACAATGTGCCCATTGCAATGAAAGTGGCTGTGAAGGCCCAGCTGGACAATTATGAGACCGATGGCCACATGACTGAACCAACTGATTGGATCAGCAATATGGTCATAGTGAAAAGAACAGAGAAGCTGAGGGTCTGCATCGACCCAAAGAATCTGAACCAAGCACTGAAACGATCCCACTACATCATGCCGACACTAGAGGATGTCCTCTATAAGCTTCCCAAGGCCAGGATTTTCACCTTGGTGGATGCCCGAGATGCATTCCTTCAATGCAAGCTGGACGAAGAAGTTTCATGACTACCTTCTGGACCCACTGGGGTCGGAAACGCTGGCTCAAGCTCCCGTTTGGTGTCTCAGTGGCGCCTGAGATATACCAACGCAAGCAGCACGAGATACTGGCTGGGCTCAAGGGCATTGAACCCATCGCTGATGATGTTCTGATCGTAGGCTGTGGTGACACAGACGAAGAAGCAGAACGCGACCACGATGTGAAGCTCCTGGCACTAATGGAGCGCTGCCGATCAGTTAAGCTTCGTCTTGACCTGAAGAAGCTGCAGTTGAAGGTGAAAGACGTCCACTTCCATGGCCACATTCTCTTGGCAAAAGGCCTGAAGCCGGACTCAGACAAGGTCAGAGCGATCCTCAACATGCCAAACCCGTCTGATGCAAAAGGAGTACAGCATCTCATTGGCTTTGCAAACTATCTTGCAAAGTTCATGCCACACCTATCAGCAGTCTGTGAGCCTCTGCGCCGGTTGCTGGACAAAGACACACCATGGCACTGGCTACCCATGCACAAGGCCGCAGTGCAGGAGATGAAATCTCTGGCGCTACTACGACGTCATGAAGCCTGTCACAATCCAGAGCGACTCCAGCCAAAGTGGACTTGGATGCTGCCTTATGCAGGACGGTCAGCCCGTTCCGTTTGCCTCGAGAGCGCTCACCCCCACCGAACAAAACTATGCACAAATTGAGAGAGTGCCTCAGCATCGTCTTCTCCTGCCAGCGATTCCATCACTACTTATATGGGCAAGAGCTGGTCACCGCTGAAACTGACCACAAACCACTCATTGCCATATTCAGTAAACCTCTCCTCAACGAGCCCAAGAGGCATCAAAGCATGCTCCTGACTCTACAAAACTACAGCCTGAAGGTAATTTACAAGCCAGGACCAGAGATGTACATCAGCGACACACTGAGCAGGGCAACAGCACAATGTACAGGCAGAAGCACTGTCTATCAGCGGCAGGCCATATGTTCGCTACAGCAGGAACAACAAGATGTTCAACAGATCAGTCAGGCAGACTACTTAAAAGTCACAGATCACCGCCTAGCACAAATCAGGCAACGCACTGACTAGGATGAACACCTACAGTCACTGAAGTCCATGGCTCTCGCAGGTTGGCCATACCTGAAGGAGGAGACACCTTTCACAGTGAGAGAATACTGGACCTTTCGAGATGAGATCAGCATGCAAAATGGCGTCTTGCTCAGAGGTCAGAAGGTCATTATTCCCAAATCACTACGTCCAGATATGCTTACCCGCCCGCATACACTCCAGTCACATTGGAGGTGACGCATGCTACCGCCAGGCTCGTGAAACATACTGGCCAAACATGCAAGCAGAAATTTAAAGGAATTTTCAGCAACTGTACCACATGCAACGAGTACGCTCATGAACAGCAAGAGGAAACCATGATGTCACACGAACTGCCCACAAGGGCCTGGAAAATCGTCAACATGGACTTAGTCCTCTTGTCTGTGGCTGAATATCTTCACATCGTTGATCACTACTCTGACTTTTGGGAAATTGAACTGCTCCCTGACCTGTCTGCAGATACGTTCATAAAGCGCTGCAAGGCGCAGTTTGTAAGGCAAGGTCAGTCTGACAAGGTAATCACGGACAATGGCCCACAATTCACTGCACAGTACAAGCGCTTTGCCTCAGAATTGAAGTTTGACCACGTGACCTCCTCTCCAAGACACCCAAAAGCAAATGGCAAGGCAGAATCAGCTGTCAAGATTGCAAAAAACCTGTTAAGCAGGGCCTTGCGCGACAGCAATGACCCATGAAAAGCGATCTTACAGTGGAGGAACACACCCACCGAAAACATGGACAGCAGCCCAGCACAACGCCTTCTGTCCAGAGGTCTGAAGACTACCATCCCCGTAGCTAACAAGCTACTTGAGCCCTGCGTCATGGTTGGCGTCACGGACAAACTGCGTCACAGAAAGCAGCTCGCTAAGTGCTTCTACGACCGGACTGCTCGAGACCTACCAGAGCTGGAGGTGCGTGAAATGATAAGGATGAAACCACTGCTGGGAGACCACACCGGTCTTTGGAGGCTGGGCACATGCCTGCAGAGAGTTGCACCACGTTCTTACCTGGTGGATGTTGGTGGCTCCCTCTATCGTCTCAATCGGGTGGATCTGCGTGTAGCAGAGCAGACAAACCAGAACATGCCATACACTCACCTAGATGAGCTGGATCACAGTCCAGGCCTAAGGGTAAGGGGCGCAGAATTGAGACTTGAGCCAACTGAAGGTGATGCTTCTACCCCACCAAGCTCTCCAGCTCGTGCCCCTAATCCTACCACTGTCAAAGCCAATACTTACTCACGGTTGGGTCGGCTGTGCAAGCCACTGGACAGGCTTACTCTGTAGGCAAGAGACTGTTAACTTGCCCTCGGTTAATTAAAATATATATATTTTTCTTAAAAAATTAAATTAAAAAAGGAAGATGACAACTGAAGTAAAAAGAAAATGTAATGCTTTTTCTATTGTTATGACCTGACTGTTAAGAACTTAATGTTATGCCTTTTATGTTTGCACTTTCTATTGAAAAGGATGATGTTACGGAGTCTAGTTGATAGGTATTCGACTAGCCGGACTGTTCCCCGGACTCCATGTGTAGGGATTTGTACAATACACAAACAAGGCTATTGAACTTGACATTGGTGTCTGTCTTTATTCCTTTATCCAACATATCATACTGAAACAATGTCTGTCATCTTTTCTGAATTGGAATACATTCAGGAGATGTAAGTGTTTCATATAAGGTGCAGTGGTTCGTTAGCTACATGTAAATAACAAGCCAGTGATGAGCATTTGCATGTGATACCTTAATATCGATGGATAGAAGATAATTCACTGTGGAAGTCATCATCTCCATGGTTACTGATTCTGATGCAGGTGTTAGCTTCACAGCCTGGCTAACTCCCCCTCTAAAAGTTTTACTCCTTATGACATGGAGGAAACGTCATGTATTTGTAGGTGGAGAAAAGGAGGGGGCTGGCATGAGAACTAATGCAACTTAGCTTTGATGTAAGCTGTTGTGCCCTAACACACTCACTGACGACCATACCAACTCCCTAGCTCCCCATGCACCAATCTACCTCTTACCTCCTAGCTTTAAATAGACCCAGCCTTGAAAAATGTGAGCGAAGATCACACCTTTATGTTTTATGGCCACCTGTGTGGCCTCCAGCGGCTAATATTTGCCTCCTGTTTGTCCCAAAACGTGCGGGAGGCCAGGGGTGCTCGACAGAGCTCATTATTCTCATCCTTTACCATTTAATCAGGGAGATTTGGCAAGAGCTTAATGATGGGGCTGATGAGTCAGCCAGGCTGCGGTTGCAGGAGCTGGAGGTGAGAATTACACTAAGAGGAGGGGGAAACGGGGAGAAACCAATGGAGAGAAACAAATAGACAGAGTGGGTTGGAAGCAATGCAAAGAACCAAAATATCTGCATTGAGTTAAGACACTTTTCTGTTGCTGGCACAACTCCAATTTTGTTGGTATAAATATATGACAAAGGGGCTATCTCAAGAATCCGTTCATTGACATTGTTTCCTTGCTATGTAAATGTTATCATTGGAAAGCCAACAGCCTTTGGAATGGGTGACTGTACTCATTACTAAGAACCCTAGAATGTCACTACTAAAACTACTATGAGGTAAAGCCGTATTAGGAATGTTGAAGGATAAGCCAACACTTTACGGCCATGCAACTGGGAAAAAAAGTAATTCAATGAAGATCATCAACATACTAATGTTGTAGGGATTACTGTAAATGCTGATTTAATGGAAACAATGTTCATTATCTGACCATATAAGACATGTATGCATCCCATAACTCGTCCACCTGATTGATGAGGGAGTAGACTTAGGCATTCCAACTATGCCATCACAATTATAGCCAATGACACAACTTTCCATGCCTGTGTGGTTAATAGCTTCAATTGTTTTTACAAACACTAAAAGTGATGTGATTTATGTGTCTTTTGGGATTTTACTTGCTGTTTTAACACTAGTGGTGCTACAGCAATACTGTATGCATGTTGGTTCCAAAATGAAGGTCATGATCTGTACTCGACAAATAAATTACTCTGCATAACTTTTTTTTTTACCTTACCCATTCAATTACCATGTTTTGTAATCCTAAACTTGACTGGTGCATTGTAGTGATGAACCACAGAAGGTACGAATGTAGTGAGAGAAAGATGGATGCAGGGTGCTGCTTAATGCAGTAGCCCACTGAGCTGGTGGATTGAGCCAGGCCTCAGCAGGACAGAGAAGAGAGACACAGAGCATGAACCTCTCAGTCATGGAGGGAGGAACTGCGTTTCACTTCCAGACAATACCTTAAGAAAGGCTTGGACGAGGCAGACAAGGTCAGAGGGTCCTACACTATGACACTAGAGACAGACAGAGATGTGAGTCCGTGGTAAGACATACACCTACCAGTACAGTGTATGATTCCCTCCATATAGTGTTGCACACCCGTGAAAATCTAAAACCTTGATAGAGCCCATTCAATAAGACAATATAAAAACAAAATGAAGGGACGTCACATCATGTAAACAAACCTCACATTGATAAAAGAATCACACATCATAGGAGGACAGCGGAAACACAGTGTTGGAGAGTGGTAAGGTAATTATGTGCGTGGAGCAGGCTGATGTCTTAAGGGTCGCAGAGGAGCACTCAGAACAAGCAGCAGCTGCTAGCTGGTTTTATTGTCATCTGGAAAACCTCCCTACCTCACTCTATTGCCTCTCCCCCCACTCTCCTCTCTCTCTGCCGGCTGTCAAATCAAAGATGCTGAGCCTTTGAAGGAATGACGTCAAAACAGTGCATCAATCATGATCCCTCAGATTTCTGAGGTATAAAAATGATGCATTGGCAGGTCTCTGGCTCCCTCTGAATGGTAACCCTCTGTGGGGATAGGGAAATAGTCCTTTGAATACAGAGGAACCGAGGATAAGGTTACGAATGAAATTTAGTTTTAGTTGAAAATACCGTACATCTATTATTTGTATCTTAACAAAACGAAGTAACATTTTGTGTGAACATGATAGGAGAAGCTGAGGATGATTGTAGACCTCCATCTTATCTCTGTGAGGAAGAACTACATTCATAAAGCACAGGATGATTGCAATAACCAAGACCTTTCCAAATGTAATTAAATAAACACCACTCTGTAAACATGACTGTGTTGTCATTACAAGTAACATGTGCCACTTCAGTATAGGTATCTGAGGAATCAGACTGTGACTCACTATTATGATAATATCTCCTCGACTTCCTGGTCTGTGTTCAGTGGCTGCCATGCCATAGGCTGACACGCTCTCCTGACTTCACAGTGACCCTCTGTGAATAGGACAGTGGCACCTGCTCCACTAGTGGGCTTCCTGTTTGGTGTGAGGCGTGGAACAGAGACGTTTAATTGTACCTTATTTCTATTGACAACCTGAGCCAGTGGCTTAATGAGTTTCAGGTTCAGGGCCCTGGGCAAAGCTATTCAGTGGAGTGATTAATCATGAAACTGGAATTGATCCAAGACGTACCCCCTACCATGGCAGGGAAAGGCTGATGTAAGCCCTGGGAGAATGAATAACGGTTCAGGCAGGCCAACTTTTAAACAAAACAGAGCTGGACATTTGAAAGGGAACAGAGCTGGTTAAATGGTGCGTAAACACAAACACCACTTCTAAAATGTGTGTTGAAAGCGTCTGTGACAGTAGTTGCTTCAAGCCATTAATGAGATAGTGACAAACATTTTCCTAATGAGATGATAGTGATCATTTAGAAATCCAAAGCCCTGGATATTACTGGATCAATATTGGAAGCTATTATTCAGTCAATTTATTGATCCAGTGTCAGGTGCAATTAGGCATTGCCCCTTTCTTAGATTAAGGGCATAAGTTCATCTTTTGCTCTGAGGTCAGCCAGTCCAGGTGGAATTCAGTTTGGTTAAATTATAAGAAGCCAATTTTGTTAAAATTCCCTCAAGTTACTTTACTTCGTCGCACCTGGGAAGCTCAGAAAAGTTTTTTTTTATTAGATGTTGATTTGACTAAATGAGCTGCAGGTAGATTTTGAACAGTTTTTGCAGTGCAACAGTTGGGTCCAAATGACCAAATGATTTTTCATTCAGAACTGGAGCTGTCAGGAGAATAAAGTGACTACTGTAGCTACACGTTCTTTACAGGTGCTGCTCCAGCAGTGAACTGTGTCGGAATTTTATTATTGTTTTATTTTTTTTCTCCAGAAATGCCTTCTTGAACATGTGAACTTTCATGTGCCTTAATTACAAACTCCTATAGGATCTGTATATATTAATTAAAAAAATATTATGAGCCTAGTTTAGCCAAGAAGAAAGCAATAAGCAATATAGGGAGAAAGCTAGGATCCTTCCTGGCTATCCATGATTGGCTGAGATAATGGAGGGGTTGGTGATGCCAAGAGATGATGATTGGTCTGTCATGTCACAATCGTCTGTCTGTAAGGGAATGGGGGGCTTAAGTGTTTTTTGATTTAACCTTTATTTAACTAGGCAAGTCAGTTTAAGAACATTCGTAATTACAATGACAACCTACCAAAAGGCAAAAGGCCTCCTATGGGGATGGGGGCCTGGAATAAAAAAAATTAAAAAAACACATCACAACAGGAGAGACACAACACTGCATAAAGAGAGACCTAAGACAACAACATAACAAGGCAGCAACGCATGACAACACAGCATGGTAGCAACACAACATGACAACATGGTCGCAGTACAAAAACATGGTACAAACATTATTGGGCAAAGTCAACAGCACAACGGTCAAGAAGGTAGAGACAACAATACATCATACAAAGCAGCCACACCTGTCAGTAAGAGTGTCCATGATTGAGTCTTTGAATGAAGAGATTGAGATAAAATTGTCCAGTTTAAGTATTTGCTGCAGCTCGTTCCAGTCGCTAGCTGCAGCGATCTGAAAAGAGGAGCGATCCAGGGATGTGTGTGCTTTGGGGACCTTTAACAGAATGTGACTGGCAGAACGGGTGTTGTATGTGGTGAATGAGGGCTGCAGTAGATATCTCAGATAGGGGGGAGTGAGGCCTAAGAGTAAAAAAAAAAAAGCATCAACCAGTGGGTCTTGCGATGGGTATACAGAGATGACCAGTTTACAGAGGAGTATAGAGTGCAGTGATGTGTCCTATAAGTAGCATTGGTGGCAAATCTGATGGCCGAATGGTAAAGAACATATAGCCACTCGAGAGCACTCTTACCTGCAAATCTATAAATTATGTCTCTATAATCTAGCATGGGTAGGTTGGTCATCTGAATCAGGGTTAGTTTGGCAGCTGGGGTGAAAGAGGAGCAATTACAATAGAGGAAACCAAGTCAAATCTAGACTTTAGCCTGCAGCTTTGATATGTGCTGAGAGAAGGACAGTGCACCATCTAGCCAAACTCCCAAGTACTTGTATAAGGGGACTACCTCAAGCTCTAAACCCTCAGAGGTAGCAATAATACTTGTGGGAAGAGGGGCATTCTTGTTACCAAACCACATGACCTTTGTTTTGGAGGTGTTCAGAACAGGGTTAAGGGTAGAGAAAGCTTGTTGGACACTAAGAAAGCTTTGTTTATAGAGCATTTAACACCAAATCTGGGGAGGGGCTAGCTGAGTATAAGACTATCATCTGCATATAAATGAACAAGCTTCCTACTGCCTGAGCTATGTTGATGTAAATTAAGAAGAGCATGGGCCTAGGATTGAGCCTTGGGGTACTCAATTGGTGACAGGCAGTGGCTAAGACATTAGATTTTCTGACTTTACACACTGCACTCTTTGAGAGAGGTAGTGAGCAAACCAGGCCAAAGACCCCTCAGAGACCCCAAGACCCCAAGCCCACGAGAATGGAATGGTCTCCCGTATCAAAAAATTTTGGCCGTCAATAAAAATGGCAGCACAATATCGCTTAGAATCAAGGGCAACATCCATAACCTGAGCGGCAACCAGATTGCATACCTGAGAGAATACTATAGACATCAAGAAATCCAGTCAGTTGATTATTGACAAGGTTTTCCAACACATTTGATAAACAGGGCAAAATAGAAAGAGGACTATAACAGTTAGGATCAGCTTGATCTCTCCCTTTAAATAAAGGACAAACTGTGGCTGCCTTCCAAGCAACGGGAACCTCCCCAGAAAGGAGAGACAGGCTTTGCAATGATAGGGGCAGCAACCTTGAAGAAGAAAGCGTCTAAACCATCTGACACAGATGTTTTTTGGGGGTCAAGTTTAAGGAGCTCCTTTAGCACCTCGGACTCAGTGACTGCCTGCAGGGAGAAACTTTGTAGCGGGGCAGGGGAAAAAGAGGGAGAAGCATCGGGGATAGTCGCATTAGAAGGGGTGGGAGATGAGGAAATGTTGGACGGTCAATGAGGCATGGCCTTCCAGATAGATTGAGTGCACTTATTTCTCATTTGCCTGAACGATAGCCAGTCAGCCTGAGTATGCGTGTGCCAAGCCTTTGCCAAATGCAGTTCTTGAGGTGGAGTAACTCTGCAAGATCACAGTCGAACCAGGGGCTGAACCGGTTTTTAATTCTCATTTTCTTTATGGGGGCGTGTTTGTTAACAATACCACTGAAAATATCAAAAAATAAGGTCCAAGCGTCTATGACAGAGGGGATCAAGCTGATTCTATAGCATTTTACAGAGGCCAGTTCATGAAGGAAGGCTTGCTCATTAAAGTCTTTTAGCAAGCATCTATGACTTATCAAAATCAAATCAAATGTATTTATGTAGCCCTTTGTACATCAGCTGATATCTCAAAGTGCTGTACAGAAACCCAGCCTAAAACCCCAAAAAGCAAGCAATGCAGGTGTAGAAGCACGGTGGCAAGGAAAATCTCCCTAGAAAGGCCAAAACCTAGGAAGAAACCTAGAGAGGAACCAGGCTATGAGGGGTGGCCAGTCCTCTTCTGGCTGTGCCGGGTGGAGAATATAACAGAACATGGCCAAGATGTTCAAATGTTCATAAATGACCAGTATGGTCTAATAATAATTATCACAGTAGTTGTCAAGGGTGCAGCAAGTCAGCACCTCAGGAGTATATGTCAGTTGGCTTTTCATAGCCGACCATTAAGAGTATCTCTACCACTCCTGCTGTCTCTAGAGAGTTGAAAACAGCAGGTCTGGGACAGGTAGCACATCTGGTGAACAGGTCAGGATTCCATAGCCGCAAGCAGAACAGTTGAAACTGGAGCAGCAGCATGGCCAGGTGGACTGGGGACAGCAAGGAGTCATCATGCCAGGTAGTCCTGAGGCATGGTCGTAGGGCTCAGGTCCGCCGAGAAAGGGAGAAAGAGAGAAATAGATAGAGCATACTTAAATTCACACAGGACACCAAATAAGACAGGAGAAGTACTCCATATATAACAAACTGACCCTAGACGCCCGACACATAAACTACTGCAGCATAAATAATGGAGGCTGAGACAGAAGAGGTCAGGAGACACTGTGGCCCCATCCAATGATACCCCTGGACAAGGCCAAACAGGAAGAATATAACCCCACCAACTTTGCCAAAGCACAGCCCCCACACCACTAGAGGGATATCTTCAACCACCAACTTACCATCCTGAGACAAGACCGAGTATAGCCCACGAAGATCTCCGCCATGGCACAACCCAAGGGGGGGCGCCAACCCAGACAGGAAGATCACATCAGTGACTCAACCCACTCAAGTGACGCACCCCTCCTACGGACGGCATGAAAGAGCACCAGTAAGCCAGGAACTCAGCTCCTGTCATAGGGTTAGAGGCAGAGAATCCCATCAGCACTTATCAGGACAGGTTGTTTCACTGAGCAGCCATTACGAACACAGGCTGTAAAACAGTGATCACTAAGGTCATTACAGAAAACACCAGACTGATAACTATCAGGATAACATCGAGGAGAGTAGCCTTTTCTGGGTGTTTGGAGTCATACGTAGTGGGATTGGTGATCATCTGAGAAATATTTCGGGAGTCGGATTGCTTTAGGACTTGGTCAGTTGGTTTATGCATGTCCATGTTTAGGTCACCTAGCAGGACAAATTCAGACTTAGTGTAAGGGGCCAGGAGAGAGTGTAGGGCATTTAGGGTACAGGCCGGTGCTGATGGAGGACGATAGCATCCAACAACAGTCAACAAAGAGCTATTTGAAAATTGAATGCTTAAAACCAGCAAATCAAATTGTTTGGGGACAGACTTGGTAGAGACAACCGAGTACTGAAGGTGATCCATGGTAAAGATTGCCAGTATCCCACCGTTGGAAGATGCCGGAAAAGGTTATAAACAGAAAGGTTAACATCAGTATTCAAAACACTCTTCCTTAACTTCTTGCGTCGAGCCATCCCGGATCCAGTATCGTAACTACAGCCTCAAGCTCATTACCATAACGCAACGTTAACTATTCATGAAAATCGCAAATTAAAAAATGAAATTAATCTATTTGCTCTCAAGCTTAGCCTTTTGTTAACAACACTGTCATCTCAGATTTTCAAAATATGCTTCTCAACCATTGCAAAACAAGCATTTGTGTAACAGTATTGATAGCTAACGTAGCATTTAGCGTTAGCATTCAGCAGGCAACATTTTCACAAAAACCAGAAAAGCATTCAAATAAAATAATTTACCTTTGAAGAACTTTGGATGTTTTCAATGAGGAGACTCTCAGATAGCAAATGTTCAGTTTTTCCTGAAAGATTATTTGTTTAGGACAAATCGCTCCGTTTTCTGCGTCACGTTTAGCTACGGAAAAAAAACCTGTATCCAGGATTGTGTAAATCTATCCGCAAGCTCATTAGCATAACACAACGTTACCTATCCATGAAAATCGCAAATGAAATGAAATTAATCTATTTGCTCTCAAGCTTAGCTTTTTGTTAACAACACTGTCATCTCAGATTTTCAAAATATGCTTTTGAACCATAGCTAAACAAGCATTTGTGTAACAGTATTGGTAGCCTAGCATAGGATTATGCCTCTCTTTCAGCATGCAATATTTTCACAAAAACCAGAAAATAATTCAAATAAAATAATTTACCTTTGAAGAACTTCAGATGTTTTCAATGAGGAGACTCTCAGATAGCAAATGTTCCGTTTTTACAAAAAATATTATTTGTGTCGACTAATCGCTCCGTTTTGTTCATCACGTTTGGGTAAGGAAAAAAAAATATATATATATATATTAAGTCATTAAAATGCAAACTTTTTTCCAAATTACCTCCATAATATCGACAGAAACATGGCAAACCGATGTTTAGAATCAATCCTCAAGGTGTTTTTCACATATCTATCGACGATAAAATCCATTGTGGCAGTTGACTTTCTCTTCTGAAGAAATGGAACGCGCAAGGACCTACAGATTACGCAACAATTTCGACACAGGACACCGGGCGGGACACCAGGTAAATGTAGTCTCTTATGGTCAATCTTCCAATGATATGCCTACAAACACGTCACAATGCTGCAGACACCTTGGGGAAACGACAGAAAGGGCAGGCTCATTCCTGGCGCATTCACAGCCATATAAGGAGACATTGGAACACAGCGCCTTCAGAATCTGGGGCATTTCCTGTATGAAACTTCATCTTGGTTTCTCCTGTAGCATTAGTTCTGGGGCACTCACAGATAATATCTTTGCAGTTTTGGAAACGTCAGAGTTTTGTCTTTCCAAGGCTGTCAATTGCATGCATAGTCGAGCTTCTTTACGTGACAAAATATTGCGCTTAAAACGGGCACGTCTTTTTATCCAATAATGACATAGCGCCCCCATAGGTTGAAGAGGTTAACCACGTCTCAATGACCAACACATCTGGATTGGAGCTGTGAACCCACACTTTCAATTGATCAGTTTTCGGTAATAAGCTTCTTGTGTTAACATGCAGAAAACCCAGGCTTTTACGAGAGCAGAAATCAGTGAAGCAGATATCAGAGCACAAGTAAGAATTGGGGCTAACAACAGTAGATGGGCCAGGGTGTACATGCACATTTCTAGATATCAGCAGTAATACAATCAAGGCACGGCATAGTACAGGGAGAGCTCTGCAGTGTTGATTTATGGCATCTGAATGTGCATCAGATGGCAACAAGATCATATTATACAGCAATTTCATCAGGTAACATGAATACAAAGCCGGGGAGAGGTGGTTAGAATAGGATTGGAGGCCAAGAGTCCGTGTGACCAATAGAGAGTCAGAGTCCCGAGTGTGGGAACAAACAGTCTGTCCCACAGTTTGGTAAAGAAAGTTTGTAGTCAACAAAGTATGCAGGAGTCATGAGGCAAATAGCAAAATGCACAATAAAAAATAGTATACAATGACTTGGGGATAGCCATAGATAATATTTGCTACTGCAGATGTTGGGAAAGATACAGCTATCGATAACTGCAAAAGTGTTGCTACAGCTGTGAAAAAATGTTGCTCACTGAATTTAGCTGGGGCTATGACAAAGCTTAGTAGGAGAAAGTTTAAGTAGAAAGACTTCTTTCTGGAGGACAATGCCATGCTGGCTCACATGAGTTTACATGTGAATTCTTAAAGAGATGGGTGGGGCTAAGGCTTAAGAGAGTGTGAACGATGCTGAATGGACGTAAACAAAGAGCTCTCTAGCAAGTGTGAAATTCTCAGCAAGGGCATTGCCTCTACTTGTCTCCTCAGTGAACTGGTGGAAAAAGTACTCAAATGTCATACTTGAATAAAACTAAAGATACCTTAATAGAAAACGACTCAAGTAAAAGTGATAGTCACGCAGTAAAATACTACTTGAGTAAAAGTATTTGGTTTTAAATATACTTATACTTATCAAAAGTAAATGGAATTGCTAAAATATACATAAGTATCAAAAGTACAGTTTCAAATGACTTATATGATGCAAACCAGGGGCACACTCCGACAGTCAGATATTAATTTACAAATAAAGCATTTGTGTTTAGTGAGTCCTCTAGATCAGAGGCAGTAGGGACGACCAGGGATGTTCTCTTGATAAGTGTGTGAATTGGACCATTTTTCTGTCAAAATGTAAGGAGTACTTTTGGGTGTCAGGGAAAATGTATGAAGTAAAAGTAAAAGTTGTCAAAAATGTAAATAGTAAAGTACAGATACTCCAAAAAATGACTTAAGTAGTACTTTAAAGTATTTTGTACTTAAATACTTTACACCATTGCATGGGATAAGAGGTCTATCATAACTTTTCTTTGTTTCCTCCAACTATAGTGTATGATATACCATTTTGAAGCTCAGAGTCTATACTTTTATTAAATGCAAAAAAATGTATATACTGTATAAAATAATCAAATAAAAACATTTGATTTAAGCTCACATAGAGAAATCAGATTTTAAAAATTCTGAACAGCGCAGTGTTTACATAAGCTAAGGATGTGAGATGTCATCACAACATGGATTCACTGAACCAATGAAAGCTTAAGTGAGCTTCCCTTGAGAGGAGGAGGATGACGCAGATAGTAAGACTTGGTGAATGAGAGACGGAGATAGGCACACAGAGATATGGTAAGAGGTGAGAAGAGAGATTCAAACATAAGACAAAAACAGTGACGATCAGAGAACAATAGTGAAGAGGGATATCATCTGATGTATGATCATTCTAAGTATCATTCTATGAATATACCCGTTACATATGATATTGGGATATTGTGTAAGCTTTGCAGACACTAGGCCAAAAATATTTTTCTGTTATTCACAACAACAAAAAAGCATTCCTGGTGTGTCATACCATGAGAAAGACACATCTCGTTCCTTCTTGGCTCTGCACTAAATATCGCCACCTGCTAGTTTATAACCAGAGCTTGTTTTTTAATTAGATACACAGAGAAATTATCATCAAATTGTCTTTGTTGATCTTTGCAATAACGCACCTGCATCTCTGGGAGTCCAATGCAATCATTATTTTATTGATGATAGGATAAGGCAGGATTGCAGGATTTCTTACACCTAATTGTTTTGTCATGGCATCCCAGTGTGATACTGTAAAGGCCTAAGAGTCATCTAAATATTCTAAAAGACATCATCAAGGGCTTAGATGTCATATAATTAAAATATGGACAGGGCTAATATTCTGACGCATTTCGTTTGGGAGGGTTAAGCAGTAATAGGATGCATATACTGTACATTGCGACATTGCAGCAGATTGTATCCCCAATGCATATTTGTATGTTTTTCAAATATAGTATGTAGGAGCTACAGCATATTGAATATTTCAAATTAGAAGCAGTGTGCAGTGCACTTTTGTGATCCCCTTTCTTCATTAAGTTCATGTCAGTCATTTCTAGTGCTGAGAATTCAAAATCCTCAATAGGAAAACCTGATTAGTGATATTGTGTTGGTGTGTGTGTGTGGGGGGGGGGATCTTACATCTCCCTGAGAGAATGGTAAGGTACAGCATGTTTTCAAATCATTGTGTAGAGATGACTGTGCAGACAATTCATTAAAAGTGCTATTCACCTGGAACCCAGTCTCTATAGAAATAGCATTGTTTCTGGGTCCTTCCACAAAAAGAGCCCTTTGCATCCCTTTGATATTTTAAGTAGAAATTGTGCACCAATATTGAATTTTAAAAGCCTGTTATATTAAATAAATTGCTCTTTAATATAGAGCACATGGAAATCTCAATAAATCAAATGTCTTATATGAATAAAAGACTTGCTAAAGTGCCACAAATGTGCATTTTGACATGTCCCTCGTGTTTCTCTGACTTCTATGAACATTTTAACCCACTTAACCCAAATATTTCCCCAAGTTTTCTCTATCATTATAAAGGCCTAGTTATTCTTTGTTGCTTTGAAAAAGTCATTTCTGAAGATTATTAATTATTTCATGTGATTAGTGATTCATTTATGTTTATCTCTCATTTTAAGGTCAACCATGTTACTCGAACTGAACTCTCATTTTAATATGGTGAAACTATTCCTTTTTTAATTAAATATTTTTCAAAAGAAACATTGAACATCTAATTGTAAAATCATAGTGTAAAATTAGGTGAGCTGGTTCTACTCATCTTGGCCATTTTCTGTTGTGGCTGAAAACTGAGCCGGTCGAGCATAACACCTCAACCCATAGATAGATAGGCTAGAAATGTTTTAACCATTTAATATTTTTGTGACGCTTGCATTGAATTGCCCCTCGCTGTTGCACACAACAAGCTTCCATTTCCCCTCTCACAAGGAGATTTATGACTGATGAAAACTTCAACCATGTTACGTCAACCCTGTTACCCTTAATTGGCACTTACTATAGTCATTTTTCTTAATCTAAACTCATATAAGGTTGGACATGTGCTCTTTATGACAGAATGTTAAAATTAGGTGAAATAAATAGTTTTAAAAAATCAAATTACACTACCCAAAAGGCACTCTATTGGTGGAATGACCCTCCTGCCATCTGAGTGACTCATGACATTATGGGCCAATGACTAAATTGTGTATCTGTGTATCTGTTTCTGTGTGCGTGCATTCAAACGCGCTAAAAAGGAAGGTTAAATCTCATTTCATTCACATATTAAAAAAATATTTTGTTTGTGGGTGATGCTTGTGTGTGAAGGTTTATCAGTAAGTTCAGATATATTCTGACATCATCAGGCATATATTGTATGCTGATAAAGTGGCTCCCAAGTGGTGCAGTGGTCTAAGGCACTGCATCTCAGTGCAAAAGGTGTGACCACAGTCCCTGGTTCAAATCTAGGCTATATCACAACCGGCTGTGATTGGGGGTCCCATCGGGCGGTGCACAAATGGCCAAGTGTGGTCCGGGTTTGGCTGGGGTAGGCCATCATTGTAAATAAAAATGTGTTCTTAACTGGCTAAATAAAAATCACATGACTGGCAAAGAGACAAAAAGTGGAGAGGCCACTCATTGCACTACTGTTTGTTGTTTCAGCTGGCAGTCTGATGCTTTGGCTTGATATTGACCTATAAATATTTAAAATTAAGTATGATGCTAGGTAAACAATTTGTATGCTTGGTTCTAGTTAGACAACTGTATGATACATTGAAACTTTGAGTATGTCCAACACTCGAGTTTAACACACAGACATCCAGCTTACTGCAGGTTGGTGCCTACTAAATTAATTTGAATCTAAATGAAAATTCTCATGTATATTTCACTTCTACAATATTCGGCAAGATTTTAACTCACTCAAATCACTCAAATTAAAGTAATGCTAAGGATACTGCACAAAACATGAGTGCACCAATTGCAAAGTGAAAGTGCAGTGTGTGTGTGCACGTGTGGTGTGTGTGTATGAGTGATTTAGGAAGGCACAGCTCCTCAGCTGGGAGAGATTCTTAATCCATGCGGGGGTTCTCAGCCACAAAGGACAGAGCAGAGACGCTCCTCCTACGCCAACAGCTGCTGATGCTGCCTTCCTTACAACAGGGTACATTTAGTGAGTTGGGAGAGCGATAGCTCTGTGTTTGGTAAAGATCTCTATCTTTGTGTGTGTAAGAATATGTGTGTAAGGCTTTGAATAATAGAGGTCTCCGATAGATTCAGATTTAATCAAAAGCCACAATATGTTTTCTTATTGCAGATCATTTCCCTGAACAGATATATTTATCTCTTTTAGTCCCTCAGAATTTCTGCGCTTCCCGGGGAACTAATAACACCAGCCATTACACCGAAACAAAAACAACAGCTCCCAGAGGTCTATGGGAAAAGCCTTGCTGAGATGCATTGGCAGGGATGTGCGTAAGAGAGGTCCAGTGGCGTGATCTGGCCCTCTGATGTGTTCTGGCGGAGCACATTGACTGAGAAATGATTCATTAGTTGGAGACAAGACGGGTAGGTTGGATATATAGGCTGTGCTTGAGGCTACGATGAGCAAGGACTTCTCTTACTGACAAAACTAGCAGAGAGGGGAAGACATGTTAATTACAAAACATCTGATGCTTATACAGTATGTGAATCTGTGTGTATGCCTAGCCTATGTGTGTGTGTACATGTGCATGCATTCATATCTTCAATCATATTAATGCAAAACAATATTAATACAAAAACACCCTGTAGCTTCAAACCAAAACTGTCAGCACTACTAAGAGAAAAATCGTATCTCTTCTCTTTTCTTTGCATTGGTAACGTTCTGGTCATGATGGTGAATGCAAACTGGGGACCAAATCCCTCAGCTACCATTATATTTTCTTCTCGGCTGTCGACTTATGAAGTTAACCTATTCTCTCACGCTCTTCCCCCTGAGCTGTCTGCCATTACATGACTCACTAACATGACTGTGCTGCACACAACAACAAATGCTATGGCAGTGGGATGAAACACCCATTTTGACAAAAGTAGCCTATGAATATAGCATTGTTTTGGTTCATACCCAAAATCCCTTTCGGTGTCAAAGTAATTCAACGCGAGGATCTATGTTTTTCCAAGAAGTGCAGAAATTGTTGAAGAAATATGGATGAGCTGAGGTGTTGCCTATGAAAATATGACTCTATAAAACAGCCTGCATACTCCTTCACACTACACTATCAAGTGTACATCCTGATAATATTCTTGGAAACAACAATACTGCTTTAAAATAATTATGACACGTGTTCTACAGTATGCATAGGGAGGTGTTGTGCAAATTGGGTTTGCAAGATAATGAGCCAGGAAATAAACCGATTTCACTTGGGTGCTGTATAGTGACACATTTCAGGGAGTGTCCATGAAATAGGTGTTTTTTTTGCGTGGTGACTCACATCTTGTTGACATGGAGACCAAAATAGCAGCTGAATGGAAGAGGACATTCAGTCTACCCTTGAGACTCGGCACCATTGAGGAAGAGAGAGAGAGAGGCAGAACGAAAGAGAGCTGAGAAAGCTTGAAGAACCATGAGCCTTGTGTTGCATAAGGCAATGAGTCACACTCATCGTTTGGATCTTGGGAACCGATAGGAAATCGTTCCGTTGTCTCTCAGTGGGGAGTGGGGTTTTTTCTCTGAAAGAAAAAGGAAAACTGGTGGTGATTTGAGAGGGATGCAAGAGATGTCGTATTTGGTAAATGTGTGTGTGTGCATGTGTGTGTGTGTGTGTGTGTGTGTGTGTGAGAGAGAGAGAGAGACAGAGACAGAGGTGTAGGGGTGTTGAGAGACAAAATAAAGGTACACCATATACAGGTAGTTCTCAGGAACATACAGTACTGTAATCTACATTTGGAGAGAGTTGGGAAAACAATGCATGAATGTTCTGTAAACTGTCAGGAGAGCAGTGAGGGTCTAATGATGTACTTGATCCAACAGCATTCATAAGCTGTGATCATCATTATTAACAGAAGGAAAGCTATTGAGTAGGGAGTATAACTGGCGCTCACAGTATGTCTCTGTATGAGTATGTAAGTGTTGGACAGTCCACCGGTTTCCATCAATCCTAGCAGTGGTAATAATCTTATAGCCAACTCAATTAGATTACAATGGTACTTTGATTCCACTCCCCCACTCAAGGGTCTGGCTTCTTTTCTCCAGAGGCATTTGGTCCAGAGAAGTATTTCTATACAGCAGTCCTCAGATATATCTTTGAAATATCACATAATGTACATATGTTAGAGGGAACATGTTTGTTTGATTGTATTAGAACCACCACTTTCTCCAAATGGCGTCACAATACAGTCTGATAGGCCATTGTGAGTCATTCTAAAACTCAATAGTCCCATAGAATGCTTCATGCAGCTCCAGGAGATGACGTCAATCTGCAGGCACTGTTATTTCATTTCTGCAGGGTCTGTGACCATGAAAATAACATTACAAAGCATCTGACTCACCTGATCTGTGGCCCTAAGAAGATTCACACCTCTTAGTGATGAATTGCAGTGTGAAGATGAAACCATTTCTTTCTCTTCGTTGGGCCTAAAAATAGCCGCTATTCCACCTCCAAAGCTTCTCATAGAAATACACCTTTTTACCGCTGACAAAATGTACGTTTGGACATGTACGTACAACAACACAGAAAAATGGAAAAAGATTCTGTCCACACATTTTTGCACTAGGGCTTTTCTTTATAGGCCAAGCATTCCCCATCTTCCATCAAGAGGGTAGGCATTTAAGTGAATTAGCATCCACTGCACTGATTCCACCCCCCTGCTCATTGCCATGTTAAAATTACACCAATGTTTCAGTTCATTGTCTACGGCCAGTGCACTTTGTGGGTACACAAAGGGGGAGCAGCATGGTTTTCTGGTGCTTCATCATTTCCAATGCTGTTTCACAATGAGCCGACAGGATTAGCCAAACCTACCCATCAGCAGTTCTACCAGATTGAGAGGTTGGAAATTAATCTGACAGCGTGCTTTCAAAAAAGACCCTGGAGCTAAAGGACACATGGGCTTTGATATGCATTTCTGCATCGCCTTGGTTTGCCTGTTTCAATTATTATTCAATGAATTGTGGTTCAGACTATTGGGGGTAAGTTTGAACACATTAACTCAGACACATTCTCTGTGGTTGCTGGGACTCACATTTGCATTTAGCATGAATCTGGTATGTTTTTCACACACCCTTTGACATTTCAACTGAGTATATCTGTGACAAAATTTGTGAATCTCTTTTTTGAGCTGACGCTGCAACAAAACAAGTTTATGGTCAATTGCATCTCAGTTGTCAATTCAGGAAGTGTTTGGAATTTACATTTTCAAACATAACATAAAATGTTCATTATTTTCAGAGGATAAATTATTTGCAATGTAGACCAATGTCTTACCAAAAAGGCTCAGACTTGCTCAGTGGACCTGCTCTGATTTTGGGCCAAGTCCAGGCCACTGGCACTTTTCAGCTTTCATTTACATAACAATGGCTAACTGGGAACATGGATTGACACCTTCCACGGTTAACACCTTCTCACAAAGCAACTGTCTTGATGCAGAAGTTGTTGATTCTGCTCTTCACAAGTCCTCAGTGTCAGGCCTAACTATGGAAACACATTTCCCCCAAAATAACACTCAAACTAACATTAACATAATCACTGGTGACACACTGGTAATGGAACCCCGCTAGAATTTTGATGGAATATGAATATAGACTATGTCGTGACGTCGTATTAGTTAATGTGACGACTGTTGCTCATCGAATGATTACAAGTTTCTAATTGCGTGATTAACTGAATCAAGCAATGATTAACTCATTAACCTGGGGCACCATGGGAAAACTAGTTTTATTGAGTTTCTATTTCCCAAATTAACTCAAAGAATATCAGAATATCGATTTTACAACAGCCGCTAATTAACCAGTTACCTCTACAAATCTCGTTCTGAACGTCGTATAGCCCGTGAATCTGAACGGAACCCGGGTATCACCAATGAGTTCGTACCACACCAATCTCAGTTGAATATTTATTTACTAAAAAGCTAAAATTATTATAAAAGATACATATAGACAAACATTATAGGCTATTGTTCGGCTAGTTCTGACTGGGTTACTGTGAACTTTTGGAGTGGGGCCAACATATGGGCAGTGTCTAGCTGGGCGTGATTAATTGCCTGGCTGGTCCAGTCAGCCCCGGCCCAACTAAAATGTTCCGCAAGTGGAATGTGTTGGCGGTACACATTCTCTGGGTGTGTATTCTGCAGTTAGTTATGAGGAGTCCTGCGTCGCCACGGAGAACGATTCCCGTAGGGGGTCCGTTCGTGATTACATCTGCTGTGTTGGTTTTGACCAGGGCGCAGTGCCAGGATCAGCCAAAGGAACTCCATCCTACAGAAACGCATAATCAGAGATTGTTGGATTATTTAAGTTATTTGTTTTTGTAAACAAAAATGTTTCGACAACTATTTTTCTGGTTTTCTTATTTGGAAACAGTACAGCGCAGGACGATATCAATAGTGTCAACAGATGTATATCTAGTAGCTGGGAAGCAAATAAGAGATGTTAGGTGCAACGTACTGATCTCCTGGAAGGGATCAGCTGAGGGTACTTAAGAATTTTCTTAGTACCGCTGACTTTCCTCGGTTTTTATCTATTAGCTAGCACCCCTTCTATTCCAATGGGGGGAGTGTACAACTTGATTTGGTTCCGGTGGACCACTTTAATGTGGCGTTTTGTCGACCTACTGATTCTGATCTGGTAAGCTACAGGTGATAGCTTCACCACAATCTCAAGTGGCCCCGTCCAGTGGGGCAGTAACTTTGTTGCGACGCCCGCGGGTTTGGTGTACATGTAGTACCACACCTTATCCCCGACCTCGAACACCTGGTGTGAGGCCTTTTTGTCGTAATAGGTCTTGTCACCTTCTGCACTTCTTTCCAACTGTCCTTGAGCATACGCAAAGGTAGTCTGGAGATGGTTACGCTGGTCGGTCACGTATTGATGAGCCGTGTAGGCGGTGGCTGCGGCCACATCTCCTGGTCATCTCCCGGAAGCGTCATGTTATTCCTGTAGACCTGTTGCGTGTGGCTCTGATCGCCATCAGTACCAATGGGAGTTTGAGGTCCCAATCTTTGTGGTTGGCTGCCACATACTTCCTCAAGATTCTGACGATTGTTTGGTTGCTCCTTTCTACCCTGCCCGAGCTCCTAGGGTGGTATGTAATGTGGAGTTTAGCTTTGACTCCCAGAAGCCTCCACAGTTCGGTCATTACAGCTGCCGAAAAGTGGGTTCCTCTGTCACTGTCCACGGTTTCTTCTGGCAGGCCGAAATGACTGAAAGTGGTTTCCACTGTGTCATTGGTCGCCGGCAGGCACTCCACCCACTTTGTGAATGCACAAGTCACTGTGAGGAGATACTTGTTGCCACTGGCTGACCTGGCAACTGGGCCGACCCAGTCGATCTGGATCGAGCTCCAGGGGTAAGACACACCCTTACGTAGTAGGGGTGCTCTATGAAGTGGCTTGGAGGGTTGAAACTGGCAGCAAACTAGACACCCCCTCACGTATTGTGCCACGTCTTGTTCCATGTGAGACCAGTAGGCCACCTGTCGCAATGTTTCACATGGAGCCTTGACACCCCTATGAGCTCCACATGGCTCGTCGTGGGCATGGGCTATCATTATTCCCCTCTGTGTTTTAGGAACCACCCACCTTTGAGCTGTGTCGGTTTCTGAAACATACACCAGTAGGTCATCTACAAGTGTGAGGTGCTGTTTAGTTGCGTACAGCAAATGCAAGTAGTATGACCCTGCCAAAGCCAGTTCGGACACTGGGTGGTTGACAGGATCCGACAAGAACGCCATTAAAGTGGCGAGGGACTCATCTTGGTGTTGCATTGCTACCAGATCGCTATTCAGGAATGAATGCGTTAGCAACACATTATGTTTGTGTGAAGACGTTTTCTGTGGTGCTACATGGCTACGCGTTACCACAGACACCATAGCTTCCTCAGTGGTTTTTTCGTCTCGAGCATCAATCACCCAAGGGGTGCCGTGAATTGCACCGGATTTCGCCATGCTGTCGACATAGTCGTTGCCAAGTTTGTCACGGCCAGGTGATTTGGAGTGTGTCTTGACTTTCTTCCAATACACCTATATGTCGTGTTTGGTGATGAGGTCATCACAAGCTAGGATGAGCTCTTTGTTTTTCACCTCTTTACCACTTGAAGTAGTCATGTGCTTTTGTTTCCAAAATGGCAAGTGGCATAAGAAGCTGTCTCGCGTAGTTTGAGTCGGTGCAGATTGCCAGTTCTGACAATTCGTGTTTCCCCGCTGTTTGCATGGTGATCAGCACGCCAGCCACTTCTGCAAACTGGCTGGTCTTGTTGCCAAGCTGAAATTGAAGTGGTTTGCACGGAATGTCGTTGTGCCATACCAATCCCACCCCAGCTTGCAAGTGGTCTAGATGGCGGTAAAAACAGCCATCTACAAATGCCATCGGCAATTCAAGACACACATTCTCTTCGAAGTAGTGATGGTTCGAAGGCAATGGCGGAGCGATGTCACGCGGGGGTGGTGCGGAGTCGGTTTCATCGTCACCACAACGTTGACACACCGCCAAAGCACTACAAAGGAGGGTTTTTCTCTTTTGCGTAGTAGATACGCAAAATCATGGCTCTGTAGCGTCATAAGCCAAGCCGCTATCCTGCTGTTGTGTACAGCACCCTAACGGATTCGTTGGCTTTTCAGAAAAGTCACAGGCTGGTGACATGTTTCTATGATCACCTTTTGTCCGCCAACATAACTGGTGAAGTGTTTGATTGCCCAGACTGTCGACAGCAGCGCTTTTTCGCAGTCTGAGTATTTGTGTTAAGCATGGTTGAGTGTTTTGCTCGACTAAGCAACCACACGTTTGTCTTGGTCGTATTTCTGGTACAACCCAGCGCTAAGCCAGTGCTCTGAGAAACCGACTTCCAAAAATAATGTCTTGTCTTTGTCGGGGTATACCAGGCAGGGTGCCTTGCAAAGCTGGTTTTTCAAGGAAGCCACAGCTTCATTGTGAGTGACATCCCAAACGAATCGGGTGTCTTTCTGAAGAAGACGAGTCAACGGTTTTGACAAGTCGGCGTAGTTTTCGATGACTTGACGGGAGTAATTACAGACTCCCAAGAAGCTGCGCACCTCGTGAAGGTTCGTAGGTGTTTTGATGTTGCGGACTGCTTGGATTCAGTTAGACTGTGGCAGGATGTCCTCGGCACCCACCAGAAGCCCAACGTAGTTTACCTTGGTCCTGCACCACTTTCATGATGGCCAACTTAGCCGCTGCAGTCCCGAGTTGGCTGAGAACTTCTCCTTTCCCCCTTCTGATGACCAGGTGGCGAATCGCATCTCTGCATGTCTGGCAGACATATCAGTGTGGATGACGGATCACCACCTCAAGCTGAACCTCGGCAAGACGGAGCTGCTCTTCCTCCCGGGGAAGGACTGCCCGTTCCATGATCTCGTCATCACGGTTGACAACTCCATTGTGTCCTCCTCCCAGAGCGCTAAGAACCTTGGCGTGATCCTGGACAACACCCTGTCGTTCTCAACTAACATCAAGGCGGTGGCCCGTTCCTGTAGGTTCATGCTCTACAACATCCGCAGAGTACGACCCTGCCTCACACAGGAAGCGGCGCAGGTCCTAATCCAGGCACTTGTCATCTCCCGTCTGGATTACTGCAACTCGCTGTTGGCTGGGCTCCCTGCCTGTGCCATTAAACCCCTACAACTCATCCAGAACGCCGCAGCCCGTCTGGTGTTCAACCTTCCCAAGTTCTCTCACGTCACCCCGCTCCTCCGCTCTCTCCACTGGCTTCCAGTTGAAGCTCGCATCCGCTACAAGACCATGGTGCTTGCCTACGGAGCTGTGAGGGGAACGGCACCTCAGTACCTCCAGGCTCTGATCAGGGCCTACACCCAAACAAGGGCACTGCGTTCATCCACCTCTGGCCTGCTCGCCTCCCTACCACTGAGGAAGTACAGTTCCCGCTCAGCCCAGTCAAAACTGTTCGCTGCTCTGGCCCCCAATGGTGGAACAAACTCCCTCACGACGCCAGGACAGCGGAGTCAATCACCACCTTCCGGAGACACCTGAAACCCCACCTCTTTAAGGAATACCTAGGATAGGATAAAGTAATCCTTCTCACCCCCCCCCCCCTTAAAAGATTTAGATGCACTATTGTAAAGTGGCTGTTCCACTGGATGTCATAAGGTGAATGCACCAATTTGTAAGTCGCTCTGGATAAGAGCGTCTGCTAAATGACTTAAATGTAAATGTAGAACGTGGTCCATTTCATTGAGGTGATGTGACCAAGTCTCACTTCTCATGAGAATGTCGTCCATGTAGATTATCGTCCCCCTATAGGCTGCGTCTGGCATTGCCTTGTGCAGGAAGATGTTGAACTCTGAGGGGGAGTTTGCATACCCGAATGGGCAACGATTGAACGTGAAGAGCTTGTTCGAGAAAGAGAAAGCCAACTTGTGTTGGTCACGAGGGTCGACTGTTATGGTCCAGAAACCATTAGCCACGTAGACGGTGGAGAAGTACGTAGACAATGTGTCGTCAAGTGGCAATACGGGAGTTAGTGCGATTGCTTTTGACTGACAGGTAAACAGCATACCTCCCTCTCCATCTAGGTCTAGGGAGGACGGAAGAGGCCCAATCACGGGAACAACCAGTTCAAAATCATGGAAGGAGTAATCGATCAATGTTCCTAGCTGAGTGTGCCGAGAAATGGAAATATCTGCTTGAGTCAGATTTTGTACCAGGAGGTCAGTGGATCTAGAGGTTAGTTCCAACAGCGGGTTGCCATTGATAGTTAGCCCCAATTTGAATAGTTGCGGAGAGGGTTGGAAGAACGCAGTGGTGCCTTCCATCCGGTATCCGGGCGCCAGGTTCAGTCTTGTAACGATTTTCGTTGGTGGAAGGAGAGAAGGACCAAAGTGCAGCGTGGTACGTATCCATAATACTTTTAATCCAGAATGAATACACAAACAAAAACAACAAAACTATAAATGAACAGTTCTGACAGGTGCAACAAACACTAACCAGAATAATCACCCACAACTCAACTCCTGGGAAAACAGGCTACCTAAGTATGGCTCTCAATCAGAAACAACGATTGACAGCTGCCTCTGATTGAGAACCATACCAGGCCAAACACATAGAAAAAGAAAACCTAGACCTACAACAGAATACCCACCCACATCACACCCTGACCAAACTAAAAATAGAAACCTACAAAGCAATCTACGGTCAGGGCGTGACACGAGGTAGCTTGATTGAAACCTCGAAGATTTGTATCGCAATGTTCTGTTTTCAACCAATTTTTGCAGGGTCCACTGCCCTTTTTAGTTCATCCAGCAAGGTTTCAGATATGAGGGAAATTGTCGAACCCCAATCTACCAGAGTGTGACAGGTCAAACAGTCCTCCAGGACTGTTCTAAGGTATGGCCTGTTTGAGTTGGTTTTTCTCGTCATATCCCCAACAAAATGGAGTGGGTTGGGAGAATGGAGCGGTTTATAATCTGTGTCGATTTCCAAGACAGATAAGTCACCTTCGTGACCCAGTGGGTCCTCTATCGGAATGGGAGAGGAATCATCTGTTGCAAAGCTGCTTATCTTGTGCATCTCCACATCCATATCCAAGTCTGTAGACAAAACCTGCGGGCTTGTGTCTAGAACGAGTGGTTCCTGGACAGGGATTTGAGTGGGGAAGGGGGTAATGGAAATGTTTGCGTCCTCTCGAATTGCATGAGTTTCGGCGGACTTGGTTTCCAAAGATTTTACGCCTAGTCATGATGACTTATCCTTGTCATCCTTCTCAGATTTCTTACGATGCGGTACATCTCTTATCAGAGCTTCTAGATCATTTCGGTTAGCGTTTAGATCATTGTTGAACACTTTGTTGCCCTTGTTACGCTTGTTACCCTTAGGTCCTGAACCTTTGTGAGAGTTAGGCGCAGGGGCATATTGGCTAGGTTGATCTCTACGGGACCTGTTAGATTGGGGACGTTCATCGTAGCTATTGTTACGGCGGTGGTGGTTACGTGGTAGCCACCCCCTTTGATCGTCATCTTTTACCGCACATGTCCCCGATGCAGCACCTTCCAATTCGAGTGATGGTTCACGCCTAAGTTCGAAAGTTGAGGTGCCCGGGCTCTATGTGAGTTGGTTATTACTGAACTTGCCAAAACAGATTTAATTGATTAAATCGATTTTTAATTATAAATCTAACCTGTATAGGCTATTTGGGAATTTTAACTTTAATTCACCTGAAAGAGTTGCTATCTCTAAGTTAACATTGAAAAGTTTAACAATGTCTCATTGGTTAGAACACATTAGTTTGCGTATTATTCCAATAATCAACCTGGAAAGGTAGTGTAGCAATTTAATGTATGTATTAAATTGAATGAGCCAATGATATCCAATCAGTTGAGACTGGTTAGATATCGTACAGCATCACCTGAATTATTTAAAATAATTACTGGTGATTCTTCACCACCGGAGGTCACTGTTAACACAAGCTAAAATTGACCAGGTACCAGTGACGGTAGAATTTCACAATACTGTAAAAAGGTCTCCCTAAACTGTCAGGATTTGGCCAGGGTTGTTCCGGTTTTTGGTCACTAGATACCCCCATTGTGCCTTTTGACCTTTTGTTTTCCCTTGATCCCCATTATTATTTGCACCTGTGCCTCATTTCCCCTGATTGTATTTAAACCCTTTGTTTTCCTCAGTTCTTTGCTCTGTGTTTGTATGTTAGCACCCAGCCCTAGTACTCTGTGAACTCTTGTTGATCCCGGTGGACTCTCTTGTGGAATTCTGTTTTTTGTTCTTGTTTGTTTGTTTTTGAGTATCTTTTGAGGCTTTTTGTGCTATACCTTCCACCTTGTGGATTTACCTTTTTTGTCTTGGAGGATTACCTTTGTTCTTGTGGAATTCCTTTTTGAGGTTGTGGAGTTACATGTTTTCCTGAAGAACTTCACTTTTTACTTCATTAAATACACCGTCTCAAGTACTGCTGTGTCTGCCTCATCTTCTGGTTTCTGCCGACTATTCGTGGCTCAGTTGGTTAAGTGACTGTTTCTCACTCCGGAGACCCGGGTTCGTAACCGAGTCCTGACATAAACACCATTAAGCTGGTAAAACAGATTTAATTAATTAATTAATTTGAATGATTAGAGTCAATCCCATATAGGCTACAGGTATTAGATTTAATTAACCTGAAATAGTTGTTATCTCTAAGTTAATGTGGAACAGTTTAACCATGTCTCATTGGTTAGAACACATTATTTTGTGTATTATTCCAATAACCAACCTGGAAAGGTAGTGTATGTATAAAATTGAAAGACAATATTATCCAATCAGTTGAGACTAGTTTTATATCCTACCTACCTGAATTATTTCACAAAAAATTACTGATAGCGCAAGCTGAGATCTCACAGGATTCCCGCCTGGCACGAGAATTCACTATGAACAAAGGGAAAAACAAAATCTGCCGCATCTGGTGCAATGCTTTCTTGCACGGGGTTTCCACCTCGCCTCACAAGGGAAGTTCCCTCCAACAAGGGAACGGGTTTACTAGGTGAGGTCTCACGTTCAACCCTTATACTCTTCACATTACCTAACGCGAGAGGTGGAGAGATAATAACTTTGCTTCGGTCAAACGATCTACTCCAATTTCCGTAATGGCTGGCTCATATGTCCTTTGCTCTAGGAATTCCTTATGACCGAGTCAGGTCGCTCCTGAAAGCGATCGACAGAAATAACACAAAATTGGGCCCGACTAGTATTATTCTCAGAATGCCTGCATCGGCCGGTACATATGCCCTGGCTCGTAGCATTTAGTAGACGCCTCCTACACACTGGCTTTCGTCAGAAATACCACAGGGGGGGGTTCTCTCCAGACCAGTATCTGGGTGCAATTGAACGTCGCACACACACGCTTCTCTCCCGCACTAGTCCTGCCTATAGCCATTAATGGTATATACACTGCTCAAAAAAATAAAGGGAACACTTAAACTCCAAGTCAATCAGACTTCTGTGAAATCAAACTGTCCACATAGGAAGCAACACTGATTGACAATTTCACATGCCGTTGTGCAAATGGAATAGACAACAGGTGAAAACTATAGGAAATTAGCAAGACACCCCCAATAAAGGAGTGGTTCTGCAGGGGGTGACCACAGACCACTTCTCAGTTCCTATGCTTCCTGGCTGATGTTTTGGTCACTTTTGAATGCTGGCGGTGCTTTCACTCTCGTGGTAGCATGAGACGGAGTCTACAACCCACACAAGTGGCTCAGGTAGTGCAGCTCATCCAGGATGGAACATCAATGCGAGCTGTGGCAAGAAGGTTTGCTGTGTCTGTCAGCGTAGTGTCCAGAGCATGGAGGCGCTACCAGGAGACAGGCCAGTACATCAGGAGACGTGGAGGAGGCCGTAGGAGGGCAACAACCCAGCAGCAGGACCGCTACCTCCGCCTTTGTGCAAGGATGAGCAGGCGGAGCACTGCCAGAGCCCTGCAAAATGACCTCCAGCAGGCCACAAATGTGCATGTGTTTGCTCGAAAGGTCAGAAAAAGACTCCATGAGGGTGGTATGAGGGCCCGACGTCCACAGGTGGGGGTTGTGCTTACAGCCCAACACCGTGCAGGACGTTTGGCATTTGCCAGAGAACACCAAGATTGGAAAATTCGCCACTGGTGCCCTGTGCTCTTCACAGATGAAAGCAGGTTCACACTGAGCATGAGACAGACGTGACAGAGTCTGGAGACGCCGTGGAGAACGTTCTGCTGCCTGCAACATCCTCCAGCATGACCGGTTTGGCGGTGGGTCCGTCATGGTGTGGGGTGGCATTTCTTTGGGGGGCCGCACAGCCCTCCATGTGCTCGCCAGAGGTAGCCTGACTGCCATTAGGTACCGAGATGAGATCCTCAGACCCCTTGTGAGACCATATGCTGGTGCGGTTGGCCCTGGGTTCCTCCTAATGCAAGACAATGCTCGACCTCATGTGGCTGGAGTGTGTCAGCAGTTCCTGCAAGAGAAAGGCATTGATGCTATGGACTGTCCCGCCCGTTCCCCAGACCTGAATCCAATTGAGCACATCTGGGACATCATGTCTCGCTCCATCCACCAATAGACTGTCCAGGAGTTGGCGGATGCTTTAGTCCAGGTCTAGGAGGAGATCCCTCAGGAGACCATCTGCCACCTCATCAGGAGCATGCTCAGGCATTGTAGGGAGGTCATACAGGCACGTGGAGGCCACAGACTACTGAGCGTCATTTTGACTTGTTTTAAGGACATTACATCAAAGTTGGATCAGCCTGTAGTGTGGTTTTCCACTTTAATTTTGAGTGTGACTCCAAATCCAGACCTCCATGGGTTGATAAATTTGATTTCCATTGATCATTTTTGTGTGATTTTGTTGTCAGCACATTCAACTATGTAAAGAAAAAAGTAGTTAATAAAAATATTTCATTCATTCAGATCTAGGATGTGTTATTTTAGTGTTCCCTTTATTTTTTTGAGCAGTGTATAATCGATAATATATCAACCGCAATGGTCTTGTTCAGTAGGAGAGGGAAAGGAAATGGCTGTCCGAACTCTGTTGTGTGAGCAAAACTCATGTGACCACCTGATGCGATGTTATCTTTCTGGCTCATTTTTCAAAATAAAAGCCTGAAACTATGTCTGAAGACTGACACATTGAGGAAGCGACAGGAAAAGGAATCTGGTTGATATCCCTTTAAATGGAGCAATTGGAGGCTATAGAACATGGAGTTTTCAAAATAGAAGCCACTTCCTGGTTAGATTTCTCAGGGTTTCGCCTGCAATATCAGTTCTGTTACACTCACAGACAATATTTTGACAGTTTTGGAAACTTTAGAGTTTTCTATCCTAATCTGTCCATTATATGCATATTCTAGCATCTGGTCCTGAGTAATAGGCCGTTTACTTTGGGAATGTTATTTTTCCAAACATAAAAATAGTGCCCCCTAGCTTCAGGATTAATGAGGCAAGGTCTAGATTTGATTCAAATCCAATCCACATTTTAGACAACTAACTTAACATTTAATCTTTACCAAAACATTCCCTTTGATTTGGACATTTTCCACACAACGTACAATGTATAAACATCAAACATATACAAGGAAAACTCTTCACGTTACAATGTTTTTGTAATAATGTCATCTATTAACCTTTAATGACATTTTCATATTCCATCTATCGTCATGACCACCATTGTGGCTGACGGAAACCAGTGTTCCAAAGTCCCTTTATTTCATGTTTAATGTTCTGAGGCTGGTTCTTCATAGTAACAGGACAAAGGAATTTGTCTGTGGCCTGAGATTCACCAGGGGCGTGAGGGGTCATAAAACCACCACATCTTCAGACCCCTAGATCTCTCCTCCTCTGTTGGGGTTGAGAGATAATCTGTAGGGTTGTGGTCTCCTGTAACCTGATCTGATCAGGACAGTCATGACAACTAGTATGAGTCAGTATGAGTCAGACATATTTTCAATACTGCCCTCTGCTATCACAAGCTGAAAATGTTCTCTGTCAAATACATTTTGCATAATCAAACAAAATATATAATTATCTGTTGTTCCATTGTATTGTTTACTGAACTGCCTGTTTCCCACAAAAAGGTTAGACGAATAGACAACTAATTTGACATTTCTATCTTGGTGCAAGCCCTCTATCAGGAGTCCACATTAATAGAGTACTGTATGTCATGAATTTATGATTTGGGCCAGATTCCTGTGTATTTTGCAATTCCAGAAATGTTTTATAGAGAATAATTCTCACAACATTATGTTATAACTGCAAACCAGTTATTAACTCCACCTCACATTCTTATTGCGGATGACAATCTGCACCATGCATCCCAATACAGCACAGACAGTTGAAGAGACAGACGAGGCTTATAGCTGAGGTCATCAACTCATGTTAAACAACAGCGTTTATTGTGTTGATGGTGTAAATGTCTGATATAAATCACTTGAGGCGAGCAACACACCAGCCAGTCATACCCAGTCACAACCAGTCATACCAGGCTCAGAGAATGAATGACAAGACCACACTAGTTGACCATCATATGCATGTGAAATGGACCGTCAAGTCTCTTTGAGCTCAATGGTGACAATGACAGATACTTGCTTTGTAAAATTTGCGGTTTCACAACCATCGCTATCCAAACCACAAGCCCCATTCCATTTCTATCTCGGGCCAATCAAATTCATTCTCTGTTTTGTTCCCTGACAACAGGTTCTCAGTCAATACAGCTCTCTGAGGGGCCAGTGGATGATGTAATTGGTCCAGCAGACACACATCGTGATGTAATTGGTCCAGCAGACACACATCATGTGAGCAACAACGCATTGGCAACGACCATACCCTCAATGCCTCCATTGACTGGTTACAAAAACGGACAATGCCCCAAAGTTATTTACGTAACGTTGCCTGAGCAATACGACAAATATCTGTGCTCTCTGAAAGAAATTCATTTCCTCATAAGTGAATAATTGTGAATTTATTAGCAAATTTGTGTCTGTTTTGTTCTCTCATCCTGTGTGTCTGTGATGTCCTTCTTCTGCCAGCTGTATTCTACAGACAACCACTGCTTTATGATGGCCTGACAGCGATCATTGACCATCCACAGGCCTTTCATCAGGTGATAATCATGGACACTTCTTTGAGGACAGACTGACAGCGTCATCTGGTGTTAATGCCTTCCTTTGCTCCCTGCTGCCAATATCTTAGGTCTTACACTCCATAGGCCCCTAAGGGGACTGGCTTCCTATTGAAAACTATGGCTGAAAGGAGAAAAGAGAGTGGTTGTCGGTGACACATTTTCTGCCACACAAAGAATCCTATTGGAGTTGACTGTGAGGACTGGATGTCTGTAGAGCAGAGTGGAGATAACATGACTGGGGCACGGCTCATTAGTGTAAACCGGATCATCACAGTGAGGATAAATGGACATTTTGGCCTGTCCACCTCCAATATGGAGAGCAAGTGGAGCATTTGGAATGAGACCAATTTAGCAGCTTAAGATGTTAACCAGATTACACAGATGCAATAATGTACCTTCCTCAAATAACATATTTATTTCACTCAGTTAAATTAATAATTTGACATTAAATACATTTGAGTATTGTGCAATAACAATGTATTTCTGCAGTGCCGAAACGATTCCCAGCCTGTCTTTCTTCTCCTGTTGGCCGAGATGGGAGACTAAGAAAAAAAATCTTAGGAGCACTTTTAAATACTCACCACTAAGTGGTACTATTTCTCTACAGAAATATTGACCCTCTGTTTCCCTCATATCGGGACAAGATGTGATGATATGAGAAAACAAGATACTAAATGTGCGAAAGATGTCATGACATCTTGTGTCACTGAATAGCATGTATCAAGGCAGTGTCATTTTGATATAGAAATAGTTATGATTGGTGTTTGACATACAGTACCAGTCAGAAGTTTGGACACACCTACTCATTAAAGGGTTCGTCTTTATTTTTATACACCGTAGAATTGTTTTATTTTTTTATTTCACCTTTATTTAACCAGGTAGGCCATTTACAACTGCGACCTGGCCTAGATAAAGCAAAGCAGTGCGACAAAAACAACAACACAGAGTTGTTGTTTTTAAACAAACGTACAGTCAATAACACAATAGAAAAAGTATATGTACTGTGTGTGCAAATGTAGAAGAGTAGGGAGGTAAGGCAATAAATAGGACATGGAGGTGAAATAATTACAATTTAGCATTAACATTGAAGTGATAGATGTGCAGATGATGATATGCAAGTAGAGATACTGGGGTGCAAAAGAGCAAGAAGATAAATAACAATATGAGGATGAGGTAGTTGCTTAAAGTTAGAGAGGGAGATATAAGTCTCCAGCTTCAATGATTTTTGCAATTCGTTCCAGTCATTGGCAGCAGAGAACTGGAAGGAAAGGCGGCCAAAGTAAGTGTTGGCTTTGGGGATGACCAGTGAAATATATCTGCTGAAGCGTGTGCTACGGGGTGGGTGTTGCTATGGTGACCAGTGAGCTGAGATAAGGGAGGGCTTTACCTAGCAAAGACTTATAGATGACCTGGAGCCAGTGGGTTTCGCAACGAATATGTAGCAAGGGCCAACCAACGAGAGCATACAGGTCGCAGTGGTGGGTAGTGTATGGGACTTTGGTGACAAAACGGATGGCACTGTGATTAGATTACATCCAGTTTGCTGAGTAGAGTGATGGAGGGTATTTTGTAAATGACATCGCCGTAGTCAAGGATCAATAGGATAGTCAGTTTTACGAGGGTATGTTTGGCAGCATGAATGAAGGAGGCTTTGTTACGAAACAGGAAGCAGATTCTAGATTTAATTTTGGATTACGTTATGTTTGGCGTAAAAGCAACACAGCTCAACACTCTGAACAAACCATCCCCACTGTCAAACATGGTGGTGGCAGCATCATGGTTTGGGCCTGCTTTTTTTCAGCAGGGACAGGGAAGATGGTTAAAATTGATGGGAAGATGGATGGAGCCAAATACAGGACCATTCTGGAAGAAAACCTGATGGAGTCTGCAAAAGACCTGAGACTGGGATGGAGATTTGTCTTCCAACAAGACAATGATCCAAAACATAAAGCAAAATCTACAATGGAATGGTTAAAAAATAAACATATCCAGGTGTTAGAATGGCCAAGTTAAAGTCCAGACCTGAATCCAATTGAGAATCTGTGGAAAGAACTGAAAACTACTGTTCACAAATGCTCTCCATCCAACCTCACTGAGCTCGAGCTGTTTTGCAAGGAGGAATGGGAAACATTTCAGTCTCTCGATGTGCAAAACTGATAGACATACCCCAAGCGACTTACAGCTGTAATCGCAGCAAAAGGTGGCGCTACAAAGTATTAACTTAAGGGGGCTGAATAATTTTGCACGCCCAATTTTTCAGTTTTTGATTTGTTAAAAAAGTTAGAAATATCCAATAAATGTCGTTCCACTTCATGATTGTGTCCCACTTGTTGTTGATTCTTCACAAAAAAATACAGTTTTATATCTTTATGTTTGAAGCCTGAAATGTGGCAAAAGGTCGCAAAGTTCAAGGGGGCCGAATACTTTCGCAAGGCACTGTATCTTAGATTGTAGGATGGCTGGGGTGTTAAGCATCTCCCAGTTTAGGTCACCTAACAATACGAACTCTGAAGATAGATGGGGGGCAATCAATTCACATGTGGTGTCCAGGGCACAGCTGGGGGCTGAGGGGGGTCTATAACAAGCTGCAATGGTGACAGACCTGTTTCTGGAAAGGTGGATATTTAAAAGTAGAAGTTTGAATTGTTTGGGCACAGACCTGGATAGTATGACAGAACTTTGCAGGCTATCTCTGCAGTAGTTTGCAACTCCGCCCTCTTTGGTAGTTCTATCTTGTCAGAAATTGTTGTAGTTGGGGATGGAAATTTCAGGATTTTTGGTGGCCTTCCTAAGCCAGGATTCAGACACTGCTAGGACATCAGGGTTGGCGGAGTGTGCTAAAGCAGTGAATTAAACAAATTTAGGGAGTTGGCTTCTAATGTTAACATGCATGAAACCAAGGCATTTACGGTTACATAAGTCAAAAAATGAAAGCGCCTGGGGAACGGGAGTGGTGCTGGGGGCTGCAGGGTCCAATGAGTAGCATTAGATGAGTCAGGGAGCCGATTCAGAAGTCGCTACTACGCTAGGCGAGCTGGAGACACGGCGATTCAGACAGCTAGTAGGCCGGGGCTAGCAGATGGGCCTCCGTCGATGTTGCAATGGAAGAACCTGTTGAAACCACCTCGGACGATTACGTCGGCAGACCAGTCGTGATGGATCGGCGGGGCTCCGTGTTGGCAGTAAAGGATCCAGGCCAATTGACAAGAGGTATTGTAGCCCAAGAATTTGCTGGTGGACCTCTTTGGCTAGCCGGGAAATGGGCCTAGCTCGAGGCTAGCTCAAGGCTAACTCGTGCTTGCTTCAGGACAGAGACGTTAGCCAGGAGTAGCCACTCGGATTGTGGCTAGCTAGCTACGATGATCCAGTGTAAAGGTTCAGGGCTTGCGGTAGGAATCTGGAGATGTAGTAGAGAAAAAGCAGTCCGATATGCTTTGGGTTTATATCGCACTGTGCAGACATCGAGCTGAGGCTGGCTGATGTCCGAGTTAACGGTGAAGACCGCTAACAGTGGCTAACTGACTACCAGCTAGTAGCTAGTTAGCTGGCTAGCTTCTGATGGGGGTTTCGCTTCTAAAGTATAAAAATAGCAGATTCATACCACATTGGGTGAGGCGGGTTGCAGGAGTATATTCAGTCCGTAGATGGAAAGTGAGCTTAAAATATATTCAAAATATATGCAAAAAAAACACAATATTTACAAAGAACAAGACACAACACACGTCTGACTGCTACGCCATCTTGGAATTCTAGAATAATAGTGGAGACATCAAAACTATGAAATTGTTTTTGCCTGATCTGTAACACCTGTCTTTGTGCTTGTCTCCACCCCCCTCCAGGTGTCGCCGATCTTCCCCATTATCCCCTGTGTATTTATAGCTTTGTTCTCTGTTTGTCTGTTGTCAGTTAATTTTGTTTGTCAAGCCAACCAGCGTTTTCCCACTTGCTCCTGTCTGTTCCTGTTTTCTAGTTTTCCGGGTTTTGACCATTCTGCCTGCACTGATCCTGACTGCCATTCTGTACCTTGTTACATCACACTGGATTATTCACTTCTGCATGCCCTGAGACTGCCTGCCGTTCTGTATCTTTTGGACTCTGATCTGGATTACCGACCTCTGCCTGCCTTTGACCTGTCGTTTTGCCTGCCCCCTGTTCTGGTAATAAACTTGTGTTACATTGACACTCTCTGCATCTGGGTCTTCCCTAAAATGTGATAGTACGAACTGGCCATGACTGACCCAGCAGACTTGGACCAGCTCCGCAACGCAATAATCAACCATTGGATGACACGAGGAGTTGCTTCGTGATCTTATGGAAGGCGGTAACGTTGAACACATTGCTGCAGCAATTCTGCGGGTTGTCTTTTAGGCAGCCTACCACGGCGGTAACCTCCCACCCCGTCAGTAACCCGGATGTTAGCAGTGCCACCTCCCCGGCCACTCCGGGAACCCTGCTTGCCTCCCTCGGAATGCTTCGGTGGAGAGTCAGGCACCGGTCGGGCGTTTCTTGCTCAGTGTTACCTCATCATCGAGCTGCAGCCCTCCTCCTTCCCCTCGGACCACTCTAAGATAGCGTACCTCATCACAATAATGTCCGGGAGGGCTATCGGCCGGGCTACGGCAGTATGGGAACAACAGTCGGCCGTAACCTTCAGTCTGGAGGAGTTCGTGGTGGAGGTAAAGAAAGTTTGATGCTCCATTGTCTGGGAGAGAGGCTGCCCAGAAGTTACTCCAGCTTCGGCAAGACTCCCACAGTGTGGCAGACTATGCGTTGGATTTCCGCACGTTGGCAACTGAGAGTGTCTGGACCCCGGAAGCGCTTTTCAACATGTTCCTGCACGGAGTTTCGGGATGGAAGTAAAGGACGAGCTTGCAGCCCGGGAACAACCAACGGATCACGATTCACTCATCGCCTTGACCATTCTGATCGATGAGCGACTACGGGAACGAAGGAAGGAGGGGAGATTCGCTTTCACTCGCTCCCCCAAAGAGTACACCTCGCCTCTGAGACATCCTGGAAGTCCCTGATGGCTCTGTTGCCGAGAGAACTCGAGGCAACCCGAGCTCCCCGAGAGTCTTTGATGTCTACCAATTCAACTCTTCCCGAGCTAATGCAACTAGGCAGAGCTAGGTTGTCTCCAGCGCGAACGGCTATGCAGGCTTCACACTAAGATTTGCCTGTATTGCGGGACTACTGGTCATTTCGTCTCCACCTGTCCACTAAAAGACCAGGCTCAACGGTAGAAGCGAGTACTCTGGTGGGCCATACGGAGAACTTTTCCACTCCCCTTACTTGCACCCCTTTTCATTAAATGTTGCTGTGGGGGAAGCAATCAAAATCTCTCCGGGTACTCATCAACTCTGGGGCCGATGAGAGCTTTATGGACGCTACCCACTCAGCCCCTCTCCATTCCCATGGACATTAGAGCACTGGACGGGCACTCTATAGGCCGCGTCACCCACAATACCACCCCAATCATCATCCGTCCTTCTGCCTCCCCCACTGGCGCAGGGTTCTTTGTGGAGAAGGACAAACGCCTGCACCCCTGCATCGACTACCGGAGCCTCAACGACATCACGGAAAAGATCTGAAACCTGCTACAACTCATCTCCTCGTCCTTTGAGCCTCTCCAAGGGGCCACCGTGTTCTCCAAGCTGGACTTATGGAAAGCCTACCACCTGGTGCAGTGCAGATACGAAGGGGAATAGTGGAATACTGCCTTCAACATGGCCAGCGGTCACGACGAGTATCTGGTCATGCCATTTGACCTTATCAACGCCCAAGCTGTGTTCCAGGCTCTAGTTAATGATGTTCTCATTGGGTCATTGGCCAGCCTGTCCTCTGGGTTCCACCCCAGTCCAGCGGCCGGTCGGAGCAACCCAAACAAGACATGGAGACAACTCTTTCTGCCTGGTCTCCGCCAACCCCACCATCTGGAGCCAGCAATTAGTGTGGGTTGAATACGTCCAACACCCTTCCTTGCTCTGCCATGGGTCTCTCACCCTTTGAATGTTCCCTGGGTTATTAATCCCCGCTCTTCCCTGAGCAAGAGGAAAAGGTTGGCATACCTTCGGCCCAGATGTTTGTCCACCGCTGTCGTTGTACCTGGAAGAGAACCCGGTCAGCCCTTCTCAAGACTACCACGGATCCCTGGTATCATCCTGGGCAGATGGAATGACTGTCCACTCGGGATCTGCCCCTCCGGGTGGAGTCCCACGAACTTTCCCCCTGGTTTATCGACCCTTTCCCCATCTCCAAGGTCATTAGCCCCTCTGCTGTTCGTCCTCTGTTGCCCCGTACCCTCTGTATACATCCCACTTTTCATTTATACATATGTGTCTAGGATCAAACCCATGTCTCACAGATCTTTATCTCCTGTATCTTTATCTCCTGTTTGTTTGTCAAGCCGACCAGCGTTTTCCCCTTGCTCCTGTCTTTTTCAAGTTCCTGTTTTCTCGTTTTCCAGGCTTTGACCATTCTGCCCGCTCTGACCCTGAGCCTGCCTGTACCTTGTCACACCACCCTAGATTATTGACCTCCGCATGCCCTGACCCCGAGACTCGTAGTTCTGTACCTTATGGACTCTGATCTGGATTACTGACTTCTTTTTTAAATTCAATTTTGTTATTTCACCTTTATTTAACCAGGTAGGCCAGTTGAGAACAAGTTCTCATTTACAACTGCGACCTGGTCAAGATAAAGCTAAGCAGTGCAACACAAACAACAACACAGAGTTACAGATGGGAATAAACAAATGTACAGTCAATAACACAATAGCAAAAAAGTCTATATACAGTGTGTGCAAATGGCGTGATGAGGTAAGGTAATAAATAGGCCACAGTAGCGAAGTAATTACAATTTAGCAAATTAACACTGGAGTGATAGATGTGCAGATGATGATGTGCAAGTAGAAATACTGGTGTGCAAAAGATAAAAAAGGTAAATAAAAACAATACGGGGATGTGGAAGGTAGCAGATGCTCTTTCAGAACATCTGCTATCTGGATTTGGGTGAAGGAGAAGCTGGGGAGGCTTGGGCAAGTAGCTGCGGAGGGTGCGGAGCTGTTGGCCGGGGTTGGGGTAGCCAGGAGGAAAGCATGGCCAGCCGTAGAGAAATGCTTGTTGAAATTCTCGATTATCGTAGATTTATCGGTAGTGACTGTGTTTCCTAGCCTCAGTGCAGTGGGCAGCTGGAAGGAGGTGCTCTTATTCTCCATGGACTTTACAGTGTCCCAAAACTTTTTGGAGTTAGAGCTACAGGATGCAAATTTCTGTTTGAAAAAGCTAGCCTTTGCTTTCCTGACTGACTGAGTATATTGGTTTATGACTTCCCTGAAAAGTTGCATATCGCGGGGACAATTTGATGCTAGTGCAGTCCGCCACAGGATGTTTTTGTGCTGGTCGAAGGCAGTCAGGTCTGGAGTGAACCAAGGGCTCTATCTGTTCTTAGTTCTACATTTTTTGAAAGGGGCATGCCTGCCCTTGCCCTGTCATTTTGCCTGCACCCTGTTTTAGTAATACACTTTTGTTACATCGACACTGTCTGCATCTGGGTCTTCTCCTAGAATGTGATAGAATGTGTGGTTCCTACCATGAAGCATGGTAGGCCATGCTTTGCTGGTGACACTGTCAGTGATTTATTTAGGCACACTTAAACAGCTTGGCTACCACAGCATTCTGCAGCGATACGCCATCCCATCTGGTTTGCGATTAGTGGGACTATCATTTGTTTTTCAACAGGACAATGACCCAACACACCTCCAGGCTGTGTAAGGGCTATTTGACCAAGAAGGAGAGTGATGGAGTGCTGCATCAGATGACCTGGTCTCCAGAGTCACCCGACCTCAACCCAACTGAGATGGTTTGGGATGAGTTGGACCACAGAGTGAAAGAAAGCAGCCAACAAGTGCTCAGAATGTGGGAACTCCTTCAAGACTTTGAAAAGCATTCCTCGTGAAGCTGGTTGAGAGAATGCCAAGAGTGTGCAAAGCTATCATCAAGGCAAAAGGTGGCTACTTTGAAGAATCTCAAATATAAAATATATTTGATTTGTTTAACACTTTTTTGGTTACTACATGATTCCATATGTGTTATTTAATAGTCTTGATCTCTTCACTATTATTCTACAATGTAGAAAATAGTTTTAAAAAATTAAGTAAACCCTGGAATGAGTAGGTGTGTCCAAACGTTTGACTGGTACTGTATGTTGACAAAACAGTCAATGTCGCCTCATCACTTAGGCTAAAATTAGGCTACAGTAAAAAGTGTTAGGAGGACATCTGTCAAGACTACATAACTACGTCATAATCATGAGAAGTGTCTTTATGACAGTTTTTACAGTAAACACATCACTTGAAGGGAATATAATGCATTCATAACACCTTTATGAAACCAGTCATGACACCTTAGTGAATGTTGTAGTATTATACATATCAACCTTCGTTAATAACAAATCCCGGTTTAACCTATAGCCTCAACCACAAGCCCAACCCTAGCATCATGTCCAAGTCCTGTTTCAACCCTAACCCTCAACCCCAAACCTAACCCTTGCGTCATGTCCACATCCCAGTTCAACTCTCACCCCCAACCACAACCCTATGTGTAAGATGTAACATGTAACATGGTGGCGCTGGGTAAGGGGCGTGTCTTGCTATTCTTTTTATAATTATTACTTTGTTTGCTCAGAATGTTTGCCATAATTTCCTCCAACCGACAAACACCCTCTGGACATTAGATCGGAGGCTACAAATGTACAGTATCTTTCATCATGCAACGCGGGCAACGAAGAGGAATGAAAGGGAGACTCCAAGCAAGGCTGAATAGACATGCAACACAGCCTCCTCTTCCTAGTATTGTGATGGCTAATATCCAATCACTGGATAATAAAACAAAATAATAATATTACATTTTCTTTATTGAATTTTAAAACATACAATCTATCCGCAGTGAAGCTGCTCAACATTTACATAAATGGAAAATAAACTTTGTGAACTCAGAGCAAGAGATTAATCGCAGAGGGACATCAGGGAATGCTGCCTTTGTCTTCACAGAAACATGGTTGATGAACAATACACTGAACTCTGCTATTCAACCAGACAGGTTCTTCATTTTCCGTATGCATTGAACGGTGTCTTCTGGTAAGAGCAGGGGCAAGGTATATGCTTTCTCTATAACAATTCCTGGTGTTCCGAAGTTGAAAACATCTCGAGCTCCTGTTCACCCGATCTGGAGTTTTTGATGCTAAAATGCCAACCCCACCATCTGCCACAGCTGTTTACATACTGCCAAAAGCCAACATCACAGCAGCACTCAAGACCATTAGCCATCGAGAATCCTCTAACTTGTAAGCAGTCTTTGTCGTCGCAGGAGATTTTAACCAAACAATTTTAAAACAAATTCTCCCAAAATATCACCAACATGTCTCCTGCCACACGAGAGGGAATAACATGCTAGACCACATATGCACAAACATTGGTGACACGTAGAAAGCCACCCCCTGTCCTCACTTCAGCCAATACGATCACGTCTCTCTGTTCTGCCTACAAGCAGCAACTCAAGAGGCAGCGTCCAGGACAGAGAATAGTGAGGCGCTGGACGGAGGAGGCGGTCTCAATGCTGCAGGACTGTTTTGAGAATACTGATTGGACATGTTCAAAGACTCATCCACAAAGAAGTCTGTGCCATGCTGAGAGCCCGTACTGCAGCATTCAATGTCAGCAAAATGAACCCTGATGACTCGGTTGCACACAATGTGTACAAGGTGAGCAGGTACTAGCTCTGCAAAACCATCCTCAGAGTGTGCACTGACCAGCTGGCAGGTGTCTTCTCTGACATCTGACATTCTACCTGTCCCTGTCCCAGGCTGTAGTCCCAGGAGACCACCATTGTTCCAGTGGCCAAGATAACCAAGTTAACATGCCTAAATGACTATCGTCTCGTCACACTCACCCCCCTGTCATCATGATGTACTTCGAGAGACTGGTCAAGGCCCATAACAAGGCCATCATCCCAGACACACTGGATCCACTCCTATTTTCCTACTGCTCCAACAGATCTATGGAAGATGCCATTTCCATCACAATTCACATGTCCCTAACACATCTTGACAAGAAGAACACCTATGTGTATGTGAGAATGCTGTTCAATGACTATAGTTCAGCATTCAGTACTATTGTTCCCTCCAAGCTCATTACCAAGATCAGGGCCTTGGGCCTAGACACCACTCTTTGCAACTGAATCCTGGACTTCCTGACGGGCAGATCACAGGCTGTGAGAATTGGCAACAACACCTCCTCCACACTGACTCAACACAGTGACCCCCCCAGGGATGTGTCCTCAGCCCTCTGCTGTACTCCCTGTTCACCAGGACTGTGTGGCTAAGCACAACACCAACAAGTTTGTTAATGACACCACAGTTGTAGGCCTGATCACTAACAATGGCGAGTCAGCCTATTGGGAGGAGGTAAGTGAACTGGCATTGTGATGTCAGGACAACAACCTCTCCCTCAATGTCAGAAAAATAAAGGAGTTGATTGTGCCACATCTGTCAGGTGGAAGGATTATCTTGGAGAAATGCTCACGAACAGGGATGTTAACAAATTTGTGCACACAATTGGAGAGAAATAAGCTTTTTGTTTGTATGGAACATTTCTGGGATCTTTAAATTTTAGCTCATGAAACATGGAACCAACACTTTAGATGTTGCATTTATATTGTTGTTCAATGTATATACCCAGTGAAGGCAAAGAACCTTGAGGTTTCTATCCCTACCTCAGAGTGTAATGGCGATTTTAGAAAACAACAGCTAACAAAAGCTAAACCAGTCACATCAAAATTTGAAATGACAGCTATTGTTCCCTTTTAATTTGTTTAGGCTGTTTTGCATTGATATTTATATCCACATTAATGATTTTGCTGCATGATTTCGCATGGTCAGAGAAATGGCAAGCTGATGTCCAACACGTTAGCTCTCTATGGCATGGGGAAGATCCAATTCATATTTTGCAACATATTTTGTTGCCGAGGTTTGAGTGGCAGGTTTGAGTGGCAAACAGCAAGGTTCATACGAACCTCTGCTGATACAAACTAAATGCTAGCTAGAAGCAAGAGGAAATGTGTTTGATAAAATACACTCTTAGCAACAAACAAAAAAATGGGTTCTATATAGAACCTTTTGGTCAATTAAAAATGTAACTGTCATTGCGGTATCAAAAACCAACTGCCATTCCAGCATGATGATGTAAGAGGACGGAGGATGAACCAACTTGCAAATAGTTTACCAATAAGCCCATTATTTTTCAATGTATTAAGGTAAGCAAAGTTGATTATTTAATTCAAATATATGAAGCCAAAGTCATATGATAAACTCTAGGCTAGATAAATAAAGTTGAAACATTCTTAGAGTTTGATTACGTTTGTACAGTGGCTTGCGAAAGTATTCACCCGGCGGTGGAAATCAGCAATGAGGGCCGGGTCCAAGATGTCTTTAGCAGGAATCCAGCACCTCTCCTCCGGGCCATAACCCTCCCAGTCAACCAGGTACTGGAAACCCCTGCCCTGTGGTCAAACCTTCAGGAGGCATCTCACCGTATACACTGGCTGGCCACTGATAACCCGGGGGGGAGGGATGGGCCTGGAGACAGAAGACAAAGGACAGTGAGACACAGGCTTAATCCTAGACACATGAAAGGTAGAGTAAATAAGGAGGGTATGGGGTAACACAAGACGGACAGCAGTGGAACTCAGGACTCTGGAGATGGGAAAAGGACCAATGAACCGGGGAGACAGCTTGTGGGACAGATCCAAGTGGAAAGCCATACCCTCTGCCCAATACGGTAGCAGGGAGCTAGGGTCCGACGATGGTCCGCTTGTCGACAATACCTGGAGTTGGTCTTGAGAATAGCCGCCCTGGCTCTTCTCCAGGTACGTCGACAGTGGCGGACAAACATCTGGGCTGAGGGTACGCTGACCTCTTTCTCTTATTCAGGGAAGAGTGGAGGCTGATACCCCATGGAGCACTTGAAAGGGGAGAGTCCCGTGGCAGAACTGGGAAGAGTGTTCCGGGCATACTCCACCCAAACCAGTTGACGGCTCCAGGTAGTGGGGTTGGTTTAGACCAGGCACCTTAAAGAGGCCTTGGTTGGCTCACTCCGACTGACCGTTAGTTTGGGGATGGAATCCGGATGACAGGCTGGCCGACGACGCAATAAGGGTGCAGAATGCCTTCCAGAACTGAGATGAGAACTGAGGACCCCGATCGGAGACCATGTCTACCGGGAGTTCATGGATCCAGAAGACATGCTGTACAATAAGCTGGGCCGTCTCCTTGGCAGAAGGTAGTTTGGGGAGAGGGATGAAATGGGCAGCCTTGGAGAATTAATCGACTACCATCAGAATGATAGTGTTACCATCAGATGGGGGGAGCCCAGTGACAAAGTCCAGAGATATATGAGACCAGGGACGATGAGGAACCGGTAGTGGCTCCAGGAGGCCAGAAGGAACTTACCGTGGAGTCGTGTTGTGAGCACACACAGTGCATGCAGTGACGAAGGCAGAGACATCAGAGATCATTGTGGGCCACCAGAAACGTTGTTGAAGGAAGGGTAGTGTACAACGGGACCCTGGAAACAGGTCAGCCTGGAGGAATGAGCCCATTCCAGGATCCGGGACCGGACTGGGTTAGGGACAAACAGCCGGTTAGCCGGGCCCCCTACAGGTCCAATTTGGGAGTGTTGCACCTTGCGAACCAGGTTCTCAATACCCCAATCAACAGTGGCAGCAAGGCATGAGGTAGGGAGAATGGTTTCGGAAGTCGAGGGTGTGGCAGAGGAACTGTATAGGCGGGAGAGAGCATCAAGCTTCACATTTTTAGACTCAGGACGGTAGGAAATGGTCAAGTTGAATCTGGTAAACAGGAGGGCCCAACCGGGCCTGCCTTGAGTTGAGGCGCTTGGCTGAATGGAGATATTCCAAGTTTTTATGGTCGGTCCAGACCAGGAATAGCTGTTCTGCTCCTTCCAGCCAGTGCCTCCACTCCTCCAACGCCATCTTCACAGCCAGGAGTTCTCGGTTGCCAACATCGTAGTTCCTCTCAACAGGATTGAGACGATGGGACAGGAAAGTACAGAGATGAAGCTTCTGGTTCTGGGCAGATCGCTGGGACAGGATGGCCCCCATTCCAACACCCGAAGCACTTCCACCACAAATTGACGCGAGGGGTCTGGATGGATGAGGATTGGTGCTGTTGTGAACCGATGCTTCCGGTCCACAAAGGCTTTGTCGACAGCTGGAGACCATTTGAACGGTACGTTAGAGGAGGTGAGTGCCGAGAGGTGGGCCGCGAGACTCTTCTATGTACTCCTCCACAGCAATGGTCTCTGGTCCGGACAGAGTACAACCAACCCGAGGTGGTGTATTGCCTGGGAGAAGATCAATGGCACAATCATAAGGACGGTACCATTGCTAAACACTAAGGATGGTGCCATTGCTAAACAAGTGTTTATCACATGCCTTGCTAAACACTTCCAGGAGGTCATGGTATTCCGTGGTGATAAGAGACATCCACCATCTTGCTAACCTCCCGAGGAAGTCGATTAGGGGAAGGCTGTGCTGCTTGAAGGCAGTGAGAATGGCAAAATGGGCTCCAACCTAGGATGGAGCTTGTGGTCCAGTCAAACACGTGATTGTGCTTTTGGACCCAGGAAAATCCCAAAACAACTGGAACATGGGGAGATGCAATGAGGAGGAACTGTATTGTCTCACTGTGGCTACCAGAAACCCATAATTGAATGGGCACAGTACTATGGGTGACTTCCCCTATTGAGCAGCCGTCCAGTGCCCTAGCATCCATGGACACAGAGAGAGGCTGAGTGGGAATACCAAGCCCCGAAAATGACATTCATCAGCCCCAGAGTCAATGAGCACTCGGAGAGACTTAGATTGGTCTCCCCACAGCACAAGAGCAAAAAGGGATGTGCGGGTGATGGGAATTAGGGAACTCCCAGTCTGACCATAGTACTGGTACCCACTAGAGACAAGGGTTTCCTAATAGGGCAGGTAAAATGATATATAAATATTAAAATATAAATATAAAATGTCCTGCCCCTCCACAATACAGACAACAGTTATTATTCATCCTCCGTGAGCGCTCCCAAACTGATAGCCTATTTCTTCCCAACTGCATAGGCTCAGGAGTATCCAACTCAACCGTCGTAGATTCACGAGAGAGCTCGGGTGACTTCGACTCCTCATGGAAGAGCTGCCTTAGGAAACTTCCGGATTCCATATATCGGGAATGCGCCATATCGGGTGCACGAGTGTGCCCGAGACCAGACCTCCTCTCACTCTTGCGTTCCCTTAGGCGTCCATCAATTTTAATGGTTAAGGCGATAAGAGAGTCGAGTTTCACCTGCAGTTCCCGAGCAGCTAGCTCATCCTTTACCTCCTCAGATAATTTGTGCAGAAAAGTATTGAAAAGAGACTGCGGATTCCAGGCACTCTCAGTGGCCAATGTGCGAATGTCCACCGCATAGTCTGCCACACTACGGGTGTTTTGACGTAAGTCAAGGAGTTTGCTGGCCGCCTTTCTCCGAAATACCGGAGACTTTTCTCACCTCTGCCATGAATTCCTCCAAATGACCACAAAAAGAGAATAGCAAAAGGAATATGGGAAAAACACGCTGGTTGACTTGACTAACATACAAGACGAACTGGCACAGAGAGACAGGAAACACAGGGATAAATACATTGGGGAAAATAAGCGACACCTGGAGGGGGTGGAGACAATAACAGGAACAGGTGAAACAGATCAGGGCGTGACACCTCCATCCCAGTCTCAAATCTCTGGAAGACTGAAACAGGTTTCCCTCAAGAATTTCCCTGTATTTAGCACCATCATTCTTTCAATTCTGACCAGTTTCCCAGTCCCTGCAGATGAAAAACATCCCCACAGCATGATGCTGCCACTAGCATGCTTCACTGTGGGGATGCTGTTCTCGGGGTGATGAGAGGTGTTGGGTTTGCGCCAGACATAGCGTTTTCCTTGATGGCCAAAAAGCTCAATTTTAGTCTTATCTGACCAGAGTACCTTCTTCCATATGTTTGGGGAGTCTCCCACATGCCTTTTGGCAAACACCAAATGTGTTTTATTATTTTTTTCTCTAATCAATGGCTTTTTTCTGGCCACTCTTCCGTAATGCCCAGCTCTGTGGAGTGTACGGCTTAAAAGTGGTCCTATGGACAGATTCTCCAATCTCTGCTGTGGAGCTTTGCAGCTCCTTCATGGTTCTCTTTGGTCTCTTTGTTGCCTCTCTGATTAATACCTGGTCCGTTGCCTAGTCCATGAGTTTTGGTGGGCGGCACTCTCTTGGCAGGTTTGTTGTGGTGGATTTTATTTAACTAATTATGTGACTTCTGGGGGTAATTGGTTGCACCAGATCATATTTAGGGGCTTCATAGCAAAGGGGTGAATACATATGTACGCATCACTTATACGTAAAATCCATATAAATTACAGGTTGTAATGCAACAAAATAGGAAATAGCCAAGGGGGATGAATACTTTTGCAAGGCACTGTAAGCTAGCTAGCTAACATTGCTAGCTAAACAGAAAAAATAGGCTTCTTTAATTTGCCACTTTACAATCTAGTTAGCTGAATCTTTCAAATAAACATTATGTTTTATTATGGTATATGCAAGTTAGAGATAGAGACCCAGCCTGACAGCCAGCTTATTTCAGTATTTCAGTGTGGAGTCAATATAGGTTTAGAAAACTGTTGCTGACTGAGAGGAGGTATGTTTACATTATTTCTAAGAAATTATGTATAATAAGTCTTGCTAATTAAACAGACTAGTTAATCATTACATGACTTTTAACACACTATCTATGTTTTGCTCAGTCTGGCAGTAACCCGGAACTATCAGAGGCAGAGGATCTATTTTGGTTGCTGCTGACAACAACTGCATGTAAATTGTTCTTCTACATCATAATAATTATATGTCTGCATAGCATTTTGTCTTCATTTTGGCAGATTAACTCATGCTTATTTCTGATGATTAACTCATGTTTTAGCTCCTTTTTTTCTTATTCTCTGGAACCAATCAGGCAACAACCCATACTGTACTGGCAGTAGGTACAGTGCCTTCAGAAAGTATTAATACCCCTTGACTTATTCCATATTTTGTTGTGTTAAGGCCGGACTTCAAAATGGATTAAATGTATTTATTTTTCTCACCCTTCTACACACAATACCCCATAAGACAATGTGAAAACATGTTTTTAGACATTTTTGCACATTTATTGAAAATGAAATACAAGATCTCATTTACATAAGTATTCACACCCCTGAGTCATATGTTAGAATCACCTTTGGCAGCGATTACAGCTGTGAGTCTTTCTGGGTAAGTCTCTAAGAGCTTTGCACACCTGGATTGTACAACATTTAATATAATATAATATATGCCATTTAGCGGACGCTTTTATCCAAAGAGACTTACAGTCATGTGTGCATACATTCTACGTATGGGTGGTCCCGGGAATCGAACCCACTACCCTGGCGTTACAAGCGCCATGCTCTACCAACTGAGCTACAGAAGGACCAATATTTGGCCATTATACTTTTCAAAATTCTTCAAGCTCTGTCAAATTGGTTGTTGATCATTGCTAGACAACCATTTTCAAGTCTTGCCATAGATTCTCAAAACTGTAACTTGACGATATTCAATGTTGTCTTGGTAAGCTACTCCAGTGTATATTTGGCCTTGTGTTTTAGGTTATTGTCATGCTGAAAGATACATTTTTATTTTTATTTAACTAGGCAAGTCACTTAAGAACAAATTCTTATTTACAATGACAGCCTACCCCAGCCAAACCCAAACAACGCTGGGCTAATTGTGCGCCGCACTATGTGACTCCCAATCACGGCCGTTTGTGATACAGCCTGGAATCGAACAAGGGTCTGTAGTGACGCATCTGGCATTAGACCACTGTGCCACTCGGGAGTCTCTCAGTGTCTGTTGGAAGACAGACTGAATCAGGTTTTCCTCTAGGATTTTGCCTGTGCTTAGCTCCATTTTATTTATTTTGTTATCCTGAAAAACTCCCCAGTCCTTAACGTCTACAAGCCATGTCATGACATGATGCAGCCACCACTATGCTTGAAAATATGGATGGTTGTAATGTTTTGTATTGGATTTGCCCCAAACATAACACTTTCTATTCAGGACAAAAAGTTAATTGCTTTGACAGTTTATTTTGCAATATTACTTTAGTGCTTTGTTGCAAACAGGATGCATGTTTTGGGATATTTTTATTCTGTACAGTCCTCCTTCTTTTCACTCTGTCAATTAGGTTAGTATTGTGGAGTAACTACAGTGTCGTTGATCCATTCTTAGTTCTCATATCACAGCCATTAAACTCTGTAAATTGTTTTAAAGTCACCATTGGCCTCATGGTGAAATCCCTGAGCGGTTTCCTTCGTCTCCAGAAACTGAGTTAGGAAGGACACCTGCATCTTTGTAGTGACTGGGTGTATTGATATACCAAGTTTAATGAAAAACTTCACCGTGATCAAAAGGATATTCAATTTCTGCTTTTTACCCATGTACCAATAAGTGCCCTTCTTTGCAAGTGATTGGAAAACCTCCCTGGTCTTTGTGGATGAATCTGTGTTTGAAATTCACTGCTCGACTGAAGGACTTTATAGATAATGGTATGTGTGGGTTACAGAAATTAGGTAGTTATTCAAAAATCATGATAACCACTATTATTGCACACAGAGTGAGTCAATGCAACTTATTATGTGACTTGTTATTAAAATGTTTTATTCCTGAACGTATTTAGGCTTACCATAACAAAGGGGTTGAATACTTATTGACTCAAGACATTTCAGCTTTTAATTTGTGTTTACTTGTATAAATGTCTAAATCCATAATTCCACGTTGACATTATGGGGTATTGTTTGTAAAGCCAGTGACACAATTGACCATTTTAAATTCAGGTTGTAACACAACAAAATGTGGAAAAAGTTAAGGGGTGTGAATACTTTCTGACGGCACTGTTGTGACTGTAAGACCATAAGTGTGGAGGGCTAAATGTTTTTAATATTAAGGCACATACAACATCTCTCAATCCAAACTGGTTTTCCAGCAGGCTACTAAGAAAGGCACATCATATGTTGGCTCTTTGTCTTTTTGCAGATCAAAACTGCACATTTCTGCTGGATTGACAGTGTTATCCTATTTAAAGTGTCTTCCTTTTGAAATAAAAGCCATACAGAGTTGGCTGCAATTTAAATGTCATCCTCCAGAAAAGGTAGATCAAATATTACAGCAAAACTGCAATGTACTGATACAAAAAAATATTGTAAACAAGGATGGTAAAATTGTCACAAGCAACTAACAACAGTGTAAGGAGGTGTATGCTCAATACAAAATGATAACCAACTCATCGCAGCTCTGCCACAAAATTGGAAGAGGCAATTACTTAGAAATGTAAGAATTAGTCTGTCTGCCACTCGTAAGATATTACAGTAAAATGGAGGGATGTATTGCAAAAGGAAATAGCAAAATGGTGTTATACTGGGAAAGATGAGTTAATCTGTGGACATCAGAGGAATGGAATTAAGATAAGAATGAATGGTGGATTGTCCACTGTTGGTGAAAATCCAGCAGTTGCAGAAAGAGGAAATTAGGAATATATGTACAGTTGAAGTTGGAAGTTTACATACACTTAGTTTGGAGTCATTAAAACTAATTTTTCAACCACTCCAAAAATGTATTGTTAACAAACTATAGTTTTTGGAAGTCGGGTAGGACATCTACTACAAGTAATTTTTCCAACAATTGTTTACAGACAGATGATTTCACTTATTCACTGTATCACAATTCCAGTGGGTCAGAAGTTTACCTACACAAAATTGACTGTGCCTTTAGGCCGCCCCATCCCGCATGCGGGATCGTGACTACAGCCTCAAGCTCATTACCATAACGCAACATTAGCGATTTCTGAAAATTGCAAATGAAATTAAATAAATATGCCTGCCCTCAAGCTTATCCTTTTCTTAACAATCCTGTCGTCTCAGATTTTCAAAATATGCTTTAGAACCAGAGAAAATCAATAATAGCTAGCTTAGCATTTAGCGTTAGCATTTAGCACGCAACATTCACAAAAACCAGCAAAGGGATCAAATAAAATAATTTACCTTTGAAGAACTTCAGATGTTTCAATGAGGAGACTCTCAGTTACATAGCAGATGTCCAGTTTTTCCTGAAAGATTCTTGTGTAGGACACAACGTTCCGTTTTGTTACTATGCATTTGGCTACCGAAACTAACCGAAAATTCAGTCACCTAAACGTCGAACTTTTTCCGAATTAACTCCATAATATCGACTGAAACATGGAAAACGTTGTTTGAATCAATCCTCAAGGTGTTTTGTCATATATCTCTTCATTGAAATGCCTTCCCTGGAAGCGTGCATTCTTCTCTGATTCGGATGGAAAAATACTGGTACCTGACTTTTGCGCACCAATTTCCACGCAGACACCGTGCGGGACACTTGGTAATTGTAGGCTCTTATGGTCAATCTTCCAATGATATGCCTACAAATACGTCACAATGCTGCAGACACCTGGGGGAAACGATAGGAAGTGTCCGTTCATTCCTGTCGCATTCACAGCCATATAAGGAGATCATGGAAAACGTGCCTTCAGAAATCCTGTTGATTTCCTGGTCACTCAAACATCTTGGTTTTGCCTGTAGATTTTGTTCTATGGCACTCACAGTGAAAATCTTTGCAGTTCTGGAAACGTCAGAGTGTCTTCTTTCCAAAACTATCAATTCCAAGCATAGTCGAGCATCTTTTCGTGACAAAATATTGCGCTTAAAACGGGCACGTCTTTTTATCCAAAAATGAAATACTGCCCCTATAGGACTAACACAGCTTGGAAAATTCCAGAAAATGATGTCATGGCTTTAGAAACATCTGATAGGCTAATTGACATAATTTGAGTCAATTGGAGGTGTACCTGTGAATGTATTTCAAGGCCTACCTTCAAACTCAGTGTCTTCTTTGCTTGATCATCATGGAAAAATCAAAAGAAATCAGCCAAGACCTCCACAAGTCTGGTTCATCCTTGGGAGCAATTTCCAAATGCCTGAAGGTACCACGTTCATCTGTACAAACAATAGTACGCAAGTATAAACACCATGGGACCACGCAGCCGTCATACCGCTCAGGAAGGAGACGCGTTCTGTCTTATAGAGATGAACGTACTTTGATGCGAAAAGTGCCAATCAATCCCAGAACAACAGCAAATGACCTTGTGAAGATGCTGGAGGAAACAGGTACAAAGTATTTATATCCACAGTAAAACGAGTCCCATAGACATAATCTGAAAGGCTGCTCAGCAAGGAAGAAGCCACTGCTCCAAAACCGCCATAAAAAAGCCAGACTACGGTTTGCAACTGCACATGGGGACAAAGATTGTTCTTTTTGGAGAAATGTCCTCTGGTCTGATGAAACAAAAATAGAACTGTTTGGCCATAATGACCATTGTTATGTTTGGAGGAAAAAGGGGGAGACTTGCAAGCCGAAGAACACCATCCCACCGTGAAGCACAGGGGTGGCAGCATCATGTTGTGGGGGTGCTTAGCTGTAGGAGGGACTGGTGCACTTCACAAAATAGATGGCATCACGAGGCAGGAAAATTATGTGGATATATTGAAGTAACATCTCAAGACATCAGTAAGGAAGTTAAAGCTTAGTCGCAAATGGGTCTTCCAAATGGACAATGACCCAAGGCATACTTCCAAAATTGTGGCAAAATGGCTTAAGGATAACAAAGTCAAGGCATTGGAGTGGCCATCACAAAGCCCTGACCTCAATCCTATAGAACATTTGTGGGAGGAATGGGGAATGGGCCAAAATTCACTCAACTTATTGTGGGAAGCTTGTGGAAGGCTACCCGAAACATTTGACCCAAGTTAAACAATTTAAAGGCAATGCTACCAAATACTAATTGAGTGTAAGTACATTTCTGACCCACTGGGAATGTGATGAAAGAAATAAAAGCTGAAATAATTCATTCCCTCCACTATTATTCTGACATTTCACATTCTTAAAAGAAAGTGGTGGTCCTAACTGACCAAAAACAGGGAATTTTTTACGAGGATTAAATGTCAGTTATTGTGAAAAACTGAGTTTAAATGTATTTAGCTAAGGTGTATGTAAACTTCCGACTTCCGAATGAGTTAACTACAGTTATAATCACGGTAGGTTGCAATAGAGGACGTATTGTTAGCTTACCCCAATCAGGGGAGGGATGGTAGGGATGGGAGGGGTGAATAAACAAATAAGGGAGATTATAAATGCCAAATCTATCTGGAATATTAAAGCTGATCTACACCCCCCTCCCCATATAAAGGCTTTATATAGCGTGCAAAAGGTTTTTACTAATCTTAAAACGTATATCACACTCTATAAAGGTTGTATAAAAGGTGACATAACAGATCCATAGGTATTGGTAAATTGGTAAATGTGACAATCTAATAATGTATTACATACTCCATTTAACATCAAGGGATCCAAAACTTGTAAAAATGTGTCACTTAAAAACACATTTGTAACCTCTGCCCATTATGTACGTCCACCAATGCATTGATAAACCTGCTATGTTACATAGATATTTGCTTTGTTAATGTGCTTCTGTTTGGACAATTTCCTTCTCAAACAATCTATCATAACAAGTGCCTTTGTACCTTTCACTTGCAAAATTATGCAAATATAATTTACATGAAAACTGACAACCTTGCAGGATCTTCCTCTCCATTCGAACAAACTTGGCTGCTGTTGCGTTCACACACAGTGGCGGAATGTATGTTGCATGTTATATGTATGTCACCATCATGTGCACTAATAACATTTAGAACTAATTGGATGACATTGTTGTGAGTATCATTTCGGTGCTTGAAAAAACTGTATGGCTTTCTGAAAACGCTACATTAACTGACTCCACAATGCCATGACTATTTGATGTAAGAGAAACTTCAATTGAAAAGACAGAATTCTTAATATTTTGTTGAGCAACATATTGATCAAACACGTATTCTAAAAATGTCTCCGTTGTGTTTTAAAATGACTGATTATCATATGGGTATGACAAAAACTGTGTTATGAGTCATGTACAAGAAAATATGAATACTCTCTGTTCAAAGTTATTGACAATGAATGTTCTGAGCTCTGTGATGTTATTCATGCTGATGTCACTATGGACCCAAACAACAAGTGTAATGAGCTGATCAGTTTTTCTCTCAGGTATGAAACAGAACACAGCCCTGATTCCATGATGCTCAGAGTTTGATGTGTAGAGAATGATGTGTCTCTTTCAAAGCTGATATTGCCGATGGTGGCATCCTTAAGAAGTTTCCTTCTTCTCTGGCTACTCAGTTTGGAGAGATGGCTGGTTCTACAACGTTTCTTAATGATGTCATACACTATCCACTTCGATATCATACACTATCCATATATTTGTATGTTGAACAGGCTGAATGGCACCTTGGACAGCACCCACTGTAGGTCCGCATGCCTCTGGGGAACTCGCACTGGTCACCTCTGCGGCAGAGGCTTTGACACAAGCCACAGAGGATTGCCTGCCCAACCACAGAAAAGAGCAACGCTTGGAGGAGGGAGCAATGGACAAGTAACAAAGTACCTTGCCCGCCACCCGGTTGGTGAAGATAGAGTCCTATTTAGCACAGCGACTCTTAAACCATTGGGAGAGAAGTATCTAGTCTACTGGCAGGATTGTTGTCACACTTTCACATTCCTCCTTGTTGGAGGCAGGAGTCAAGCAGAAATCCTGAGTGGTGCAGCAGTCTAAGGCACTGCATCGCAGTGATAGAGGTGTCAGACCCAGGTTCGATCCCGGGCTGTATCACAACCGGCCATGATCGGGAGTCCCATAGGGCGGCGCACAATTGGCCCAGCGTCGTCCGGGTTAGAGGAGGGTTTGGCCGCGGTAGGCTGTCATTGTAAATAAGAATTTGTTCTTAACTGACTTGCCTAGTTAAATAAAGATTCAATTAAAGAAAAGGGTGCATGGCCCAAGTTCCAACTCAACAAATCACAGGACCCACACAAAGAATTATGTAATCAAACAAATAACATTTGACCCGAGGAGGCTAAGTAACAAGTTTCATCTGGCATGGAGCATGTAGTTGTTGAAGAAACTGTCTGGTTACACTTTATTTTAGGCCTACAGTATTATTGGTAGAAAACATATGGCAAAAATGATAATAACCTGACAATTAGGCTTATCTAATAATAACTACATTTCAGTCATTTGGAATTCATTAAAACAAGAATGATAAGCCTACCATTATATCAGATATTGACCAATTACTACAAAAGGACTAACCTGAGATGGTACCACACTCAAAGAAAGGACTGAGGTGGAAATTAATTGATCATTTAAATTAATTGTTACACAATTACAAACTTATTAATTGCAGTATGACAAACTTATTAATTGCAGTATGTTGCCTACTAAAGCTAAAGTGTGACGTTGTGAAATAATTAATATGTAGGTCAGTATTAACATACTGTATTCAGCAGATCGTGTGGCAGGTTGTCCGGCAGGGTGCTTACGGAGTGAGCAAGAAAAAGCGGGCTGCTGGTGGCAGGGAGCAAAGGAAGGAAACGTGAGGAATGGCTGAAAGCTGACTGTGTTTTTCTACAGGAAACAAATCAGGAGGGAAACGATAGCAAAAATAAGTCACCAAGTGTATCCCATTTCGGTTGGAGAATTGTATTGAGGCTTCTTATTTTGTCCACGCACGGATCCGCCTGGTTTTCTGATTTAATGGGACAACGAAAACGGAAAAAGCAAAAGGTGCCAATTTTGTCGTCTGTGTGGACGGGTGCTACTTATTTTTATGGGACCAATACTCCACACGGGATGAATAAGAGGACACTTAGTGCAAGGTAAACCGCGTTGTTTGAGTAAAGAAAATGTCCCAGATTTGACAGGGGTAGTTAAGGATATATGTTTGGTGGGACTGATGCATTAACATGTTACATCCTTGAAGTGGTCGACTACCTATCAATAATAATACGTATTCAAGCTTCTTGGACAAGCCATCACAACATAGCAGTCACATGAAAATTGGCCTACATGTCCTTATAAGAGAAACACGTAAAGCCATTTTGCTCCGTCTGAACAGAAGAAGAACATGCGCGTGTTTGTCATCTGGATATTTTTACGGTTGTTTTCACTACGGAATGGTGCGGCTGGTCAAGGACACTCCACTCCGGCTATTTGTTCGTCCTCATGCAGCTGCGACGAGGACGGAGGCGCCGATTGCTCTGGGAAAGGTCTGACCACTGTCCCGACTGGTCTAAGCGCCTTCACCTACTATCTGTAAGTATCAACACATATTGAAACTGAGTAATAAAACACGATTAAACCTACAATCAATCTCTCTCCCTGGTTAGGACGTGTTTGTAATGGTAAGATTGGCCACTAGTTACTCGAGAGGGGCACCTCTCCACGTCAATACTGGAGCAAAGTTTTGCACAATGGCTGTCAATGAAGCCAAGTAATCGAGTGCGTTTTTACAATTTTGGGCTGTGGATCAGTTATTCAACTGATAACAAACCCATTATTGTGGTTGGTATGAGAGAGCAAGCACAAAAAATGAAGAAAAGTAGCCCATAAAATTGAAGGTTGGTACAGTATATACAGTATTGGCTAGGCTATTATTTTAATGCAATGGTTGCCAAAATGTTTCATGCTGGTCCAAACTCATTCACTTGCTGACCTTTCCTTGATATGACCCCTCTTATACCGTAGTATTTTACTATACTGAAAAGCATACAAGCTATAGCATATTCCTTGGCCTGGCACCTGGACCTTCACTTTCTTAGACTACAGTCACTTATATTTAGGGACATGTGGAATAGTAGCCCATCCCGTGTAAAGCAAGAAGGTGGATCTGTCTTCATTTGCTGATTCTTTGGCCTGTCTTAGCTCTGTGGTCTCGATTGATTGTGATTATACCTGCCACAGAGTGTTTGTCCTGAATGCAGATCCACTCACCAACTCACATCATGGCAGAGAAAGTCCCATGTCACTTTAGGTGTATGCCTATCCCTAAAATACAACACTGTGGACACACATACCCATCATCTCAGAGACAGTTGTTGTGGTTGGTATTCTGATATTTGCATTACATATCCTTTACATATGCAATACATGTCCTTTACAAAGTGATTAGGGATACACCAGAATTCACCCTGGAATGTGCCAGTTCAGTAACACTTTACTATAATAATTAAGTCTTGTTTTCTTTCCTTCCAAAGTTTCCTAAGTTGCAAAATTGTGGCTCAAGCAACTTATCAACATGGGGAAAATGTGCAATGTTAAATTATTTGTAGACTATATTTTTAACAGAATAAAATATTTTCTGAATCTTGTTCAGGAACCGCCGAAAGGAAAAAGCTGTTGTGATCAACACAAAATAACAACTAAACAAAAAGCCCTATGACATGGGTCTTTTAGTTAGCCTACAGTTGATTTTAAGGACTGATGACTGTTTCTTTTCTTTATTCCCTGTGATTCCGCCATCATATCTGTCTTTGTCTCTGTACCAAGAAAAGCGAGTTGCTCTGCACTACCTTACTAGAGAGAAAGAGCATTACTAACTGAGGAGAAACTGAGACTGGGACTACATAGTTAATACATTTCTGGTTAACTGGCCTTAAAGGTTTCACAATGTCTTAGTTAATGATAAACAGAGCAGCCGCCCAAGGGCGTCAAAGGGTCTATGTGTTATTTATTGAAGGTGGATGAAGGAAATGTGCTTCCTAATGTGGAAAAGAAGGAAGTATCTGACCTTGAGAAGACTACCCTCTGGGCACACACTGGTTGATTCAAAGTTGTTTCCATGTCATTTCAATTAAATTACGTTGAACCAACGTGAAATAGATGTTGAATTGAGGTCTGGACCCAGTGGGTATTGATACAGAACAGTTTCATATCAAAGACTGAATGAGAAATGTAAATGTATACAATATCACCATCACCTTTATTTACTTCACTTAACATAAAAGCTGAGGGGTTGGTTTTTATATTTATTTCCACCTAGGTACCTGAACATTACACCACATGGACTGTAAGTACATTTTATTGACTTCTTGAGTTCATTAATATCCAGCAGAATTGTAGAAATACACACGCTCTAGAGTTGATCCAATAAACTTCCAATGTAGAGATGTTTTGTGTCAGGTAAAATGAAGAGAAACCGTGGTATTTACCAATTTGTAAACTAAGACGCAGTGTAGTGTATGCTGTTATCAAACATCATGATCTTGCGTGTAAGTTACCAACACATCCCCAAATATTGTATTACAATTGCCAAGTCAACGTATTACGGCTGGAAGTGTGGGCGTGAAGGTTTCTTGTGCACCTACACTGAGCAAGGGTTAACCAAATGCTTTGTGACAGCTTTTTAGCTCATAACTACGTGATATATTCAGTTCAAGCCCTCAGAGTATTTGTCGGGTTGCCTTGGAGCAATTCCACGCCAACAGAGTGATTTTTCACTTTAAAATGTATGTCAAACAAAAACCAATGATTGCAAACAAATGATACAACTCTATGCACAGGGACTACCTAGCAATTTCCACTGACAATGCTTCAAGTAAATGTTCACTTGACGTTGTCAAAAGTGGTCAATCATTGGTTTTTGTTTGAAATACATTTTAAAGTAAAAAATGTTTCTATGTTAATGTGGAATTGACCCTTAGTGCAGCTGTCAATCTCTTTCTATTTCTCTCCCTCCCTCTCCATTCAATGTCTCTTCTCCGTCTCTTAAATTCCCCTTCTTTCCATTCCTTCTGTGTTTTGGTGAGTAGAGAGGTCAGGGGTCATGATGGATTAGTGCGACACATCGCAGCTGTAGAAATACTCTTTTTGTCAGAGTTAATGCACAGGGAGGCTGTGCTGAGCTGGTAATGCTCCTTACCGGAAGTGAGCTAATGTTTGTTTAACGAACTAAACTAAATATTTACCTCCATAATGTTAATTTAATCAAATATATTTTTGGTAACACTTTACATTAGTGTGTCAGCAAACAAACAACTTAATCTATTAATTGGGGTACACATCATCTGCTGTGATGTTTAGTGGCAATTATAAGCTTTTTTGCTGAAACAGCAGAGATAGACGGCGATCAACAAGACAGGCAAATAGTGAAGAGCTTGATAAATTGAGATATGGAAAATGACTGAAGGGAGAGATTAATGGACAGAAAGAGACAGGGAAATTGACACACACATAAACACACACACAGAGATAATGACAGAAGCAGACAGGTCCAGCAGTCTTACAAGAGGCACATTGCAGGCCCTGCTGTCCCCAGAGGTGGGAGAATGGTTTCCCAGAAGGTTGGCTTTGTTTGTGATTTTCCTCCTGCTGTGATTCCATCCAGTACAACCTGCCACCCCATGAAGGTACTGAATCTGTTGTACAGAGAAGCAGAGAGGAGAATGGTTTCCCAGAAGGTTGGCTTTGTTTGTGATTTTCCTCCTGCTGTGATTCCATCCAGTACAACCTGCCACCCCATGAAGGTACTGAAACTGTTGTACAGAGAAGCAGAGAGGAGAATGGTTTCCCAGAAGGTTGGCTTTGTTTGTGATTTTCCTCTTGCTGTGATTCCATCCAGTACAACCTGCCACCCCATGAAGGTACTGAAACTGTTGTACAGAGAAGCAGAGAGGAGAATGGTTTCCCAGAAGGTTGGCTTTGTTTGTGATTTTCCTCCTGCTGTGATTCCATCCAGTACAACCTGCCACCCCATGAAGGTACTGAATCTGTTGTACAGAGAAGCAGAGAGGAGAATGGTTTCCCAGAAGGTTGGCTTTGTTTGTGATTTTCCTCCTGCTGTGATTCCATCCAGTACAACCTGCCACCCCATGAAGGTACTGAAACTGTTGTACAGAGAAGCAGAGAGGAGAATGGTTTCCCAGAAGGTTGGCTTTGTTTGTGATTTTCCTCCTGCTGTGATTCCATCCAGTACAACCTGCCACCCCATGAAGGTACTGAAACTGTTGTACAGAGAAGCAGAGAGGAGAATGGTTTCCCAGAAGGTTGGCTTTGTTTGTGATTTTCCTCCTGCTGTGATTCCATCCAGTACAACCTGCCACCCCATGAAGGTACTGAAACTGTTGTACAGAGAAGCAGAGAGGAGAATGGTTTCCCAGAAGGTTGGCTTTGTTTGTGATTTTCCTCCTGCTGTGATTCCATCCAGTACAACCTGCCACCCCATGAAGGTACTGAATCTGTTGTACAGAGAAGCAGAGAGGAGAATGGTTTCCCAGAAGGTTGGCTTTGTTTGTGATTTTCCTCCTGCTGTGATTCCATCCAGTACAACCTGCCACCCCATGAAGGTACTGAAACTGTTGTACAGAGAAGCAGAGAGGAGAATGGAGGGCAGCAGTTATGTTATGAAGAGAAGTAAAAGAAATGGGGCCACAGACATTAACTCCATCTTTTGAAAGTCAGGTTTTTTGTTGAATTTCTGTCCTTGGAATTCTGGAATGTCCTCTTAAATTGGAATAGTTCCAGACAGAGGTATGACTAGACCTGCTCTTGTCCTGCATTTGTAGTTATTTAGAGAGCGTTACTTCACGTTTTTATTTCACGTGTCGTCATTCTTCAAAATTAGTAACCCATATACGTAGTCACAAAATAATATACAGTACTGTACATTGCCACTTTCGTTGGCAATATCCTACAATCCTTTAACATTTATGCATCTGTTGATTTGCATAATCTTACGGAATTTGAAACAGATGGGAATTGGCCTGTGCCCTTTGTTTTATCAGTCCATAAATCAGAGTGTTGGGTTGGCACCAGCCAGCAGCCCAGGGGAAGGTTGGAGAGGTGGGCTGGGGGGTGGAGCTGCCTGCAGCATGTTGGTGTGTACATTACGTTTTTTATTGGCAGCTGAAAATGAGACTCTCCTGCCTGAGGACAACAGGTGGGGAGAAAGAGAAATACGTTCTGGAACCCCCCTCACCCTGTACACAAATTTCCCCTCTGACAGTGCATGCCTGCTGCATCTCTGCTAGATACGAGTGACAAAAGAACATCTCAGTCTTTTGAGGGCTTGGTGACTGTGCACTCTCGCTCTCATGTGTGCATGCGGGTTTGGGGTAGGAGGTGGTCACTTCTCACATCTCATCTCAATTGAAGTCCTTTCATAGTGTGAACAAGCACAAGTTTAGGGGAGGGAGGGGATAGGGGGACTAATGCCCTTTCACTCACTGGTCCAGCTAGCTCACTCGCCATTGGTGCCCTCGATCCATCTTAAGCTGAATGATACTTTTGTTCATGGTCAGCAGAGGTGAAAGGAGCTAGTCACTGGTTTCCGCTCCCAAACAGGATGACTGCTAGATGGTAGAATGTTTACCTCTCCCCCCCTCTTGCTCTGTCTATTTCTCTCTCTCTCACACAACTCACACTCCCTTTTACTTATGATCACTTATCTTCCTAATTTTCATCCTATTTTTCCGTAGTCCTCTCCAGCTCTCTCATCATCACATAGTCTGTCATATCTCTTTTTCTCTTGGTTCAATTCAATGTTGTAAATTGGTATAAAAAACATACATTTGAATAGCAAAATAACAGTACGTTTACAACGACAACAACTCCCATACCAATATCAATCACTTCTCTCCCTCTCTGTCTCTCACTGTTTTAGGACTGACATGTTTGCATTGCAGGCTGGTTGTTTGCACTCTAGCTACAGCGAATCAGTCTCCCCTAGGACCCATGTGGTAAATGCTTGACCTTCTCTGCACTCCCATGGTGGAACACTCTGCCCGTCTGTGTATACAAAGTGCCCTTGTTCCTTTCCAGCATGGCAGTCAGGGAACCTCAGCCATCTTCCTCAATTCTCACCACCTTCACCTCCTCTCTAATCAATAAGAAACAGCCGGCTGAGAAAATAGTTACCCGTTACCTGCATTTTTTTCCCACAACTCTGCTGTCAAGGGACTAGGGGGCTAAAAAGCCAAAGCATTACTGAGTTTGCTTTACTTCTGAGGTAGTCAATGGTAGCAGGTGGTTGGGTTGGTGCCCGGTTTGGCTTCTCTACCTCAACAAATGATCTACCGGCAGGATATCGATTTTCATTTAGATTACATTAGCCTGCTAAATAAACACTGCCAAAAGGTATTGAAGAAGTGAAGTTGTTCTCCTTTTGAAGATCACCTTGAGATTCATGGTGCATCTGAACTAAGGCTATGTCTCCTTGAAGCAAAGCCCTTGCAGAGACTACATCAGATACTTTTTACACTTGCCACCTTCTGCGCCCAGAGATCTTCAAAGGAAGGACATAGAGATTTGGGGAAAAAGGTTACTATCTTAGTTATCTGCCGTTGTCCTGTCTGTCAATTCTTGCTGTTCTTGGCACGGTAGCTTCCCCTCCCTCTCATGGCTCCATGCCAGCCAGTGTCTGATCCGCCCACACACATACCACATATACACGCCTTGGTTTTGGAGTCACTTTAATTTGAATCTCTTTTTGGTCTGCCTTTGCACTGCTTGGCAATCTTTCCATGTATATTTATCTGTCTGTAATGTGGAGCTCTGTGGTTGTTGTGTGGCTTTGTTGAGCTCCTTGTCTGGTCTGTGGACAAACACCAGTGGCCTGTGTAATTGTGAGGGGGAAGCTAATGCTGAGCTCAGGTTAAAATCATTCTGACCAAGATCCGTTTTGGATCAGTTGTCAGTGAATTGGGGGCATAAACAGTGTGTAGGCCCTCTTTATTAGCCCAGCACCAAAGTCTTTAAGGATGTGCTTATGACCACAAACCTTTCTAAAACCATGATCCAACCATCAGAGACCACACAATAAGCCACTAAATAACAAGTATAATTTCTCACTTGCCAGAGACTTGAACAGGGTGGACCTCTTTTTGACCCTCTTACCATGGAGAGGTTGTGGTTGGCTTTGAGATAATGCTGAGATAGTATATTTATTCTCATCTTGCATCATAGCAGAGATGATGAATTATTGCTTTTTTTTTAAATTGTTTAGATTTTGTCGTTGACCCCAAAAGTGATTTAGGAAAGGTATCATGTGTCTTTTAGCTGACATTTGTTTCTGAGTAAAGATGATCTGTATGTCTCTATTTACTTGTATTGGCAGTGAATTCCCAGGGAGTTTTAAAGGTGCTCTGTTGAGACTTGACAACAGCCTCTGCTGCCTGCTCCCCATACTTTCCTCTGCTGCCTGCTCCCCATACTTTCCTCTGCTGCCTGCTCCCCATACTTTCCTCTGCTGCCTGCTCCCCATACTTTCCTCTGCTGCCTGCTCCCCATACTTTCCTCTGCTGCCTGCTCCCCATACTTTCCTCTGCTGCCTGCTCCCCATACTTTCCTCTGCTGCCTGCTCCCCATACTTTCCTCTGTTGGATGTGATTAGTGTTTTGAAGGATGTCTTTGTCGCCGATCTCTTTTTTTAAATGTAGGGAAATCTCGCTTGAGAAGTGAAACCTTTGGCAACTCTTGCTGGAAATGTGATTCTTTCCGTTTCCCACCAAGGCTGATATGAGCCCAAAGTGACACCTTTGCATTATTTGATGTCATGTTGACATTTCATACCCTAAAAACAGTGGGCATGTAACTGTTTTGCTTCAGAAAGAGTGCTGTTTTTTCTATATGTATCACAGCTGTATTTCTATGTAGGATAGGCAGGTCCCCTGATGACTAAAGCAGCTGGGAGGGAGGGTGACAGCATTCACAGACCACCGCTTTCATCCTGTCCCTGTGGCTGCCTGCACTCTTGACCATGGCAGCCAACAGCCTGTGGAAGATGGTGACAGGGTGCAGGTGTAGGGGTGCTGTCAGCAAGACATAATGTATCCAAAGGAGGGACCACCGGGAAAGTCTTCCAAATAGTGGCCACACAACGCCCCAAGGAGAGTCCGTAGGAGGAGGGGGGGGGGGGGATCAAGGTGGAAGCACCATTGTACAGAGCCTAGAAGGAAATTGGATAAGCTAGGTAACCTGGAGATGGGAAAGATAGATTGCAGGGACGATGAGGGCTTCTGTTGGGGGCCTTTGTAGTTAGAAACATGGGGGGTGGGAGTGTGGTGGGCGATATTATCCTTTAAGGATCCAAAGTCCTACATGCACACACATGCAAGACTTTGGGGACGGCTGGTAGTGAAATTCAAGATGGACCCTTTTTTGGGGGGTTCGCTTCATTATCAAAAGCAGGATGTTTTTTCAGTCCTGTTGTGCTTCAACTCTAACATCTGGTGTCTATGGGCTCCTCTTTGAACCCGATGAAAGGATTCCTAATCAAGATGAGTGGCCCAAAGTTAAAAGGTACTCTCTGTGGAGTTGTTGAACACAAGGGAATGGCTATGGTGTCATACCATACCAGTCCTTTTATACTATAGCCTGTGTCATTTTTATTGGAAGTTGGATGTGCCTTAATCTGTTGGCTGCTTTAGGATCCTTCTGCAATCAGTTTACAATCTTTACTAAACCTGCCTATATAACAATCTCTCAATTCCTAGAACTTCAGTTGGATTCGATCACAATTTTGCCCATGGTTACTCTATGTATTACATACAGTATAAGTCGGAAGTGTACATAAACCTTAGCCAAATACATTTAAACTCAGTTTTTCATAATAACTGACATTTAATCAGAGTAAAAATTCCCTGTCTTAGGTCAGTTAGGATCATCACTTTATTTTAAGAATGTGAAATGTCAGAATAATAGTAGAGAGTGATTTTATTTCAGCTTTTCTATCTTTCATCACATTCACAATGGGTCAGAAGTTTACATACTAATTAAGTGTATTTGGTAGCATTGCCTTTAAATTGTTTATGTCACGTTCGCTAGAATAAATGTCGGACCAAGGCGCAGCAGATGTTGAGTTCCACATTACTTAGTTTCACTTTATAACAAATAAAGACAAATAAACAATAAACTAACGACGAACCGTGACTACAGAGATTCTACGTGCATTACCTCAAAATAATATCCCATAAACACATGTGGGAAAAACAGCTACTTAAATATGATCCCCAATTAGAGACAACGATTACCACAGCTACCTCTAATTGGGAATCATACACAATCACAAACATAGAAAAACAAACCTAGAACCCCACATATAAATAATAAACTAGACTAACCCCCCAGTCACGCCCTCTACCATAGAAAATAGGGACTCTCTATGGTCAGGATGTGACAGTTTAACTTGGGTCAAATGTTTCGGGTAGCCTTCCACAAGCTTCTCACAATAAGTTTTGGCCCAGTGAATTTTGGCCCATTCCTCCTGACAGTGCTGGTGTAACTGAGTCAGGTTTGTAGGCCTCCTTGCTCGCACTCACTTTTTCAGTTCTGCCCACACATTTTCTATAGGATTGGGGTCAGGGCTTTGTGATGGCCACTCCAATACCCTGACATTGTTGTCCTTAAGCCATTTTGCCACAACTTTGGAAGTATGCTTGGGGTCATTGTCCTGTTGGAAGACCCATTTGTGACCAAGCTTTAACTGATGTCTTGAGATGTTGCTTCAATATATCCACATAATTGTCCTGCCTCATGATGCCATCTATTTTGTGAAGTGCACCAGTCCCTCCTGCAGCAAAGCACCCCCACAACATGATGCTGCCACCCCCGTGCTTCACAGTTGGGATGGTGTTCTTCGGCTTGCAAGCCTCCCCCTTTTTCCTCCAAACATAACGATGGTCATTATGGCCAAACAGTTCTATTTTTGTTTCATCAGACCAGAGGACATTCCTCCAAAAAGTACGATCTTTGTCCCCATGTGCAGTTGCAAACTGTAGTCTAGATTTTTATGGCGGTTTTGGAGCAGTGGCTTCTTCCTTGCTGAGCGGCCTTTCAGGTTATGTCGATATAGGACTCGTTTTACTGTGGATATAGATACTTTTGTACCTGTTTCCTCCAGCATCTTCACAAGGTCCTTTGCTGTTGTTCTGGGATTGATGTGCATTAATCTCTAGGAGACAGAACGCATCTCCTTCCTGAGCGGTATGATGGCTGTGTGGTCCCATGGTGTTTATACTTGCATACTATTGTTTGTACAGATGAACGTGGTACCTTCAGGCGTTTGGAAATTGCTCCCAAGAATGAACCAGACTTGTGGAGGTCTACAATGTATTTTTCTGAGGTCTTGGCTGAATAATTTTGATTTTCCCATGAGGTCAAGCAAAGAGGCCCTGAGTTTGAAGTTAGGGCTTGAAATACATCCACAGGTACACCTCCAATTGCCTGAAATGACGTCAATTAGCCTATCCAAAGCTTCTGTAGCCATGACATCATTTTCTGGAATTTTCCAAGCTGTTTCAAGGCACAGTGAACTTAGTGTATGTAAACTTCTGACCCACTGGAATTGTGATACAGTGAAATAATCTGTTTGCAAACAATTGTTGTAAAATGACTTGTGTCATGCACAAAGTAGATGTCCTAACCAACTTGGACAAACTGTAGTTTGCTAACAAGACATTTATGGAGTGGTTGAAAAACGAGTTTTAATGACGCCAACCTAAGCGTAAGTAAACTTCCGACTTCAACTATATGTAAGTCACATACTGAATTAGTCAGGTGGGGAAGAAACGTGAGTGCTGTCTGCATAGCTGTCGTGCCGCTACATGCCTGTCTTTCTCTGCAGTGAGTTGGAAAAGTGAACGTCCCCTGGGCAATACGAGGAGGGTTTTTTCAAGGGTTTACAGTACTACCGGGGACCTGTTTTGGCCCAAATGAATCATTATACTGCTGGGGAAGATGACCGTACTTTCCCTCTACCAATCTACATGACATGAAAACCAATGTAACCGTATTGAAAGCATGCTTCTGAGCAGTTACTTAATAGTTATGCCCCCAAAAAGATACATTTGTTACACACTACCATGGCATCAAACATTATGTACTATTTCTGCAATTCTCTGTTGTTGCATCTTTAGGAGTATAAATCCACCTTGATTGTTTGAGATTTTAATTGTAATCATGACTGTGTTATTTTTCTAACCTGAGAGAAATACTGATCCACTCATGACGCTTGTTGTTTGGTTCTACAGTGACATCAGCATGAATAACATCACAGAGCTCCCGGCTTTTGTCTTCAAGAACTTCCCCTATCTAGAAGAACTGTGAGTATTAATCTCTTCTACATTACCCACTATAGTTGTTGTCACATGCATAAGATAATCAGTGGTTTTCAACCACAACAGACCAGTTGTATTATGTTTGATCATCAAGTTGCTCAACAAGATATAAAGAACCCTGTAGTTTCTCTAACACCACAGAGTTGTAGTCTGCTAAGTTGCAGTGTTTTCAGAAAGGGCAAGTTATACCATGATAGCTATCAAAAAGTACCATGACTATAGGCTACGTATGATTCCAGAGAACATGTATGTGAGATATTTCACTTTCTTTCAATGTGTTTTCTTTGAGAATTTGCAGGGTGGCAACCGCATGTCTCAGTTCTGGGACCCATTCAATGAGCATATCTAATCTTTGTCATTTTTTAAAACTCTTGAAATACCCCTCTGTCTGGTTCAGAGCTGGAAGTAAGGATACGATCTGTCTACCTGATATCAGGTAACATGTCACCCTGAGAATGCAAAATGACCAGCTAACATTATTCTGCTTCTGTGCCCATGTTATTTTAGCCTGTCTGTGTATATCATCTCGGACCAGACTTCACTCCCTTCTTTTCCTAACACTAGGTCTACTTCATCTGCTCTGTCAAAGGGCAATTTACTTTTCATCGCATTGTAAGTGGAGGAATGCCAGGCAGGAAGGAAGAAGGCAAAATAATGGTTTCCATGACAACCTGGCAAAAAACGCACCCTCGCTGCACTCTACCACTCAACATTACCTTTCAGGCAGGGACAGGGGTCTCTGCCCAGTGTCAAATATACTTAGTGAAACCTGTTCTCTGGGTTCCATCCTGCTCTGTAGCTGAGCAGTAGGCTTGGGAGATACCGTATACCGGGGTATTTTTCAAAATACTTACAGTATCATTTTCAATACTGGGGTGCGTGCATTTTCAAAAATGGGGTGCGTACTACGCCACTGCTTTTGAGTATAACTATAAGAAATATAAGATGTGCCAAAATCAATTATATCAGGCTGAGGGCCCCAGCTACGCATTTGTTTTGCTAACTTGCTTGCTAAATGTCAAGATCAAGCTTTTTGGTCACGGCAGAGACATTCATTCCCCTCCGGATCCCTGTTGCCTAAATTGTTCTGTGCCCCAAAAAAAATAAACAAAAAACTAGTTTTCTTTTGTTTTAATTAGCTCCCATTGTGTGCACTGCCGGTATGGTACAGAAACGGTATCTCGGTATTAAAATTGGGATACCGCCCAACCCTACTGAGCAGCACTGTAGGGCCTAGCAGTTATATTCATGCTTCGGAATGCTTTTTTGTTGACAGCTGTCTTTAGTTTTTAATTTGTGTTTGTTTAGCCTTATCCAAGAAACAAATCATAATGTTTCATTGAGTGAACTGAGCGGATGGCTCTGTAGCCTGGGGGGGTGTTGTGTCACTGAACCACAGCTCCAGCCCTGAGGGCTGACTGAGAGAGAGGGGGACATGCCCAGAGAGAAGCATTCACTCTCTGATAGTCACGCAACCCTCCTTCATACACACCTCCCATCCTGAACAAAGCACAACACAGCCTAGCTACCATGCTGACAGATAAAGAGATGTAGGGGAGTCATCCCCTTCAATTTGTGTTTGAGTGCTTGTGTATTTGTCTGTGTCTCTGCACACATTTGTCTCTGAGTGTGTGTTCCAAATCTCTTCACCTTCTGATGTTAAAGTGTATGTTGTCTACCAGTGAGTTTCTTAGTGAAATAGAATGGTTGTGGGAGTGGTGCTACAGAAGGGAAGGATTTAGTCTTTCCTCAACAAGGATTAGCACATTCTTCTGCCTTCATCAAAGCCTAGGGGGACGTGTTCTGAATTTGTTGAGAGAAAGGGAATGGGTGGGGAGGTTCTTCACCCTGAAATGTGAAGGATGTCCTAGCAATTTGTTAGCAGGCCTGCGTGTGGTGGCTGGGCCGTAGACATGTGGGCGTTGACCAGCTCCAAGACTGTGGACGTAAAGTTTACAGTACCTTATAAATCTAGCAGACACACTAACCAATTTGCACATAAATCCTACTCTGCTTTCAAACCTGAAGATGTGTTACTTGAGTCCCAGATTAATAATAAATAATTGTCAGTAGTTGCAGTTGCCGCAAACTTAGTGCAATTGAGTCAAGGAGTAGGCTTGATTTATGTGCATGAAACTGTCCTATTTGCCTACAGTTTGCTGCTGAGAAACAATGAAAATGCTGTGAAATGAATAATTGACAAAGACACATGAGAAGCCAAATTGATTTGGGTGTTTGATGGTGAAGCGTGTCCTTTGGAATCCACCACTGGAAGGCAATCATTTGGTTTGAGCCAAAGCCAAGTCAAGTTGTAGAGCATGTACCATTATATAGCCTTCCAAATCCTAACCATGTTTGTCAACCACAACAAATATGTGATTTTTAACATGGTCTGCCATTGGATCACAGTGGAAGTCTGCCACTAGCGTTTGTGTGTTTAGACTAGAGACCCTGTCATATGATGCTGTCTGGTTGTTATATGATGGACCAACTGTGTTCGACATCCCTGGAAGTGTGTCCCCGAGTAGGCCCCAGTAAGGCGGTGCGTTGTGGGGTTGTATTAGGGCATGGTGGGAGTTGTTACTCAGATTCCCCAGGCTCTCAGGCTCACACCCAGCAACTATTGGCTGCAGGGGAATCTAATGCCACCCGACTCAAGTTGCAGAGGGTGATAAATCTGGTGCTAATCTCCCAGGCCAGATTTGGTGGAACTATGAGTCCCTGACAACCCGCCCCCACATGATTATTCACACTGCCAGTTCTTCCTGATACCCTGGCTGGAAGGGAAGGGGAGGTCGACCAGGCCCCGGAGGGGAAACGCAGGCCCAGTCCTAATGTATCCACTCTCTCCCCAGAGTGTCTGGTGAATTGACAACATGCCGTCGCACTGACACGTCTCTCTGGCACCTCAGGCATTATGTTATGCTATGCTATGCCTGATAACACAAACTGGAACCTGTGAGGTTTTTCATTTGTTTTTTGGTCGATGACTTTCAATCTTGTAGGTATTAACATTTCAAAGTGAAGCTGTTAAATTGAGAGCTTTGAAAGTTGTACCAACAACATATAGATTACTGTACGAATCCTCGTTTAGCTTCCGATGCAATTCTGAATTGATCACCATCTTTTTCTCTCCCTCTTCCTTTCTCTCTCTTTCTCTCTATTCGTCTCTCTCCTACCTCAGACGACTGGCAGGAAATGACCTCTCATTCATCCACCCTGACGCTCTGTCTGGACTACATCAGCTCAAAGTCCTGTAAGTGTGCCGCTCATTGGTCCTCCACACACACTTACAACACGGACACACAGACAAACACTCATATAATACCTGTATGTTCTGTGACTGTACATTGAGCCAACGGTTCAAAGACCAGTACTGGTGAGTGCTCGGGCACAACCCACACAAAATCAAACACACAGACATTCACACGCACACACACACACCTGTAAATAAAATTGGTGAATGAAATAAAACTGAGGTGTTCACTTCCTTCCCAACGAGCAGTGGTCATGTGACGTGTGTGAAGAGGCAGGAAACCAGAGGGCCTGTTCCCCTGGGCCCTAGCCTGCTTTGACGACAGAGACTACTGATAGTAGAGAGGAAGGGAGATAGTCACCATAGCCACATTTGTGTCCAGTAGATACTAGGATCCACAGACAGATACAAACACTCATCACTACATGGTCAAGAACTCACACCCCACATAAAATATACTATTTTACTATGGAATACTACAGTACTTAATATATAATTCTGTAGTATACTGTAGAATACTATACTACACATTGTAGTATCCCTTGATTGTGTGTTGTACTAGTAGTATATAATTTTGTAGAATACTATAGTAAATACTCATGAAATGTTAGTCCGCCCAAACTTTTTTTACTGTAGTAAATATGACAGTATTTAATTTGCATATACCCTGCCCATTCCCCTTCCCATATCCCAATTTGTGCCACCTGTAAGTGTGAAACATACATGTCAAGGATAGACCATTTACACTGTGGACAAAACATTTCCATGACAGACTGACCAGGTAAATCCAGTTAAGTTAGGATCCCTTATAGATGTCACTTGTTAAATCCACTTCAATCAGTGTAGATGAAGGGGAGGGGAGACAGGTTAAATAATGATCTTAAAGCCTTGAGACAATTGAGACATGGATCGTGTATGTGAGCTATTCAGAGGGTGAATGGGCAAGAGGAAAGATTTGAAGTGTATTTTGAACTGGTTATGGTAGTAGGTGCCAGGCGCACTAGTTTGAGTGTGTCAAGATTTGCAATGCTGCTGGGTTTTTCACACTCAATAGTTTCCGTATGTATCAAGAATGGTCCACCACTCGAAGGACATCCAGCCAACTTGACACAACTGTGAGAAGCATTGGAGTCAGCATCCCTGTGGAATGCTTTCGACAGCTTGTAGCGTCCATGCCTCGACAAATTTTGTCTGTTCTGAGGGCAAAAGGGGGTGCAAGTCAATATTAGGAAGGTGTTCGTAATGCTCTGTACACTAAGTGTATTATATTCCCTATGGTTATAGAAAAGAGCAGAAGCTCTGAACCTTCCGTTCAGACTCCAGTCTTACCTACCTACAGGTTATTGCAAATTTGCTCTTTTAGTATTTGTCTATTACGTTTTGTCAGAGAAAGCCCCCCACTTCTATGTCATAGATAATAGAGGTCTACCGATTAATCGGAATGGCTGATTAATTAGGGCCGATATCAAATTTTCATATCAAACGGTAATCTGCATTTTTGGAGTGTAGTGTTTTTGCGGACTTCAGTCTGCAAAAACAATATAGTGAGGGCCTCCCGGGTGGCGCAGTGGTTTAAGGCACTGCATCGCAGTGCTAGCTGTGCCACCAGAGACTCGGTTCGAGGCCAGGCTCTGTCGCAGCCGGCCGGTCCATGGGCCTAGCGTCGTCCGGGTTATGGAGGGTTTGGCCGGAAGGGATATCCTTGTCTCATCGCTCGCTAGCGACTCCTGTGGTGGGCTGGGCGCAGTGCACGCTGACCAGGTCGCTAGTGGCACGGTGTTTCCTCTGACACATTGGTGCAGCTGGCTTCCGGGTTGGATGTGCGCTGTGTTAAGAAGCAGTGCAGCTTGGTTGGGTTGTGTTTCGGAGGACACATGACTCTCGACCTTCCTCTGTCTCAAGCCTGTACGGGAGTTGTAGTGATGAGACAAGATAGTAACAGCTAAAAACAATTGGATACCATGAAATTGGGGTGAAAAAAGGGGGTAAAATTAAAAATATATATTTTTTAAACAATACAGTGAGTAATATTTGCAAAAACACTACAGTGAATACTATACTATTCCTTAATTATTGCTGTGCAACTACAGTATACATATTTTTTTATATGCATGCAGACACAAATGTGTGTGCTCAGAGACACACACATCCTCCCCTCCCCATACTGTAATGCATGCTGTACACTCTACTTCACCCTGAACCCATACACAAGCTTATGAAACAAAGCCTGAGGTGCTAGATAGAGTCAATGACTGAGGCTGCAACACTTTGTAGTCCTTTTGTGTTCATTTACATTTGTCACGCTCTTATCCAGAGCGACTTACTAGTAGTTAGTGCATACATTTTCATACTGTGTTCACACTTTAACTTGATACAGAGCTGATCTTCTCATTCTCGTACGCACCACGTGACTGCTGGTTGCATCACTAGCCGGCTACCACCTGGCCAGCTTCTCAACCCTGCACCTTAGAGGCATAGACATGGAATCACTGGTCACTTTAATAATGGAACACTAGTCACTTTAATAATGTTTAGATACTGCTTATTCATCTCATATGTAAATACTGTATTCTATTCTACTGTATTTTAGTCAATGCCACTCCAACATTGCTCATCCTAATATGTAGATATTTCTTAATTGTGTACTTTTACTTTTAGATTTGTGTATTGTTATGAATTGTTAGATATTACTGCACTGTTGGAGCTAGGAACACAAGCATGTCACTACACCCGCAATAACATCTGCTAAATATGTGTATGTGACCAATTAAAATTTGATTTGATTTTGTTGTGCAGAAATTGTAACGAGGAGGCATGTTGGTGTGACCACAGTTCAGGTTATAAAACTGTGTTCTCTCCCTCAGGATGTTGCAGAATAACCAGCTGAAGACTGTTCCAAGTACAGCTATAAAGAACCTCTACTCTCTACAGTCTCTGTGAGTCCCCCTATCTCTTCACCCATCTGGAATTACACGACTATGCACACACATACGCACACACCTTTTAGAGACTTGAAATGTCAAAACTCCTCAAATGGACATCGTAAGCTTAATCATGACATTTACAATGGGAAGCATTCACTCTACAATCCAATTGACCTATTCGCTTCCTCTAGACTGGCCTGCATCATTGCACTAACCTTTACACAGCTCACACAGCACCATCTGGTTACCATGCTGTCTTTACCCCCCACCACGTTGCATTTACCAACAGTGAGACATCATCTATTTATTTATGTGATTGGTTTTTGCCTGTATGGGTTTGAAAGGGATGTGTGTGGGTTGTTTTTTTTCCCCAGACACTGCAGGGCTCTACAGTGCGGCCATTTTAATTATTGCTGTGCGACCTGGAATTTGAATTTAGTCACCAATGTGCCTAGAAAAATTAAGGATTCTAGCTTTAATACCTCAAATATTTTTCATTGTGCTCCTAAATGTCTTTGTGTCCGCCTACATTTTTAGGCGCGTACATGTGCTCCTTGTAAAAATGCTCCGCGTAGAACCCTGCACTGGTTTCCAAATCCCCAGCTCCTCAGCGTCTCTTTCCTTTGACTTTAACTTAGTGACTCTCTGTGACTACTGCATGTCACTCTCCGAGGGACTATGACTGAGCATTACTCCATCTTTGTTTCCCTGTGCCTCTTTTGACTCTGACTGTGAATAGTGTAGGATGAGTTCCAGCTGGAAGCCTGGTCCGGGACATGCTGAAAATCCCGCTTTCTGCCATTTATCACCTCTCCAGATCCTTTCCCTCAGTCCTCTTTTTTTTCCTTCTCTTTTTTTTGCACAAGTCTTTTCTCTCTTAGGAGTTAAGGTCTGTAGCTGAAGTAATATGTTTTGGCAGAGCCTAGCTGGGTTTGTATAATGCTTTTGAGAGTTAGATGTCAATCATCGTGCCTTTTCTTCTTCCAACACAGACTCGTAGGGAATGTAGAGGGAGAGAGAGATATGGAGGTGGAAAGAGAGCGAGGGAAACTTAGAGAGTTAATGTTGTGATATCAGCATTAAGGAGCAGGTTTCATGAATGAGGAACAGAATGTGCAGCACCAGCCAAATACAAAACTAGTAGAAACCTTGATTGTAGAACAAAGCTATTTAAAACATTTTGTTTGTAGTTCTCACCAGAACAGTCTAAATAGTTAGAAATAAATGCTGAATATTTAGAAGAATAAAATTCAAATTTTTATAGTAACACCATACTTACTATACATACGTTATAATGTAGTAGGCTATCCAATGGCTCATTCAAATATTTGCAGTTGATAAGAGTAAGGGCAATGGAAAGCTGTTAAAAATGGAAGACCATAGTGTAATGTTTTTCTACTGAGGCAATAGAAATACCTCATAAATACCATTCCTTACATGGCCCTTGATTCTCTCTCTGTCTCTCTCTCTGTCTTGTTATGTGCTGTATCAATATGAGATGTCCTCAACATGAGAATGTTCATGGTGGTGAATGTATGACAGGATTCACACATTGGTGTGACATAACTAGTAAGATAAAGGTTTCTAAAATCTCTTCCCCCCTCCCTCTGCAGACGTCTGGATGCCAACCACATCACGACGGTGCCTGAGGATAGCTTTGAGGGCCTGCAGCAGCTCCGCCACCTCTGGCTGGATGACAACAGCCTGACTGAGGTCCCAGTGGGCCCCATGAGACACCAGGCTAACCTGCAGGCTCTCACCCTGGCACTCAACCGCATCACCCACATCCCCAACAATGCCTTTGCCAACCTCTCCAGTCTGGTGGTGCTGTGAGTGCTGCAGATCTATCTATTCCAGACCTGGGTTCAAATACTATTTGAATCTTTCAAATACATTTAGCGTTTGCTCTAGTCTCTCTGGAGTGCAAGAGGGGCAGGGTTTGGACTCCTTGTGATTATTCTATTGGTTCCATTGTGTCAGGCAAGCTCAGTAAACTCAAGATCGTATTTAAACCCTGTTCTGGATCTGTTCTGTGCTCCTTCCCATATGGGAGAGTTTGGGGGGTTCAACTCATTGATAGTATACTGTAGATTCAGATGTTGCACAGATATGAGATATTTTTGGTGGAGATTTACATCTGTTGGAAGAAGAAATTGTAGAATCATGGAATCATGGGTAATAGAACAATCTCCACTTTTATTATGAAAGACAGTTATTTTTAAACAGTGTCAAAGGAACAAACCATCAGATTACATTTCTCTACCATTCAAACACTGCAGATGTTCAAATCCATTCCTCTCCAAGTCAAATTAAATTCTTAGTTAAATATATTAACATACTGTATGAAGCCATCACTTCAAACACAAATGCACCCATGCACACATGTGCACGCACACACATGCACACAAACGCGTGCACGCACACACACACACAATAAAAATGCTATGTCTGCAGGGCCCAGTTGGAGGGAAATAGGACAGAGCTGTGTCTCTAGTGGCTGGCAAGAATAAACAGGAAGAAAATGCCTTGAATCCGTCAGCCTTCGACACACCAGCACTCACAATGATACCTGACTTACCAATCACTGTGGTCTCTGGTGATAGCTGCAGAGGACATTTACCTGATGAATAGATTGAATTGGGTCTGACTACCAGGCAGGGAGTGTGGGAGATGTAAAAAGTGCTGCGTTGTTCATCCACAAAGGATGGGATGCCATGTGGCAGATTGAGCATTTTGTTTTAGGTGTGTTGTATGTCACTAAGAATAGCTATATTATATCCTGCTTAAAAACCCAGACAGACTCCTCCCTGCATGTTCAATCACATAGACTAGATATCCTATACATGTGCCTTCTGTTGTTCAATGTCCGTTTTGGCTCGTCTGCAACAGTGAAGTCTATTTGGAGCCGGGAATGGAATATAAATATCTCCTTTATCTTCCAGGCATCTGCATAATAACAGAATTAAGGAGATTGGGGAGAGCTGCTTCACGGGGCTAGAGAACCTAGAGACGCTGTAAGTGCATTTGAATACAAACTCATTAACAGTGTGTATGAGCCACCCCCCACACACACACACACACACCCACCCACACACCCAGAGCAGCCGGGACGTCAGTGTGTCCACTTCCTCCTGTAATTGCTCCAGGATAAATGGAGCGGAGTCCGTGATGGCTATCTGCACTACCCTCCCATTGTTCGCTTCCTCCTGCGTCGCCAGCCTGAACAGTGACACAACATCTTTAGTCCGGAGGGGACAGAGACATTCTGACCTATGTTTTAAAAGCAGCCATATTAGACGTACCATGGCTGTTACAATTATTTTTGCAGTGTCAAACTCACTCACAACGTTGACACTGATAAAGCATAAAGAGAATGTTCTTACTTACTATAGGAGCCTACCTTCTACGTGAGCACTCCAGTCTGTCATGGGAACTACAGTACACTTGGCTATTCGTGAACACTGGATATCCATTCAAGATAATGTTTTATAGTGTAGTAACTGAAACTGGAAGATCAATATTTTACTATCGTTAAGGTGACCGTATGTTTGCACAGCACTGCTAGTGAATGGTTACAGTATGATTGAGTGTGCTGTGGTGTGTGGTGTAATGATTATGAAACTCCCTGCTCCTTTTGGCCCCTCAGGGATCTTAACTTCAACAACCTGATGACCTTCCCAGAAGCAATCCAGGCACTGCCCAAACTGAAGGAGCTGTGAGTACTGTCCCATGACAAACACATGCACACACACACAGTCACAAATGGAAGCACACACACACACACACACAGACACACACACACACACACACACACACAGGGATGCACATGCGTACACAGATTCCCTTAGTGAGATTTTTAAAATCTGAAACGTCAACTTTGAGTGATTAGGTTGTTTAGTCAGTAAGCGGCATGTGGCCTAGAGGTGATATCATTTTCTTGTTGCGTGCAGGCTGCAGTGTTTTTGTAGAAATGTGAGCTGTTGATGTGTCTCAGTGGAACTGTGAACCTTGGCAGGGGGAGCTGAGAGATTAATGATGGGGTCTGACTAGTGCCCCCAAGAATACACTCTTCTATCTGTTTTCCTTACCTTTGTTGCTCTCCTCTCCTGTCTGTCAGCTCTGTAGTAGAGAGAGAGGCTGTCTTAATGTTCCTGTACAATGGTTTCTTGATCCCTTGAACTTGTGATGGATATAAGGGACATGTCTACTAGATAAAGACGCAGGCACATTAGGTATATTACCTGGTCTTTGTTTTCAGTGTCACTGGGACATCTTGAACAATAGATCATGACTTCACAACGTTTCATGTGGACAGTCAAAACTGTTCTCCAGATGGTGTCCTTTCATATTTCTGATGGAAAAACAATATTAAACATATATGGAATTTACCATGTTTTATATGACAGCAGTATAGATTAATTTACAATTAGTAATTATTTGACCTTCAGTCAAATAATTGACACACATTAGATTGATAGATGCCATCTAATGGTGAAAACTAGAATTAACCACATTAAGTGCAGAAATCAGGAAGCTGTAGTACACGTGTACAGAATTAGTCGTCATTTATATATTGGCAACTATAACAGTTTACTTAATTTGGGACCCATCTGTTTTCCTAATCACAATTTGTATCTCGTTCAGCTCTTGCAAATGTATTGTTGCATATTTAATATTCCACCTTCATCCCAAAGATTGTGGTTAGAATAATTTTCACTGTGTATATTTTCACTTTCCTCCAGTGGATTTCACAGCAACGACATAGCAGCCGTACCTGAGGGAGCCTTCCACAAGAACCCTTTGCTCCGCACCATGTAAGACCATACTTCAAAGCCAGTCCGACAGTCAACAAATACTATAGAATAGAACCTTAAGCCTTCACACATTCATGTACGAGCACAGTGTTCCCCAACTCCAGTCCTCCAGTACCCCCAACAGCACACATTTTGGTTGTAGCTCCAGACAAACTCACCTGATTCAACTCATTGTGTGCTTGATCATTAGTTGACCAGTTGTATCAGGTCTCCTTGTCCGGGGCTACAAAATATGTGTACTGTTGGGGGTAGTCCAGGACAGGAGTTGGGAAACACACCAGCAGCAAGCTGGTAATATAGTGTATGACTGACAGCACCACGCTGGTAATATAGTGAGTGACTGACTGACAGCAGCACGCTGGTAATATAGTGCCTGACTGACAGCATCACGCTGGTAGTGACTGACTGACTGACAGCACCACGCTGGTAATATAGTGACTGACTGACAGAACCACGCTGTTAATATAGTGACTGACTGATAGCACCAAGCTGTTATTATAGTGCCTGACTGACAGCATCACGTGGTAATATAGTGACTGACAGCACCACACTGGTAATATAGTGACTGACTGACAGCATCACGCTGGTAATATAGTGACTGACTGACAGCACCAAGCTGGTAATATAGTGACTGACTGACAGAACCAAGCTGATAATATAGTGACTGACTGACAGCGTCACGCTGGTAATATAGTGACTGACTGACAGCACCACGCTGGTAATATAGTGACTGACTGACAGCATCATGTGGTAATTTAGTGACTGACTGACAGCATCATGTGGTAATTTAGTGACTGACTGACAGCACCACACCGGTAATATAGTGACTGACTGACAGCACCACGCTGGTAATATAGTGACTGACTGACAGAACCAAGCTGATAATATAGTGACTGACTGATAGCACCAAGCTGGTAATATAGTGACTGACTGACAGCATCACGCTGGTAATATAGTGACTGACTGACAGCACCACGCTGGTAATATAGTGACTGACTGACAGCATCATGTGGTAATTTAGTGACTGACTGACAGCATCATGTGGTAATTTAGTGACTGACTGACAGCACCACACCGGTAATATAGTGACTGACTGACAGCACCACGCTGGTAATATAGTGACTGACTGACAGAACCAAGCTGATAATATAGTGACTGACTGATAGCACCAAGCTGGTAATATAGTGACTGACTGACAGCATCACGCTGGTAATATAGTGACTGACTGACAGCATCACGCTGGTAATATAGTGACTGACTGACAGCATCACGCTGGTAATATAGTGACTGACTGACAGCACCACGCTGGTAATATAGTGCCTGACTGACAGCATCACGTGGTAATATAGTGACTGACTGACAGCATCACGCTGGTAATATAGTGACGGACTGACAGCACCACGCTGGTAATATAGTGACTGACTGACTGACAGCACCACGCTGGTAATATAGTGACTGACTGATAGCACCAAGCTGGTAATATAGTGCCTGACTGACAGCATCACGTGGTAATTTAGTGACTGACTGACAGCATCACGCTGGTAATATAGTGACTGACTGACAGCACCACGCTGGTAATATAGTGACTGACAGACAGCATCACGCTGGTAATATAGTGACTGACTGACAGCACCAAGCTGGTAATATAGTGGCTGACTGACAGCACCAAGCGGGTAATATAGTGACTGACTGACAGCATCACGCTGGTAATATAGTGACTCACTGACAGCATCACGCTGGTAATATAGTGACTCACTGACAGCATCACGCTGGTAATATAGTGACTGACTGACAGCATCACGCTGGTAATATAGTGACTGACTGACAGCATCACGCTGGTAATATAGTGACTGACTGACAGCATCACGCTGGTAATATAGTGACGGACTGACAGCACCACGCTGGTAATATAGTGACTGACTGACTGACAGCACCACGCTGGTAATATAGTGACTGACTGATAGCACCAAGCTGGTAATATAGTGCCTGACTGACAGCATCACGTGGTAATTTAGTGACTGACTGAGAGCATCACGCTGGTAATATAGTGACTGACTGACAGCACCACGCTGGTAATATAGTGACTGACTGACTGACTGACAGCACCACGCTGGTAATATAGTGACTGACTGACAGAACCAAGCTGATAATATAGTGACTGACTGATAGCACCAAGCTGGTAATATAGTGCCTGACTGACAGCATCACGTGGTAATATAGTGACTGACTGACAGCATCACGCTGGTAATATAGTGACTGACTGACAGCATCACGCTGGTAATATAGTGACTGACTGACAGCATCACGCTGGTAATATAGTGACTGACTGACAGCATCACGCTGGTAATATAGTGACTGGCTGACAGCATCACGTGGTAATTTAGTGACTGACTGACAGCACCACACTGGTAATATAGTGACTGACTGACAGCACCACGCTGGTAATATAGTGACTGACTGACAGAACCAAGCTGGTAATATATTGACTGACTGATAGCACCAAGCTGGTAATATAGTGCCTGACTGACAGCATCACGTGGTAATTTAGTGACTGACTGACAGCACCACACTGGTAATATAGTGACTGACTGACAGCACCAGGCTGGTAATATAGTGACTGACTGACTGACAGAACCAAGCTGGTAATATAGTGCCTGACTGACATCATCACATGGTAATTTAGTGAATAACTGACAGCATCACGCTGGTAATATAGTGACTGGCTGACAGCATCACGTGGTAATTTAGTGACTGACTGACAGCACCACACTGGTAATATAGTGACTGACTGACAGCACCAAGCTGGTAATATAGTGACTGACTGACAGAACCAAGCTGGTAATATAGTGACTGACTGATAGCACCAAGCTGGTAATATAGTGCCTGACTGACAGCATCACGTGGTAATTTAGTGACTGACTGACAGCACCACACTGGTAATATAGTGACTGACTGACAGCACCAGGCTGGTAATATAGTGACTGACTGATAGCACCAAGCTGGTAATATAGTGCCTGACTGACATCATCACGTGGTAATTTAGTGAATAACTGACAGCATCACGCTGGTAATATAGTGACTGGCTGACAGCATCACGTGGTAATTTAGTGACTGACTGACAGCACCACACTGGTAATATAGTGACTGACTGACAGCACCAAGCTTGTAATATAGTGACTGACTGACAGCACCAAGCTTGTAATATAGTGACTGACTGACAGCACCAAGCTGGTAATATAGTGACTGACTGACAGCACCAAGCTTGTAATATAGTGACTGACTGACAGCACCAAGCTTGTAATATAGTGACTGACTGACAGCACCAAGCTTGTAATATAGTGACTGACTGACAGCACCACGCTGGTAATATAGTGACTAACCATGGGCCTAGAAGATACTTGTCCAGAAGATGGTGCCATTCTCTCATAGTAAATACGTTTATTGTCAGAGTGTCCTCTTCTCTTATCCTCCCCAGCCACCTGTATGACAACCCCCTGTCATTTGTGGGAACTTCCGCCTTCCAGAACCTGTCTGACCTGCACTCCCTGTAAGTCCCTGTCCATATCTGTTAGAAAACCAAGTCTGGTACTCTGAACATTGTATTCATAGTGTGGTAAGAATCTCTGAATTAACTGATTTGCAATAAAAGTGTATTTAATCACCATGTGATACAGTACACTGAATCATGCTGGTGCTTATTTCATACCATAATCTAATGTTACAAGTGGACAGTTATTCAGCATAAGGTTAGTGTCTGGTGTGTCATACCTATTGTATTCTAACCCTGTGAGGTATGTGTTTCAGGATGCTACGTGGAGCCAGTATGATGCAGGAGTTTCCCTGTCTCACTGGGACTAACAACCTGGAGAGTCTGTGAGTACACAATACAGCAGATGCTTTACGTCAACATACACAACTGACACTGACCAACAATGTTAGAATGAATGTGTTTGTGTCAGACAGATTGAGTGATTGGCTTTTTTTTCTGCCTTGTTTGAGGTTAAGTGAGACAGTTTGTCAGTGGTAATTAAATCAGCGTGTTTCTTTCTCAGTACTTTGACAGGCACAAAGATTGCTGCCATACCGGTTGAGCTCTGTGAGGATCTCAAGGTGCTGCGGACTCTGTAAGTATCCCCAACCTCACCTCTCACCCTTATCCTACCTTATTAATCTGTTTCACATAAATGCTGGTGACATTCCAGATTACATTATTTCATCCTTTTGCCCATCAGAGACCTGTCCTACAATGAGATTGAGGAGCTGCCTTCCTTCCAGGGCTGTCTAAAGTTGCAGGAAATGTGAGTATTGTATATATTGTTGGGAATGTGAGCAAGAGCACAAAAACATTTTTAAACATTACACTCAAGATGACCCCCACCTTCTACCTTTTCCTGAGTGTATATTATGTGTTCTGCCCTAATTATAGAAGCCTGCAGCACAACCACATCCAGCAAATCGACAGGGACACATTCCAGGGCCTGTCTGCCCTGCGCTTGCTGTGAGTACACACACACACACACACACACACACACACACACACACACACACACACACACACACACACACACACACACACTTGCAGCCTATAGTAACTTGAGGCTTAAAGGTGAAGGGCCTAAGTAGATCTCATTGGAAATTAACTCAGTTCTGCTTTCACTAGCTTATGCCAGAGGCTAATTTAAAAAAGCATGCTTAATTTGCTGCCCTCATTCTGAACACATCATTAAGTAATTTTCTTTACTGCAGGGACCTGAGTAGAAATGAAATGAAAACCATCCACAGAGATGCTTTCCTCTATTTGACGGTGCTAACAAACCTGTGAGTAGGACACTGTACTGTGGTAAAAACTAAATCCGTTCTCATGCAAGTCATGATAACAAATACATTACTGTTTAAACAAATGTGTACCTATGCTAGTAGTGTGTTCCAGGAATGTATGTATGCTAATATGTCCTGTTTGTTTTAGAGACCTGAGCTTAAACTCGCTGACCAGCATTCCAACAACTGGACTGAGTTCCCTGAACCAACTGAAACTCACAGGAAACCTGCAGATGAAAAATGTATTTACTGCAAATAGCCTCCCCAAACTAAGGTTAGAATCCCAGTAATTCATCCAAATGACCTCACACTGTCCTGAACTAGATGTGAACTCACTGTAGAGCCAAACCCAATTCACTTACAGTAACTAAACTTAAGTCCAACTGTGAGGTTGGGGTCATGCAACACTTTGAATGATAATGGTCCTATTGTGGTCTACAGGTCAGTATCAGTTCCCTATGCTTACCAGTGCTGTGCATTTGTGGGATGTGATTCTTCAACATCTTCTACTGATGAGAACATCAAGAAGGTTACAGGTAAATTATGTCAGTCATGATTGGTCATTAGACTACTCTTGACATAAACAAGTATTATTCAGAGGAGAGATAAAAAGTTTATTGAAACTGATTAGCTAAATCATCTTTGTGTTCTAGGTGGAGAAGATGTGGAGAGGATATCGATGGTAATGCACTGCTCTCCCTCTCCAGGTAAACCACAGTCACTTTATTGTCATCTACAGCATTGAATTGTGTACATCGTCACATCTCCTACTAACTGAAGTCTGACTCTGTCTCTCTCCTCCAGGAGCCTTCAAGCCCTGTGAGCACCTCCTGGGCAGCTGGATGATCCGTCTGACTGTGTGGTTCATCTGCCTGGTGGCCCTGATCTTCAACACTCTGGTGCTGGCAGCCACCTTCTCCCGCCGGGCCTTGGCCCTCTCCCCTGCCAGGCTGCTGGTTGGCCTCCTGGCCCTCACCAACCTGCTCACTGGGGTCTATGTGGGGGTGCTCACTGTCCTGGATGCTGCCACCTGGGGCTCCTTCGCTGAGTTTGGGGTCTGGTGGGAGACTGGGGTGGGCTGCCGGGCGACAGGGGCCCTGGCGGTGTTCTCCTCCGAGTGGGCGGTGCTGCTGTTGCCCCTGGCGGCTGTGGAGCGCAGCGTGGCGGTGAGGGGGCTCCTGGGGAAGGCCATCTCACCCAGGAGGAGCAGCGAGAGAGGGGTCGGGGACCGACGCTTCGCCCTGGCGGCTGCTCTCCTGGGACTCCTGGCAGCTGCAGCAGCCTGCCTGCCCCTCTTCAGTACCAGCGACCCTTCAGCCTCCCCTCTCTGTTTACCCTTCTCTGGCGGTGAGGGCCCTGCGCTGGGGGTCACTGTGGCCCTGGTGCTGCTCAACGCTCTGGCCTACCTGTTCACAGCAGCAGTGTACACCCAGCTGTACTGTGGCTTGGGCAGGGTGGAGCTGGCAGACCAGGAGCAGGCAGGGGCTGTACGCCATGTGGCATGGCTCATATTTACCAACTGCATCTTCTTCTGTCCTGTGGCAGCTTTCTCCTTCGCCCCTCTACTGGCCAGGTCTGGCACCGCAGGGGGTCCTGAGATCGCCAAGTCCGTCACGCTCATTTTCTTCCCTCTACCGGCATGCCTTAACCCCGTGCTCTACGTTTTCTTCAGCCCCGCCTTCCGGGAGGACTGGCTGCGGCTGCGGGGCCATGGAGCTGTGGCCCGGGGGATGAAGGCTGGGCAGTGTGCAGGGGGCTCTGGGGTTGTGGATGGGGATGGAGACTCCTCCACACGGCTGGGCTATGACTGTGGGGTGTACTCCCAGCTCTGTGGGGAAACAGGCATGTGTGAGCGCTGCCAGGTGGCTCTACACGCCAGGACCTCTTCCTCCTCAACATCAGTCTGCAGACACTTGGTGAAGTCCCACAGCTGCCCTACCCTCTCGGCTGGTGCGGCAGCGGGCCAGCGTACGGAGGGATACTGGGCAGACAGCGGCACCCTCTCTGCCCAGTCAGAGTACGCTGACGAGGGGGACTCGTTTGTATCCGACAGTTCAGACCAGGTGCAGGCCTGTGGACGAGCCTGCTTCTGCCAGAGCCGAGGGCTCCCTCTGGTCCACTACGCATACAACATACCTCGCATCAAAGACTGAGAAACTCTTCAGCTGTGTGTGTGTGTCTGTGTGTGTGTCTGTGTGTCTGTGTCTGTGACACTATAACAAAAAGTAAAGGTTTTTGATAAACAACAAAACATGTGCATGTGGGTCCCTGCACACAAATCATTCAGGGAGCACTTCTTTAATCACTGTGTGAAACAGACTCAACTGTCACAAAAAGGGAATCTGGCATTAAATTAGACCTGAAACTTTTGGCCAACCCTTGTTTTGCCCAACCCTTGTTTTGCCCTTCAGGATTTACAACTGATTCCTGTGTGTGATAACACCAAACTGTCTGTCAAATATGTAACAAAAGAGGAAGCCTTGCCACCAGTGCCTGCTTCTTGGTTTAGAGCAAACTCATTATCAAGATGTTACAAGCCTGAATTCATCTGTCACGTCTCGTGCTGGGGCAGGCATCTATGTGCCATCTTTTTGTAGGTTCTGCCTGTCGCTAGCTATATGTTTTATTTTATTGTTATTCCCTGGTCTGTCGATTTTAAAGCCTTGCCATAATCACTATTCATTTGTATATGTAGCAAATGTAATCATAATCCTCATTCTAGGGTTGTTTTTCATATGAGAATGTAAAGTAACTGAAAGGAGAATTGTATGGAAGCGGCTTTAAATTAAGGGGTACTGACAATGTGTTTAATATAATCTGACAGCTGCATTTTCAGCCCTCCCATTGTGAGCCAACTGAATCTCCAGTCTGAATCTGTTCATGTATCTTCACATGCCCTGTATTCATTCCTCAAGAGTACAAGACAATGACTTAAATGTTTATTATCTTTGACAATAAGTGTCAACAATTCTTCCTCGCTATGAGTGATAGTCTTGGATGTCCAGTGGGAATGGAAGAGAGCACGGTTTTATCAACAGTCTTCCCAGGTTGTTGTGGAGACTTTTATGACTTTGTTTGTTTTGTCTCTTGGACTGAAAATAATGTAGTTGAACTGTGCTTTACCCCCAGGATCGTTCTAATTTATTGCTTAAAGAGGAGCAGAATGTCTGGGCCATGGACAAGGTTATTTCAGGTGCCAGGAAGTTGGCTTTGAAAGGTGAGTGCAGCATGTACCAAGTGCAAGCTAAGCCTCTGGCGCTGAATGTTGGTGCCACACAAAGGCCTTAATTTCTGGATTGTTCTGAGACAGTTCGCGTTGTAGTAAAATATATATAAATATTTTAAAAACATTTTATGGACATCATTGGTGCTCACAACCCATTCATTTTGATCAATATGCATACGATCCCACAGCTCAGCAGTGTAATGTATATTATGATATAATAACAACATATTTGCGTATGGGGCCTGCACCATACCACACCCTAGGAGCCTGTATCCACATGTGTATTTCATGTGAGCGCTCAGAAAATTAGGCAATGTAGGGAAGCCTAGACTCCCCTCAACACTTTGTTAATGTGTCCACATTATCAAGCTCATTGGCTTTTGAAATTATATCACAAAGTTTCTTATTTTTGTATGGATTTGTCAATGTTTTGACTGAGTGTAATTTTAACCCCAACCAACTGTCCAGATTGTATAGGAGATGTTTGAAGCCCTTACGTGCAAATTCCAAATTGGTGTGTATTGCTGTCTGTTTATCCATATGTAAATTATTTTTGATAGAAAAACCAATAATCAAGAATGGGATGCATTGTCTAACCACGGAAGCTACCTCTTCTACTTTAGTGGCTACCAGCGGTGCTTTGTAAGGTGTGTGTTCTTATGCTATTGATATTTTGTTATTTTGGTTTGAACTGTAGGCTTTGTTTGTAAATACATCTGGTTGTACAGCACCACTGAATTTAAGTCACGCCTTTAGTTGATGCCAATTGTGGGAGGAATGTACAGTATATACTGTATACTGTGATTTTTGTAAACCAAAATATATAAAACCAGTTGCTTAAAAAAAAAAAATGTTTTATGTACAAGATTTCTAACAGACATTCTCACTCATTCGTATCATTTATTTGCCCCACATTGACACACAGTTAAGTTGGCCTACTTTTGACCTCATCAGGACTTATCGGGAGTGTTTTTCTTTGCCTACAGTGTTAGGTTCTGTCTGACTGACTGACCATAGTGCTACTCAAGGGTGCTGTTGAAATCATCATTGCTATAAATGGTTCACAGTGCACCAGTGCACTGACACCTCTCCCAATTGGCTCCTCTGACTGGTGTGTGGAAAGGTTTGAATGCATTATGGGTTAAAAAAGAACCCTGTTGATGGTGTCCATGTCACCTGCCCCTGTTCCTTTAACACATACAAACCTTGCGAGGGGTGTAACAACAACAACAACAACAACAACAACATCATGATGGGGCTTACTGGAAGTGGACAAGTGCACATGAACTATGGACTTGAATACGACATGTCAAATCTACACCAAATTTGACAATTCTGTGTTTGTTTTAAATGTGTCATGTGGATGAAGGTAGGTGGTTGGCAGTGGACCTCAGAAACCAACAGGAGCAGCCTTACCTCTCACACCCTGTTTGGCAATGGACGTGGCTTGACCAAACATTTCACCTCCCAGCGATGCACCCCCAGGGGGAATGGGACATTCCAACCCTCCCCACACCTCCCACTGGGCCAAACACATTAAGCATATTGCAGTATCCTCGTTTGGCCTTAATTAGGCTTTGTTACATTAATACCCGGCAGCTTTTGTTCATTCCCACTTTTGTTCATTCAAGTGTCACAGCATCAACTGTTTGTTGACCTCATAGTGATCATGTGCTGTGGGTAGGGCAGCATGAGGCACACGAGTGCTGCTCCACCTGTGTATTCATCTCAGTGTTAACCCCTGTCCACTGTCTGTTTCCCATGTTAAACAATGGTGGGGTTTTATAAGGCCCCCACAAGTGAACAGGCCACATCAGGGGTAGTGGTTTACTTAACTTGCATTATCACCAGTTTACAGCTGGGAATATGAGTATGATTGGGCACCCTAGAAACCTGGGATAGACTTGCATTTGAATAAGTGAGAATAAAAGGGGCACCTACTGCCCGTTGACAAAGCTTTACATTTATTTTTCATACATAAAACAAATGATCTTTGCCACTAATACTCAATAACATTTTTCTACTAAGGATGCAAGAGTGAATCAAACAATGCAGTCCTTTGCTACTCTTCAAATTATTCCATGAAATAAATAAAGGTACAATAACACGATGTGGATGAATGTAGTGCCTTGGATGACCTATGTAAGATGATTTCACAACAGGGAACCGGGAAGATTGGCATGTGCACATAACGGGGTGGTAGTGGGACACAGGGTAATGAAAACTAATGGATTATCTCTGGTCTCTTCACATTGAGCTGTAGTCTGGCCAGGGTCCCAGTGGAGGTCCGTGGAGGATGAGACAGGACATCCATCCTATCTTCAACCGGCTTCTTTACATCTAATCAGCCTTGTTCGTCTGCTTATCCCTCTCCTCTTTGGTGATTTGAGCTGTAAGGCAATTAGTCTAAGTCGTGAATCATATTTCCAATTCATAAATCAAACATACTAGAACTTATTGTTGGTGATCAATGAATGAGTGATAATACTTCACTATTTTAGACTATTCGATTTTACATTTTAATTCTAGACTATGTAAAATACACTACTCAAAAAAATAAAGGGAACACTTAAACAACACAATGTAACTCCAAGTCAATCACACTTCAGTGAAATCAAGCTGTTCACTTAGGAAGCAACACTGATTGACAATACATTTCACATGCTGTTGTGCAAATGGAATAGACAACCGGTGGAAATTATAGACCATTAGCAAGACACCCCCAATAAAGGAGTCGTTCTGCAGGTGGTGACCACAGACCACATCTCAGTCCCTATGCTTCCTGGCTGATGTTTTGGTCACTTTTGAATGCTGGCGGTGCTTTCACTCAAGTGGTAGCATGTTCTGCTGCCTGCAACATCCTCCAGCATGACTGGTTTGGCGGTGGGTCAGTCATGGTGTGGGGTGGCATTTCTTTGGGGGGGCGCACAGCCCTCCATGTGCTCGCCAGAGGTAGCCTGACTGCCATTAGGTACCGAGATGAGATCCTCAGACCCTTTGTGAGACCATATGCTGGTGCGGTTGGCCCTGGGTTCCTCCTAACGCAAGACAATGCTAGACCTCATGTGGCTGGAGTGTGTCAGCAGTTCCTGCAAGAGGAAGGCATTGATGCTATGGACTGTCCCGCCCGTTCCCCAGACCTAAATCCAATTGAGCACATCTAGGACATCATGTCTCGCTCCATCCACCAACGCCACGTTGCACCACAGACTGTCCAGGAGTTGGCGGATGCTTTAGTCCAGGTCTGGGAGGAGATCCCTCAGGAGACCATCCGCCACCTCATCAGGAGCATGCCCAGGCGTTGTAGGGAGGTCATACAGGCACGTGGAGGCCACACACACACTACTGAGCCGCATTTTGACTTGTTTTAAGGACATTACATCAAAGTTGGATCAGCCTGTAGTGTGGTTTTCCACTTTAATTTTGAGTGTGACTCCAAATCCAGACCTCCATGGGTTGATAAATTTGATTTCCATTGATAATTTGTGTGTGATTTTGTTGTCAGGACATTCAACTATGTAAAGAAAAAAGTAGTTAATAAGAATATTTCATTCATTCAGATCTAGGATGTGTTATTTTAGTTTTCCCTTTATTCTTTTGAGCAGTGTATATTATTTATAATATCCATGCCATTTGATAAAAAATACCACTGAGGAAATGTTTATGTTCTTCAATAACATTGGGATTAGAATAACATCTCCAGTTCAATTTGTTAATATCAAGATAGATTTTTCTAAAAATCTATAGTGTACAGATGAGGTAAACCGTGTCTTATACTTTCACATTATCCAATATTTTGTAACATATTTGACCTTAAATTAAGTGAGATGGACAATGCACATTGTTACATACTGTAACGTCTAGTACATTGACATTTTAGTCATTTAGCAGACGACCGTCTGCAGAGCGATTTCCAGAAGCAATTACGGTTAAGTATTTTGGCACACCTTTTATTTTTCTCAAATGACCACAAATGAAACAGTTGTATAATAACGGGATTGACCTCAGTTATTACTGAGTGTGGGGGCTTACCTTGGGGGAAAGTGCCAGGTGCTGGGAATAAAATGGGTAGAAGCATGACAGGACACAGCATGGTGGGGTTACAGACAGAAGGAGAGACACACGTCAGACGAGATGGATCATGTCATGGTGGCAGGATCCATTTAGAACCTTTACATGTATTCCAGTGTACATTCTAAAGGTCCGTCAGGGAGTTAATATACCCTTATGAAGACATAATGATATGTCTGTATATGTTAACATGAGATCTCAAATAGGAAGAATAGATTTACTGTATTTTGCCCTCTAGAACATACTATGATTACCATGATACATGTTCTAGATTTGAACATACCATTTAACATGTACAAGTAGAATTCTTCCATCTCAGATTTGATGTCCAAATTTATTATCTCATAAGGGAACCCCAAAACATGTTTCAAATATGAGTTTGAAGCATTCATATATGATGACATTTTCAGACATTCATATATGACTTCATATTTGATGGACACATATGTACTAAGGGTACCTGTTCCAGACTGTAAACAGAGTGAAGTACATAGGAAGTTGGAAACCTTGACAATCACCATGCACACTCAGTGGCCAGTTTATTAGGTACATCAATCTAGTACCGGGTCGGTCCCCCCTTTGCCTGAATTCTTCAGGATATGGAAACATTGCTGAATTGGTATCAAGGGCCCTAACGTGTACCAGGAAAACATTCACCACACCATTACACCACCGCCATCAGCCTGTACCATCGACACCAGGCAGGATGGGGCTATAGACTGTTTACGCAAAGTCCTGACTCTGCCATCAGCATGACGCAACAGCAACCGGGATTCTTCGGACCAGGCAATGTATTTCCACACCGCAATTGTCCAGTGTTGGTGATCGTGTGCCCACTGGAGCCACTTCTTGTGTTTAGCTGATAGGAGTGGAACCCGGTCATCTGCTGCAATGGCCCATCCATGACAAGGACCGATGAGTTGTTCATTCCTAGATGCCATTCTGCACACCACTGCGTCGTTATTTGCCAGTTTGTGGCCCGCCTGTTAGGTTGCACCATTCTTGCCATTCTCCTTCGACCTCTCATCAATGAGCGGTTTTCACCCACAGGACCGCCGTTGCCTGGATGTTTCTTGTTTGTCACACTATTCTTGGTGACCCCTAGACACTGTTGTACGTGAAAAGCCCAGGAGGCCAGCCATTTCTGAGATACTGGAACACACCTGGCACCGACGATCATATCATGCTCAATGTCACTTAGGTCACTCATTTAGCCCATTCTTACGTTGAATCGAACAGTAACTGGATGCCTTGATGCCTGTCTGCCTGCTTTATATAACAAGCCACGGCCACATGATTAATTGTCTGTAGGAGCGAACCATTTTCGTGAACAGGGTGGTGTACCTAATAAACTAGCCACTAAGCATACAAGAATGACAATGGATTTGGCAGTTGGTTGGCAGGCCAGGTGTGTTAAGGAGCTCACCAGCAGAGAAAAGGTGAGTACTGTTAGGGATACTTACGGCGAATCTCCAGCTTGCACTCCACTACATCTTCTCCACTGGCGTTGACTGCTTTGCACATGTACACTCCCCCGTCAAATGAGCAGGGCTTGCGGATCTCCAGGGTGAGTATGCCCTGCTTACTGAACATACGGTACTTGGCCTCGTTGGAGATGTCCATCTTGTTTTTGTACCATGTCACTTTGGGCTGAGAGAGGGAGGTTACAATGTGAACTAGATGTGCCTAAAGTAATGCATGTGGCAAAAAAAATGAAATAATGTCTATCTGCTATAACTAAGGCTCAGTTTTTACTGTTTTACTGGTCAGGACATGCTTGACATCCCCCTACAGTATTAGTAGCAGACATGATGATAATGTAATAGTCGTGCTGATTTGATGGTCATTCTGATGGTGATAAATCACTATATCATTCATGGTTAGCAGCATAGCCTTTGTCTCTGTCATTCTCGCCTGTATAGAGACACCTCACCTTGGGGATGCCTCTGACAGAGCAGCTGAGGGTGGCGTTGTAGCCTGCTATGACTGAACGGCTCATTAGAGGGTGTGTGAATTTAGGCGCCTCGGAAAAGTCATGCTCCTTGTAGGTTGGAGGCTTGTATTCGAAACCTGATGAACAGATGAACAGATGCAGTGCTCAACCTTTGTTCAGAAAGTTTATGGGTTTTTACACAGGTGGCAGTAGGGGATGTTTTTTTTTTACATTAATTTCATATGAATGCTGCTCCTACATACATAAATGTGTAGCTATTGTTTGTTTATAGTTATGATGTCATGGTGGTATTACTGTCATGAACGGAGCATCAGGTATGGGAGCCCACCTGTTTTCTGGATGTAGGCACTGTCTGCTGAGAAGCAGGGCTCTAGGCTGAGGCCTACCATGTTCACAGCGTAGATACGGAAGATGTATTCATTCCCCATGATGAGATCAGCCACCACACAGTTAGTTCGCCTATATAGCTCATAGACAGTGTACCATTCCTGAAAACCAACCACATTTTAGTCAAACTCTTCATTTTTAAGTGAGACAATATTTTAGGGCTACCAAAATACTACAGAACAACTCAGCCACAATGTCAGTGTAATGTGTCTTGAGAGAATGAGAATGCATGCCAACTCCATTGAATGTTTGCCAAACAAAGGGGCCCAACTGTGTTATATTTAGTAATGGGGCATCTCCGATATCCAAATGAGATAGTGTTCTTTGTAACATGATAATCTCATATCTCACAGCCTGCCATAGTGAGATGTAGGAAATTAATTGGGTCTAATAATGACTTGTGTGAAACCTGAATAGGGAGCTTTTTATTTAGCCACTAACCTTGCAGCTCAGAAGTACAATGGGTTTCCGTCACTAAACAGACAAGCCATGTCCAGTATGAGGCCAAGGCTGGGGGCTAAAAACAGGGCGTGCTTGGCTTGCTGTGCTCTGGGTGGCTGCCTGGGGTGGTGGAAGGTGGCAGTTGGAGCTCAAACAAACAGGCCCAGCATGCAGTTTTCCTTGCTCACAAAGGCTCTCTGCCTAGCTGTGGCTGACTGTGTGTCACAAGGGAGGGTAAAATACCCCTCGGTGACCATGTAGCATTCTTCCCCTCACATAGTGTACATACATGAGTCAATTATGGCCGTGTGTCAGAGAGCTTAGCTACCTTGCCTTGGCACTCAGAGCTTGGCATAGTTCACTCTGAGCCCAGCCAGCTAATTATCAGGCAGCTCGCCCTCTCTCACACACACACTGGGATGACCTCTGTGTGTCAGTTAGAAAATAAATATTAGCCTAATCATCATTTAGAATATAGATAATGCTTTCCTGAACCTGCCATGGGAGGGGCAGTGTATAACTTTCCTCATTCAATATTGTCTGATCAATGAACCTCTTGCTCAAATTGATGAAGAGAACATTTTCATGTTCGACACTGCCCAGCACATTGACTCTCACCATGGTCTTCTTGTCAGCCTTCTGAATCATGTAGCCGGTTATTTCACAATTTCCATTGTCCTTGGGTGGCTTCCACTCCAGAGCCACATTGAAGCCCCAAACATCCATGATCTTCAGTTTCTCTGGAGACCCAGGCAAATCTAAAGATAAGAAATCACATTTATCGAGTCAACATACTGTACCATAACTTTACCTTAAACTCCAATCCAATCATTTACAGAGAAATGTAAACCACACGGTGGGTACACGTAGAAGATTGTTTACGTTATCTTAGGGACAGGTGTGGTTTTGTTTCAATATCCAACGATAATGGGACCAGCTTGCGGGATGTGTCACTTGCGGAACGTGTCAGTTTCATAGTTAACTCAGATACAGCATAAACCCATTCTGAGTGAACTGATCGTGCCACTGATCAATCATAAACCATTTATATTCAAAACCATTAGAGTTGTGAGGAGCCCTCACCGACTATTTGAATTGAGATGCTGGCTGTGTCCTCAACATTCTCAATCTGCAGCTTGACTTCATACTTCCCAGAGTCCTTCCTCTCTGACTTGCGGATGAACAGGATTGTGTCAGTGTCACTGTTTCGGACGCTGACCTGCTTCGGGTTCAGATGCTCCCCATCTTTACTCCAGGTGATCACAGGCCTAGGCTTGCCCTAAAATAACAAATAATAATATAAACAATCTAATAATTTTTAGAAAGACCAAACCAGATTCTGTAGGACTACAGTACAAGTAAGTTAATATGTGTGAAATATTGGTTTTCCTCAGTAACCTACGTTTACTAAATAATCATTACAGTTCCAGGGGTGATGATGATTTCAGCATCTCCAGACCAAGACATTTGAAATATGATATTGTTCAGATATTTGTATGGCAGATTTGAACCTAGATAAGTGTGCCTAATAGATACAGTAGATGGTGGTACATTTGGCGGTGGCCCAGACTCCTTGGCTTGTGGTATTCAGCAGTTACTCACTATGAGCTGCTTAAGATAATCATGTCTGTATCAGTTATAAGTCTGTCAATTGCAAGTGTTACTAGGATACAGTTTCAAAACTGAAGCTGTATGTATTTATAGTCTTGAGGGAAAAGCAGAAAGGAATAAAGAGACATAGCGTGATTTACTGTAGTATTTTTGCAGACTGTAGTATACTGTAGTATTTACTGTTGTGTTTTTGCAATAATTTTGTTTTATTATTTTTGACATACAAATGGGAGCTTTCTCCTTGAGGAAACCTACTGGACAAATACTAAAAGAGCAAATTTTCCAAAACCTATAGATAGGTAGGACTGGTATTCCATAGTAAACTGTGATATTTTTTCATGTTGGTAGCACCATTCCATAACTCAACGTGCACCAAAGAAAATGAAATAGCAATTTCATTCAACATATTTCTCTTATGGGCAAGGGCACCAGCATATATACAGTACATTCATCCTATAGAGTGTGAAGGGTGTACTCTACCCCATACCTGGAAAGGGATCACAAGGTTGATTGTCTCCTCCACTTTCTTGATGAGGGTCTGGCGGAGATTTCTAGGAATCCAGATTTTGGGTTTCTCTGTTAACAAAAATGTCATAAGATGTCAATGAATAAAAGTGTTTGGGTACAGTTTTGTGGTGTGCGTGTGCGGGGAAAGTGGTAGGCTTGGGCGGTATACCGTATTCTCAATACTGTCAATCAGGGGTGTCAATTTGGGCTGGCTTTAGGACCATGCAGACACCTCGGAGTGGGCGGGAAGACTGTTTGTCTGACTGCGGTGAACAGCCCAACTTTACTCTCAAAGCAGTGAAGAGGTGGACGATGGCTGTAATTGACTAGGTTACAGCTGTTTGACTGGAAATTAAACTCGAGTTTTAAATTCCGGTGCTGAGCTAATGCGTAGCAGCTAATTGCTGTAAGATATGTTGCTGAAGAATGTTATTTATGTCCCTTATCAACTGAGGTGAATGAAGGTATAGCAGCCAAGGTGATAATGACTGGAGTCAATTGTTGTCAATTACTTGTTTTTGCTGTTCTCTGTACAGCATTTTAGACATTTTTAAATTGTGTAGGAATGCAGAAAATAGAATAAATAAAGTCACTTTGCTATAGCCTACCGTCAGTTTACCTGAAATTATGCCAATGCCATCAGTACCCTAAAGCTCGGGGCCTACCCGCCTCTCGGGGGTGTGTGCTACGCCACTGCTTATAACTATAAGTTTTCACTATCAAATAAATTATCTCCAGCTCAGGGCTCCAGCTATGCATTTGGTTTGCTAACTTCCTAACTTAGTGGCTAGCTCGCAAGATCAAGCTTCTTGGTTATGGCAGAAACAATCAAATCCCCCCCTGGATAAAAATCCTGGCTGCCAAACATTTCTTTGAGCTGCAGCAAACTGATTAGCCTTTTCAGATACTGTAGTTATATAACTTTATGAGCTCGGTTGTCTGTTCTTCCAATTAGTTTATGTTCGCTTGTTAGCATTTAGCTAGTGTCCGCTGTGGGAATTTTTTTGGGGAAAAAAATACCGGCCATTGTGTGCACTGCCAGTAATACCGTATATACCCCTCTATGGTACAGGAATGGCATGAAAATATACATACCGCCCAACCCTAGAAGTTGGTTCATGGCTCAGACTTTTCCCTTAGACTCTGCCGCATGAGCATGCTTTTGCGGCACAGTCGATAGCACGCCGGACCTCGGGCTCGAAGGTCGAGGGTTCGAGACCTGCTCCCTTCTGTTTCATTACAATACCTTTCAACTATCACGTTTAGCTTGATGGCACCATTACTGATCCAATGAGTTACTGCTCATGTACATTGACCAACCGCCTGTGCGGTAGTAATAAGCGTGAGTTGACAACATCAAGTGCTTTTCAGTGCAATTCCACGGTAACGGTGACACAGACTTTCACTTTAACATGTATGTCAATCAAAAACCAATAATTGGAGAATTAAACCAACCATACAACTCTATGCACAGGAACTACTTTTAACAATTTCCACAGAAAATGTTACAAAAACACATTTACTTGAATAACAGTGCAGATGCAAAGTTTGGTAACAGAAGGAAAGTTTGTGCCACCATTCTTTTGCCAAACTTTGCATCTGCACTGTTCTACAAGTAAATGGGTTTTTGTAACACTTTCAATGGAAATGTTAAACGCAGTCATTATGCATAGAGTTGTATGGTTTGTTTAACTTTGCAATCATTGGTTTTTGTTTGACATACATTTTAAAGTGAAAAATCTGAGTCTCAGTGTCACTGTTACCGTGAAATTTCCTTACTGCCAATCAGCACTTAGTGATAATACCATCCTGTCAGCAAGTGCAAAGGCCGGGGGCTTCAGTGTACATCTGAGAACTCAAAATACACCTCACAACTAATCTGTTAGGTGCTGAGAGCGAAATAGCTGATGACCTTGGCAATGTATGTATGTTCCCAAACATGATCTGTGAGCCCTGAGATCCATGTAGGGTAGTGGAGGCTTACTTCAAGCCTCATCAGCTAAATATCTCAAACTGTAGAGAAATAGGAGAGAGGAGACAACAACAGGACACCTCACATACTTTCCATTACAACCTTTGGGTTTTGAACAAACTGATGTCTTACTCTTACAGTGCAAGTGTTTTAGGAACTTCACTGGTAAAAAAAAATATTTATGTCTTGTACATGTTTTGACTTCATGCTCATTGTATGGGAGGGAGGGTATAATTTAAAAATTGGATTTGTTTTAAGCAATCATGGGGGAATGCTTACGCATGATCTCGCGGATAGTGACGGCCTGTGCTAGGGAGATAGGTGCACTGGGCCCTGCCATGTTGTAGGCTCTGACACGGAACTGCATCTTCTCCCCGGTTGGCAGGTCCCGGATGATCACAGATGTCCTCTCTGTCAGACCCTCGAAAGCTGGCACCCATTCATCAGCTGTGGGCAAGAGACGGCCAGACAGACGTGTCAAAACGCAACATCCGAAGAAGGCTCAGTGCCCCATCCCCATATGTCATCACAACTAGGGCTGCCTGCATGGATTGAGTTAGAACATTGACGTGCAGCTGGCCAGCATAGCCAGCCCTGGAGGGATTGATTTAATTACCTACGCGTTGTGCTAATGGTCCCTGGCTCAAACCACTCTTGACAACTCAGGCCTTTGATGTTGTCAGACTAAAACCAAAGCTTTTTAGATAATGGCTCATCATGGAAAGTGTGATACAGCTAGCATGATAGAGGATGTCGTTTTATGTAAGAGGGTCAAGATTTTTTTTAAATTAAAAACAGGCAATGCTCTCTGAAATGTTGCTGCATTTGGATTTATTTGACAGTTTTTCTATATTGATAGGTTGTTTTTCAAATAGTGTGTTCCTAACTGAAATACTCTCTTCAACAGCTTTCATGCCATCCTCCTCCTTATCTACCCAGATATTGTGTGAGTGTGTGTGTCAGGGATCAAAATATTGAATGCAGTACTCACAGCCCTCCTTGCAGTACTCGACCCCATAGCCATGCAGCTCAGACGAACCCAGATGCTCCGGGGTTCTCCACTTCAGTGAGATGGTAGTGTCACTGATGTCATCCACGCACAAGCCGATGGGCTCACTGGTTGGGGCTTAGAGAGAGAGAGAGAGAGAGAGAGGAAAGGAAGAGAGGGATTTCAGCAACATTATTCTAGTCTAAATAAGAAATCAATGTGATTTTGCAGAGAGCCACATCAATTCACAGAAATACTCATAATAAACATTGATAAAAGATACAACTATTATACATGGAACTTTAGATAAACTCCTCCTTAATGCAACCGCTGTATCAGATTTCAAAAATACTTTACGGAAAAAAAGCACACCATGCAATAATCTGAGTAAGGCGCTCAAAAACCAAAACAGCCAAAGAGATATCCGCCATGTTGTGTAGTCAACATGAGTCAGAAATAGCATTATAAATATTCACTTACCTTTGATGATCTTCATCAGAATGCACTCCCAGGAATCCCAGTTCCACAATAAATGTTTGATTTGTTCGATAAAGTTCATAATTTATGTCCAAATACCATCCTTTGTTAGGGCATTTTGTAAACAAATCCAAACGCGAGCTACCTCTTACATGACCGCGCGTCACGAGCTCAAAGCATTCTGCCAGACCTCTGACTCATTCCCCTCTCATTCGCCCCCACTTCACAGTAAAAGCCTCAAACAAAGTTCTAAAAACGGTTGACATCTAGTGGAAGCCTTAGGAAGTGCAACATGACCAATATCCCATTGTATCTTCATTAGGGAATGAGTTGAAAATCGACCAACCTCAGATTTCCCACTTCCTGGTTGGATTTTTTATCAGGTTTTTGCCTGCCATATGAGTTATGTTATACTCACAGACATCATTCAAACAGTTTTAGAAACTTCAGAGTGTTTTCTATCCAATACTACTAATAATATGCATTCATTAGCAACTGGGACAGAGTAGCAGGCAGTTTACTCTGGGCACCTTATTCATCCAAGCTACTCAATACTGCCCCTCTGGCACCATGAAGTTACGTAACCGTCTGTCTTATGTAACCATCAGTGGAGGTTGCTGAGGGGAGGCCGGCTCATAATAATGGCCAGAACAGAGTAAATGGAATGGCATCAAACACATGGAAACCAAGTGTTTGATGTGTTTGATACCATTCCAATTATTCCGCTCCAGCCATTACCATGAGCCCGTCCTCCCCAATTAAGGTGCCACCAACCTCCTGTGGTAACCATACCAAACGTGACATATCATGCTAATATTAGCGTTCTGGATTTACCTTTACTATGTTTTGTCTAGTCTATGAGACCAGGCTGCAATACTGGGCTAGCTGCATCAATGCTACTATGGAAACCATTCAGTCCCTATAAATCTTAATGTCATGTTTATCTCACCATTTTTCTTAGAAAATGGGTAAATAACAATGGAGAAACAAATAGAGAGTATCTTACTCATTTTTTGTTTACATCCATAAGTCTAAAGATGTATTTCATGAATAATCCTCCTAATATCAACAGAGAGAACTGAGGTTATTTGTAATTTATCCTGTCATAGCTGATTTGTACCACAAACAGTTTGCATGTAACAACACATTAGCATACAGAGACGTCCTGCAAAAGCAGCCTAAAATAAGCTCAAGCTGACAGCCATCAGAGGTTGAGTTTTAGAGTTGCCTTTCCCCCGGGCCCTGAGCCCATGGTCCCATGTCACAGGTTAACCAGACAGGGGAGCCATGTAGGCATGTAGTAGAGGTCAGAGGTCAGTCTGTGTTTAAAGGGCCAGACTGAATGGGAAAGACCAACTGTCGTCTACAGGCAGTACAGGAACACAGCAAACAATACTTTGATAAACATCCTTTTCATTTTATTAGCCAACACACAAACAACAACACAGGAAAGTCTGTTAGTAGAAAACTTTTCTTCTCTTTTGCGCCTGTGAGACAAAACATACAACAAACATCTCTGATTTACCAATGAAGGTGGCACTGTCCATTCCTACTTACATTGCCCCTTACAATAACAGTAAAAATGAGAACAGAACCACAGAAACTACAGCCAGGGTTTACCTTCTATCTTATTATCATCATTATCATTAAAGAAATCCCAGTATTTATTACAGCACAAACCATGCCCCTAATAGTTGACCCTAACTTAGAGGAAAATAAATCAATGCCTACTCCTAGGAGGTTCCAACTCTGGTACGGGCTCTGGTGCCTGGGCGGGCTCTGGTGCCGGGCCAGGCTCTGCTGGGTCACCCTCTGCAGGGGGGGCTCTATCGGCTGGTGGGTCTCCTTCTGCCGTAGAGGCCCCATCCTCAGCTGGGGGTGCCGGAGCTGGGGCTCCTTCTGTTGGGACTGGCTCTGTTGCGGATGCTGCTGGCTCAACAGGGGTCTCTGGTGCTAGATCTGAGGCTTGTTCCTCTGGAGGAGGTACTGCTGCTGCGTCTGGCTTGGCCTCCCCCTCTGTCGGTGCCTTTGCTGCACCATCCACTGCAACTTCCTCCGCTGGCGGCTTCTTCTCGGCCGTCTTTGGCAGCATTGGCTTGGTCATCCTTGAATAAGGTTAAGATAGTGCTGTTCGAAGTGAGCTTGTCGTACTCCTCCTGTTCCTTGTCTCCCACACGCCTCAATCTACTCTGCTGCTGCTCCTCTCTCTCGATCTGTTCTATCTCAGTGATAGCACTCGACAGCAGCAGTTCAGCTGGGTCAATGTCCTCCCAGAGCAGCCTCAACAGTAGCAGCTAGCCCCTGTGTTCTAAGCAGCTGGTCCCAGCCCAGCCGCGCGCTTACATGCCATTATTTATAGAGGTGGATGCCACAGATCGTTTCCTAATCAGCTGTCTTACAAGAGATCTGGTTCGTCCAGATACCTCGATGTTCACACTCACATCCCCGAGAAGGAGGAGAAAGTAGAGGGGGACCCAAGGTAAAAGAATCAGAGACACAGCAAAGAGAGCCCCATAATTCCACTAGACACTGATTTCTGTCTTGAAGACACTCCTCCAGTCTTATTTTAGACAGTGTCTACCCAAACATGTTTTCCCTACAAGCACAAGTCTGCATGCTATGGGAACCAAATGTCAAGATGACCATGTGTTGTTGTTGAGTGGTTACAGGTGCCCGTTGTGATTGCATAGCAGACCTTACATGGCTTAGGGGATCTGTAAACTTAACTCTCAGTAGCGAAACCCCCAAGACAATTCACTGTAGTGATAGACAGCACTGACATCAATCAAACACACTGCCACTGAAAATATGTACATGGGTAATCCAAATACTTTAGGATGGAAACAGTTTTGTACATTTCCAATTACAATCATGTAAAAAAATACATACAATTTGATACATCAAATTGGGAATTTTGTGACATATTAGCGCAACTGTATTATTAAGGAAGTAATATCAACATTATATTCAGAGAAAACAGGAATGTAGCTGCAGTCAGAACAATGGGGTTGTTTCTTCTGTTGTTGTGCTCTGTTTATGTTCCGTGGTCAGCTCACATCAGTAATCTCTGCCAGAACAAAAGTTGTGTTGATGTGACAGTGTGACAATACATGGACAATAATACGATTATTGTGAATTTATTTTTTATTTTTTTATTTTACCTTTATTTTACTAGTAGGCAAGTCAGTTAAGAACAAATTCTTATTTTCAATGACGGCCTAGGAACAGTGGGTTAACTGCCTGTTCAGGGGCAGAACGACACATTTGTACCTTGTCAGCTTGGGGATTGATCAGATGAATATAATAGTTTGATAAAAACGTTTACATGCAATGCAAAAATAACGATTTCCCTAATAATCCTGTTTACATGGACACATCTGAAATCAGGCTACCTGTTGGCACTTTGATTAATGCAGAAAATCACCAATCAAAGTAAACTTTCTACCACAGCAACCATGTTATTTTTGGGAAGCCTACTTGATTCTGAGTTCAGACATATACAGTTTGTATGTGAAAACTATTTATAAGATGCATACTTTCAGTTTTTCCACAGACACAGCTCATTACTTCTCTGCATTATTCATCTGGTGTCACGCCCTGACCTTCGAGAACCTTTTTATTTCTCTATTTGGTTAGGTCAGGGTGTGATTTGGGTGGGCATTCTATGTTTTCTATTTCTTTGTTTTTGGCCTGGTATGGATCACAATCAGAGGCAGCTGTCTATCTTTGTCTCTGATTGGGAAACATACTTAGGTAGCCTTTTTCCCACCTGTGTTTGTGGGTAATAATTTATTTTCTGTGAGTGTTTGTGTGTGCCACGGTTGCGTCACATTCGGTATCTGTTTACCTGTTTTTTTGTGAAGGTTTCACTTTATTAAAGATGTGGAATTACATGCAAGCTGCTCCTTGGCTCATTTATGACAGGGAGATGGAAGACAGCGATCGTGACACCTAGATGGGCTAGCTTACACTGTTACAGTAGGTTACAGTATGTGAGGTGAATTGCTTCTCATAAGTAATGGTTTAATTTAATTGATTTGGCATAATACATGATTGCATTGTAAAAATACATACTTTCACACCACTGTGCCCTCTTGTGGTAACTTCCCTCGCACATAAGAGGGAAGCTTGCGCTGCTGGTGCTGTCACAAGTGCAGATCAAATGCACTGCTGGAACTCCGATTAAGCCGTTTACACATGTCCTAATAATTCAAAAGATTGCTTAGAAAACCTGGTGTTTTAATTGCTGCTTGTTTACTTCGATTTTGACCTTACGCTGATTAAGATAATCAGAGTAAGGTGTTTACATGACTATTGCATAATCTGCCTATTGTCAGAATCAGTTTAATATTGAATTATTGATGTGCATTTAAACATAATCCTATGACTGGCGAGTGACTGACTGTCCAGTGTGACCACCCAAGGGAGAGTACATGCCTCTACGATGACCATCCACCGCCCAAAGTTTACACCAACAAGCAGACACATATCTGTTCGCATTTTGACTTGATTGTACGAGGCGCTACATGGAACAAAATGTATTTCCCCATCCCTCAAACAGGGAAGTTCAATTTCATAGATGTATATAAAAGAAAATCACATAGGAGGGGAACTCACCCACTGGGATGAAGGGTTGTGAGGCAGCGCTGTGGCATGACATGCCAATGGCGTTCACTGCATAGACACGCATCTCATATTCCACACCCTCTATCATCCTCTTGGCCTCATAGGTAGTATCAGTGTAGGGGTCAAAGTTCAGCCTCATCCACCTGTAGCTCTTCTTCTTCTTCCTCTCCAGCACATAGCCTGGGAAGAAAAAGTCAAACATTGTTACTGTAGACATCACAGGAGGTTGGTGGCACCTTAATGGCTGCAGTGGAATGGTGTCAAATACATCAAACACACGGTTTCCATGTGCCTGATGCCATTCCATTCATTCAGTTCCGTTCCAGACATTATTAATGAGCCGTCATCCCAGCAGCCTCCACTGATAGACATGTGACTGTACCTATCAATATACTACAATCAAACTACTCATATTTTCTCTGTACATGTTCGCTGTAAACAAGTGAGCATTGTGTATGCCTGAACATAAGATCTGGTAAGACATTATGCACGCTACTGTATATCCTCACCAATGATCGGGTTGCCACCATCTGACTTAGGGGGGTCCCACTGGACAACGCAGGAGTCCTCTCCAACACTGAGGATCCTTGGGGCCGAGGGAGGGTCTGGCGCATCTGAGGAAAAGAAAAGGCCATACAAAAACATGAATAAGATGACTTGGGACTATAAGGTTCTATCTGCAAAAAGATGATTCTGAGATAATTGGCTTTAAAGTTTCAAACCCTCATTGGTTTGAATAGTGTCTGTAATTTTTATCTAGTATTCTTTTGAACTTAACAAAATGAATTGGGGTATTTAGAGTACTACATAGGCAGAGAACATTGAACAGAACAAGGCTATGACAATAACTACATTTGGACAAAAATGCAGATAGAACCTTTGTCCCAAGTTCCCAAAATATAGTGTAAAATACAGGATAAGCAAGGCACAACCTGATTAAACTAATTTGTCTCATCTCTTTGACTAATGACAGAATGAAAAATGTATCAACAAAAATCATTGTGAACAGAGGTTGTATCTTACCAACAACTTTGACGTTAATGTCAGCTTTGTCCTCCCCAGCAGGGTTCCGCACAATCACAGAGTAGAGGCCCTCGTCCTGTTTATCCGCTCCCTCAATAGTGAAGATACAGTGTCCCTTGGTGCTCTCCACGTGGAGCCTTCCATCTCCCTCTGTCATCACCTGACTCATCAGGACAGCAGATCATTAGTGGAGTCATTCTCATTCAGCTGAACTTAAGGGATCAATTCCAATTCGTAATGGAACCGTTTATATCATCTGATCTGGGGTGTATTCATTAGTGCACACCGTTGCAAACGAGAGTTTCCTAATGGACAAATTCAGGTAGGTCCTTCCTTGATTTGGCTTGCTTGCTTCCGGTCTGTTATAGTGAACACACCCTTGATGATACTGTTTATTGTCAATGCCAAAAAAGGATGAAATACACTTTCCAAGACACATTGGCTGGAAAGGATTTACCTGGTCATGCTTTTTTGGCATGAAAACCAACCACACTGGGAGGTTTACTCATAGACTCAGCTGAAATGGCCATGCAAAAGCAGCTATAATACTTACTGTTCTGCCCTGGTGTCACCCCTTCGATGTCTTTCATTTCAGCAGAAGATTTTGAACATGCTCTTACCTGATCGTCATGGAAGTATGAAACTGCATGCATTGTTTAATTAACATTGAATGCTGTGTTAAGTTATCAGGCAACATGTTGCCACCCAGGCTTCTATTGGCACAGACAAAATAAAATCCTTGATGTTTTGAAATGAACAGTGTGTGAGAGCATGAGGAATAAAAAGTAACAGGGATGCCAGAAGAGAAAGGACAGCAAGAGACTGACACAAATGCACAAACACATATACAGGGGAAAGAGATGCATTTTTTGGAACCCAGGTGCTATGGAGAGAAAGTAGCAATAGAGATTGAAAAGAGACATGCACAGGTCTCAGCGTTGGTGTTTAGGGCCACACTCACATCCCCATCCTTGATGCTCCATGTTTCTGCCGCCACCTCAGAGCCAGCCTACATGAGCAGAGCAAAGCAGTAAGGGTGTTGAAGAGGAGGCCAGAGGGTATTCCCCTCTTGTCTCCCCCTTCTCCCCAACTAACCTCCCGTTCCCAGCAATCAACCAGTCACCTGAGGGCATTTAGGTCATGTGATCACCTGCAGACCTCCTACCTGTTGGGATGGGTGAGGAAGGGACCCTCTCACCATGAAAGTGGCACAATTAGCTAAGACATCAATTAAAAGGTTTGACAATTAAGAACATGGGAAACCATATAGTTGAAAGTGGAAAACAAGCTAAACACCATAGTTGATGTTGAAAAAAACAAGGAAAGAAACATTAATAATTAAGCTAGTCTACAGTACATGGTAGTGGAAGAGTTAATTGTATGAGTGAACATACAAAGTATCAGACAGCTTATGACGTACTAATGGGGAAGACAAAACAACATGGTTCAGTCTTCTCACAGCAAGCCTTACCTAGAAGACCTGATCATCTGTACAGTCGTTGGAACTGAGGTAGTCTCTCCTAAACATCCACTGGTCAGAGGCCAGCGTTCACACAAGATTTGGTTCTGGCCTACCAAGATTGGAATAGAGGCTATGTGCTAGCCTGCGTGGCTAATAAGAAAAACCAGCAACTTTACCTTTTCTCCCTTTGTCCAGACCACAGTAGGCGCTGGGTCTCCAGTGATGGGCACGTCCAGTCGCAGCTTGTTCCCAGCCACCACCACTATGGTGGAGTCGGCCGTGTGACCCATGCAGTCCAGGTGGATCTTTGGAGGATCTTCAGGAATAAAGAATGATGGACATGCAACATATGTAAATGTATTCTTAATCCAGCAATCCAAGATATATAATATTTTCAATTAAATAAGAGGCTACGGGGATGAAGAATAAACCATGGTATACCTTGTCGAGGGACATAATCGATCTTGACCTCTGAAAAGCAGACAAACACGCAATGAATTCATAAAATGAAAAGGATCATTGTGAAATGCAGGGGCACATGACATGGTGTAATTGTAAAAGTACCCAGGAAGTTGAGTTTGGCTGAGAGGTTGAATGCGTATCCCTCTGGAACAAAGGTGTAGTCACCCTGGTCCTCAGGTTTGACATCAGCGATAGTGAGTTTGTGGATCCTTCAGTGAGACATAATTTTTCACAAATATTTGTCCAACTACTCAACAAACATTCTGACGCTACCCAGTACAACAGTATGGATACCATTCTCACCTGCCAATGTGTGTAATATTGGTCCTGGCATCGGCCTTCACTTCCACTCCGTTCTTGTACCAGATACCCTTCACAGTCTCATCTGAGACCTCACACTTAAACACAGCCTCGTCCTTTGCCTTCACCGTGAGGTCAGCAATGTTTTGGTACACCTCCAGTTCCTTCTCTAAAGGGTCAGAAGTCAGAGGTCAGAGATGATTCACAATGTATGTAGTATATGAAGTACTTCAGAATATGGGGTGTGTTCATTATGATCCTAGGTTTTTCTGGGGGACTTTTACTAGGGGATCCTAAGTGACATGGATATACAGTATATATACAGTATATGACAACACCAGATGCATAGAGGATAGGGCATCTGATCCACACAGGAAACTAATACTTTTAGACATCAATGGAGGCTGCAAGCTCAAAGTCTATCAACATAAGAGAAAGTATGAGACAGTTAAGGGTAGTGGACAGGTAGTGGCCACAATGATCAATGTAAACTACTCCACTCCTAGTGAAGGTTATGGCAGAATGAAGTTAGCTGACAGGAGCAATGAGAAGCTGCTACCTAGAGCATAATGGGATTGGCAGCTGGTAATTCTTGGCAATGGCAAAATTTTGATAGGGCCCAGATAAACTATAGTTGTGAGCTGGGCCAGATATCATCTTTAAATTCAACTACGAGCAACAACCGCTGAGCAACACACAATAAAATAATACACACAAGATAATTGTGTATTCAGGGGTGTGTGCTTAGTCCCCTCCTGTACTCCCTGTTCACTCACGACTGCGTGGCCACACACGACTCCAACACCATCATTAAGTTTGCCGATGACACAACAGTAGTAGGCCTGATCACCAATGACGAACCAGAGAGGAGGTCAGGGACCTGGCAGTGTGGTGGCAGGACAACAACCTCTCCCTCAACCAGAGCAAAACAAAGGAGCTGATTGTGAACTATAGGAAAGAAGGGCCAAGCACTCCCCATTCACATCGACAGGGTTGTAGTGGAGCAGATCGAGAGCTTCAAGTTCCTTGGTGTCCACATCACTAAGAAACTATCATGGTCCAGATACACCAAGACAGTCTTGAAGAGAGCACGATAATGCCAGGAGACTGCAAAGGTTTTGCATGGGTCCTCAGATCCTCAGAAGATTCTACAGCTGCACCATCGAGAGCATCCTGCCTGGTTGCATCACCGTTTGGTATGGCAACTGCTCGGCATCTGACCGTAAGGCAATACAGAGGGTAGTGTGTACGGCCCAGCTTCCTGCCATCCAGGACCTCTATACCAGGCGGTGTCAGAGGAAGGCCCTAAAAATGGCAAAAAACTACAGCCACTCAAGTCACAGTTCTTTCTGCTATCGCACGGCAACCGATACCCAAGCACTAGGTCTAGGACCAAAAGGCTCTTTAACAGCTTCTACCCTCAAGCCATAAGACTGCTCGACAGTTAATCAAATAGCCACCTGGACTATATACACTGACCCCCTTATTTTATTCTTTTTTTTGCACTGACTCTCTTGCACAGGTTCAATATACACTTACTAGACTCTAACCACACACCCGCACATACTACACTGACACTGCAATACACACACGGACACACACAGAAAACACACACATTCATATTGACGCCACACACATATACATTAATATTCCATCACACTCCTCACATATGCTGCTGCTACTCTCTGTTTATTATCTATGCGTAGTCACTTTACCCCTACCTACATGTACTGTATATATTACCTCAATTACACGACTAACCCGTACTCCTGCATATTTACTCAGTACCTGTACCCCTTGTATAGCCTTATTATTGTTATTTTATTGTGTTACTATTTTTCCTTTAGTCCATTTAGCAGAACATTTCTTACTAACTAAAAATAAAAAATAAAAAACTCTGGATTGATGGTTAAGGGCTCGTAAGTAAGCATTTCATGATAAGGTTATATTTGTATTTGGCCTATGTGAAAAATAAAATGTAATTTGATTTTTATTTGGTTTGATAACTGTATATATACAAACATACATGTCTGTTTATATACAGTACCAGTCAAAAGTTTGGACACACCTACACATTCAAGGGTTTTTCTTTATTTTTACTATTTTCTACATTGTAGAATAATAGTGAAGAAATCAAAACTATGAAATAACACATATGGAATTATGTAGTAGCCAAAAAAGACTATTTGACCAAGAAGGAGAGTGATGGAGTGCTGCATCAGATGACCTGGCCTCCACAATCACCTGACCTCAACCCAATTGAGATGGTTTGGGATGAGTTGGACCACAAAGTGAAGGAAAAGCAGCCAACAAGAGCTCAGCATATGTGGGAACTCCTTCAAGAAAAGCATTCCAGGTGAAGCTGGTTAAGAGAATGCCAAGAGTGTGGTAAGGCAAAGGGTGGCTACTTTGAAGAATCTGAAATATAAAATATATTTCCATATGATTCCATATGTGTTATTTCATAGTTTTGATGTCTTCACTATTATTCTACAATTGTAAAAAATGAAGAAAAATCCATGAATGAGTAGGTGTGTCCAAACGTTTGACTGGTACTGTACATCTACATCCAAAATGTTAAAAAAAAAAATCAGGTCTAATTGAAAGACAGCAAAACCAATGTCTGCATACTGCAGCTCTTGACATCAATGACTGGGCACTTACGGTCATGTTAGGATTGTAAAACGGTGATAAACTGATGTTTAGTTATGAGATGGTGGAGAATGGGTGTTTTTAATTGTCATAATGACACAGCTAAGGTTCTGTCACAGTTGAAAATGCTGAAGTGACATTGTTAATTGATGGTTGTTGTTCAATCAAAATTAATGTTATTTAATTTTTGTCCTACGTTCGTTTAGATTTTCTCCTACGTTCGTTTCCATTGAATGGTCATCATCCAACGTCTCTACCACATCGCCTGTGGTTTGATTCTCTATACTCGCTGGAATAGGACAACATTTTTAGTTTGCCATGTTCCCTGAATACCTTTTTGGAATATTCCTATAAATATACACCTATTGGCAAAATTAGATATACAGAACAAATTAAACATGCAGTACAACAGGACAGGACAGAAGAGGAAGAGGAAGAGGAAGAGAAAGAGAGAGAGAGAGAGAGAGAGAGAGAGAGAGAAACAAACAGAGAGAGAAAGATAGAACACATACAGAGAGAGACAGAGAGAGAGAGAGAGAGAGAGAGAGAGAGAGAGAGAGACAGACAGACAAAGACATAGATAGACAATTGAGGGTCACCTGCGCCAGCCTGTACCCTTCAGATAAAATATATAGGCCATGTCTTCTAACTTTAGCTGGCATTTGGACAGACTTGTGTCTGTGCGGTAACCTTGACATAGTAACATGGTTGATGGCGTGGGCAGCCATGTTTCAAGGTTAGGCAGAACAGGGGCTTGCTTGGAGTGACAGGAACACAAGAGTAGGCTGTGTCTCGGTGAAGGGTGAGGAAGAAGATTCACAATGTTTTTTGTATCTTCAGCCCAGTACTCTAGTTCAAAGATTACTTTGTCTGTCTATAAACTGGACATGCTTTTTGGATTGCAGGTGGTTGGACCCCAGGATACCAGCTATCATATTCAACATTGTTGAGCAGAGATGTATTTCATTCTGTTGTGTTGTCTGACGTGAGCCCTTACCCGACACCATGAGTTCAGACATAGATTCACCACCATTGGTTTTAACTGTGTAGTGGCCACAGTCCTCCTTAGTTGCCTCATTAATGATGAGGACGTGCTTGCGCCCATCTTTCTTGAAGCGGTACTTGAAGGACTCATCCCTTGTCAGCTCCACACCATCTTTCTCCCTGCATAGACAGAGCACCACATGAGCACCAGCAGTATCAAATTCTCCATTAATGTCTGATTAATTTAATCTACATTTCTACAAAACAGTCAGAGGTGTCACTATAACAGCTTTGATTTGAGGTTATGTTAGACAGTATCTAGTGAATGTGATACAGAGTTGTCGATGTAACACAGTCAGCCATTTTGTATTACAAATGTTCTCAGCATGTCGCTTTTCTGAATGATCATCACTTTACCGCAACTATTTCATTTTCACCAATGAAGGCACTGTTGCACAGGTATTAACAGTAGTATCATGGCAATCTGATACTGTATGTTTTCCCAAAGAAACAAACTGGCAGATAGATATTTATTTCTGTGCCCATGATTAGGCCCAATTCCAGGAACATCACCCTGTTGTATTTTAGATGGGTGACCATAATTCACAATTACTTTCTTGTTCCGTTAAAGGACAGGGGAGGTGCTAACAGCTCTGTGTGACATTTCATGTGGCTGATAATTTACTGCATGTTATGATATCCAGCCTCGCCCTGTGGCAGATATACTGTGACCGAGACACTGTGGCAGAGACACTGTGGCAGAGACACTGTAGCAGAGACACAGTGACTGAGACACCGTGGCTGAGACACCGTGGCAGAGTCACCGTGGCAGAGACACAGTGACTGAGACACCGTGGCTGAGACACCGTGGCAGAGTCACCGTGGCAGAGTCACCGTGGCAGAGACACCGTGGCAGAGACACCGTGGCAGAGACACCGTGGCTGAGACACCGTGGCAGAGTCACCGTGGCAGAGACACCGTGGCAGAGTCACCGTGGCAGAGACACCGTGGCAGAGACACCGTGGCTGAGACACAGTGGCAGAGTCACCGTGACTGAGACACCGTGGCAGAGACACAGTGGCAGAGACACCGTGGCAGAGTCACCGTGGCAGAGTCACCGTGGCAGAGACACAGTGGCAGAGTCACCGTGGCAGAGACACCGTGGTTGAGACACCGTGGCAGAGTCACCGTGGCAGAGACACCGTGGCAGAGACACCGTGGCAGAGACACCGTGGCAGAGACACCGTGGCAGAGACACCGTGGCAGAGACACCGTGGCAGAGACACCGTGGCAGAGTCACCGTGGCAGAGACACCGTGGCAGAGACACCGTGGCAGAGTCACCGTGGCAGAGACACCGTGGCAGAGACACCGTGGCAGAGACACCGTGGCTGAGACACCGTGGCAGAGACACCGTGGCAGAGACACCGTGGCTGAGACACCGTGGCAGAGTCACCGTGGCAGAGACACCGTGGCTGAGACACCGTGGCAGAGACACCGTGGCAGAGACACCGTGGCAGAGACACCGTGGCAGAGACACCGTGGCTGAGACACCGTGGCAGAGTCACCGTGGCAGAGACACTGTGGCTGAGACACCGTGGCAGAGTCACCGTGGCAGAGACACAGTAGCTGAGTCACCGTGGCTGAGACACCGTGGCTGAGACACCGTGGCAGAGACACCGTGGCAGAGACACCGTGGCTGAGACACCGTGGCAGAGACACCGTGGCTGAGACACCGTGGCAGAGTCACCGTGGCTGAGACACCGTGGCAGGCAGGTCAGCATCTATCTTTCAATCAGGGAAGTCAGAGCCCTGGGGTGACTAACACATTAAAGCCATGAGAGACACAAATGCCATCAACTGGACATGTGAGGAAATTGTACCATGCAGCGCAAACTCAGAAACTACATCTATTTCAATCCTTACAACCAGAGTAATGTATCAAACCAAGATCTGATATGTGGATTACTTCTAACAAGAGAAACACAAAATATAGCTATTTTCTACTGTACCACTATGTCACCATATTAGTTATTACAGCCATCTATTGTGTCTGTCTGAGTTGTTGTGAAGTGACATAATGTGAACAGTATGCCAGACCATGCTTTTGATGTCCTGGGTCAGGGACTTGGCACTTTGTAAATCTTAAGACCCTGTCTGGTATGGCACCCATTGTTAACCTCCTCACACCTTCTATGATATGGAAGTTATGGTGTTTGAGTTTGATTTGTGGGTTGAGGGAACGTTTTACCATTTGACAGTAGCCCCTTCTTCTGACACCTCACACTCTAACTCCACCCGCTCACCCTTCATGACCATCTGGTCCTCCAGATGACTTGTAATAGTGACAGGAGGCTCTGCAGACACCCAGAGAAAGAAACAGTAAGAACCACCATTATACCACCAGGCACAAATATAATGTCAGTGTGAAATGCATTCAAACTGGTGTACAAATGAAACATTGATGTTGGACCGTTGATTGTCCACTTTCAGCTTGTCTCACATGCACCTTTGACGAAGAGCTCTGTGGTGCACTTCTCATCTCCGACCACACAAGTGTATGTGGCATCGTCTGACAGTGAGCAGTGGTTGATGGTGAGGTATCGCTTGTTGCCAACACTCTCAAAGATGTACCTGGTAGATGGACAAGAACCTTCATTATCCACTCAATTATTCACTCAATTGTCCCTTCTTTTTGACAGACATAGACAACATTCAAACCGCAATAGCCTTCTGTGTAACACTGTATTCTTGTTGATGATACATTGTATAGATAGCTGGTAAATTGGTTGATAGCATAACAGTTTTACATCCGTCATCATCATGTTGTCAGATTAGACAGCAGTGTGGAGACCCCAAAAAGCTTCCATATTTACAATGGTTGACAAAGTCATATTCCTGTGTAGCTTATTTCAGCCCTTTGGTACTGTCGGTACCTAGCAAAACAATCTCAGATGTGCTGCTTGACAAGATGAAAGCACTTACTTGCTGTTCATGAAAGGTCAGTAAGATCAGCACAGTCCATCCATGTGTTGTGTCAGGGGAGAGAAGAGGAACGTTAGCATGACATTATACAGCAATCTGAGAGATAGCTAATTGTATTGTTGAGTTGCTGAATAAACATGTGTTGTACACACATTTGTAAGAGATGGTACATCAGTAATTCATTCTAATTGAATACAAGCTCAGAAACCCCTTTTCGCTGATGGCTACCTTCCAGTTGATTGAATCTCCTGCCCATTCTTCAGCCATTTTACATCTACGTCTTCATTGGCCACCTCAATGCATAGTTTCATTTTATGCCCTTTTTCTACCTGGTAGGCAGGGTCCAGCTTCTTTAGGAAAACTGGAGTTTGGAGACACAGACACATGGAGAGAAATTACTTTTCCTATAGTTAACAATACTTATCTGCAGAGCACAGGAGGTTGGTGGCGATTTAATTGGGGAGGACGGGCTTGTGGTAATGGCTGGAGTGGAGTAAGTGGAATGGTATCAACTACATCAAACACATAGCTTCCATGCTTGATGCCATTCAATTCACTCCGTTCTGGCCATTATTATAAGCCGTCCTCCCCTCAGCAACCTCCTGTGCTGCAGAGGTAACATTTAGCTGTAAATACAGATACAGTAGCTAGCTTCTACAATGGAGGCTTCCATGGAGGGATGACTGAAGGGATGAGTACCTAAATGGGTATTTGCGGTGTCCATTTTAGGTCGGGTTCAGTCTCAGGATGCATAATGTATTAGCTGAAGGATATGTGTTGGTTTCACAAAGATAGAGATACCAACCTTCGCTCTTCTTTTCCTCCTTCTTCATCTTCTTCAGCCTCTTCAACATCCCACGCAGGTCTGTTATGCCATACTGGAAGGCGATCTTCTCATACTCACTGGCTGGAGCCTTCTGGAGGATTTCCCATACATCCTCATCAGGCTCATTTTTGACCTGGGTCTTGGAGGCACTGGCACAGAAAGAGGACACAAGGGGACAAGGTAAGCCACTGTCTGAAGCCATCACTTAGCATTATCATTAGGCTACATTACTGAACATGCACAGTAACAGTTAGGTCTACTCATGCTCAATAGGCCTACTTAGACATTTTCTTCATTATACATTTTTTCCATTACAATTGTATAAGTCAAATTTGCATTCAGGTTTCACTCAAAAACCCATTGCAGTCTTCACATAACAATCAGATAGCATATTATTACATCGACAACAATTGTTTCTTACCGATGACCTGGCGAACCTTTAAAACAACTGCTGCGCTCATTCCGAAGCAGAACCCAAGCGACATGCATGACAAGACAAACCAAACAGATTAATACACACATTAAATATACATTGCAGTACCCAAAATCGAATTATAGCACCCTAGAACCCACCCATGAAGACCGCAAACAAGTGCAATAACTACAACAAATATAATTTCTGCTGCAATGGTCTGCAGACATGCAGAAAAGTGACATAGCTATTGTAAAATATTGAAAATAAATTAAGATTAATCTGAATTATATAGAACATCAAATCAGAATAATTTTTACTGCATTATGAATTTTGAAAACAACATTCACATTTTCAACAAACAAGAGATCCTAAAACAATGTGCTTGCCAGTATAGGTCAATGCATGACATCAAGGTAAATGCCAGGGCATGAAATCCACTAGAATAGGAGATGGGTTTGACATTAAGAGATTGAGTGAGATGGAACAATGTCTGTGTGTGATGGGGGCGGAAATAAACCATTGCTTTTAAAACAGGTGGAGTCGTGACTGGATATGGAAGGTAGGTCTTGAGAGTCAGTGATGACTCATTGTGATGATGCAGTGACACTCATAGGGAAGAAACAGGTGCAGACCACAAAGTGTTGTGAAAGCTTCTAGTCCATTCAGATGTGTGCTAAATCTCCTGCACTCGCAGAAAAAAATGTGCTATCTAGAACCTAAAAGGGTCCTTCGGCTGTCCCCGTAAGAGAACCCTTGTAAGAACCCTATTTGGTTCCAGGGAGAACCCTTTTGGGTTCCATGTATAACCCTTTCCACAGATGGTTCTACATGGAATCCAAAAGGGTTTTACCTGGACCCAAAAAGGGTTCTCCTATGGGGACAGCCAAAGAACCGTTTTGGTACCTTTTTTTTCTAATAGTGTACTGCTCTATGTGTTCTAGCTTGTTTGGTAGAAGTGACAGTCTTCTGCAGGGCATGAGGGGTGTGAGTGTGCTAGGCAGAAGTAGTCTGGGACCAGTATGAGATTAGCAGGAGGACTCAAGATGCATTGTGAGTAGGCAGCAAGACTGACCTGAATTCAGGTTAGTGATAAAGTAGCTGGGAAATCATGTCCATTAATTCAATCTGTTGGGTAAACTAGTAGTAGTCACTTACTCTCTGTATAGTGAAATCCAGTGAAGAAACGGAGGGAGGGAGGGGGGTGGGTGTGACAAAGAGAGATGGACACAATGAGATAACATGCCCAAGAGAAACAAGCTTACTGATTTGGAAAATAATGTTGTTACTCAACTTTTTGTTCTGAAATAATCAGAGATAATTCACACTCACCTTTTCTTCAACAAGGCACTGAAGTCCAACTCTCCTGCTTCCTCGCTTCCATCCATACTGCTGTAGAAATATCAGCACCAATATCACAATGTCAGTACCCTATCAAAGCAATGTATTCTTACAGGGTAGTTATCATCATCACCATAAGAGATGAGCAGCACCCTTGAAAACAACAATAAACATGTCATCCCCCACGAATGATGTTCAGTTCATTACTATAGCTCCTGCCTTGGATGAATCAGTGTAATTTTGTAAGTGCCGGATCTCTGTGGCAAGATGTATCATTCACCCACATTTTCACCCACATTTTTTTTAAATCAGGCCAGTACTGTCTGAGGTGTCACGTGTGACTAACGTATGAAGGAACGGACAGAGACAAATCCACAGTCCTCTCCCCGATTTCATAATGGGGGACAATTATAGACAGTAGCAGAAAGGGCCTTGACATTTTTTCAAGGTGGAACGCAGGGAGCTGGTAGATATTTTAAGGGGTAAGAAACAAAGAGAACTTTGGGACACACTGTAAATATAGTATAATATAGATGGATAGAGACAGACTGGCTGTCTTTTCTGGCATCCTTACCCTGTACTGGCGTAACCATGAGAAGCAACAATCTTCCAAACAAAAAACAAACCACTCAAAGTGAATGCCAGCACCTGGTCAAAATCCCCATGGAATCTGTATTCCACACTGATCAATGTGATGAGGGATCTCAGGGAGAGGACAGCCGTTTTAAATGTGTCTGGAAGTGTTCATCTCCTCCCTCTGATCTCTGAAGCGATCAGGATTAAACGAGGGCCTGGTGGTTTATGTGGTAGAATTACAACACACGGCGGTGACTTCCTCCAGTGATATCTCTCATCCGACAGCCCTGGAGAACCAGTGCCACAGAAAAGCCTGTGTGTCTTAACACATCCTGGCACTTTCAATACCAACAAACCAGGGGCAAGACCAAAACTCACTACGTCGGCTCACTGTTTGTGCAGCTGGCTCCACTGTTTTGATAAAGACCCCATGATAGATCAGAGAGAGATTTTGAGTGACATATAAAGTTGGTGTGCTGTTAAGCTGCTTGTTAACCCAGCCTATTGTACTCTCTCACCTCCAGACCAGAAGCTGGTTCTGTCAAAGTTGACACGATGACAGTGTTCAATCTGTCAAGCTAAAGGATGACCCAGTGGATTTAACATCTAAGGTGGTCTCTGAGTTAGGTCAAACCCTGTCTCTTTCACACCAAGGCTGTCTTCTCAAATTCCAGCGAGGAAGTTACATATTCCCAGAAACTGGCTCTGTTTGGCCAAAAAAGAAAGCAGAGAAAAAGGTGGACTGAAAACCTTTCCCTGAAGTATTTTTTGGTAATCAGAGGCCCCAGTGTTTGGATATGAACCACCAATGTTGCAGCAAACACCCCTCCGCCACTACCTTCCTGACAGTACACTTCTCTTCCTAGCAGCTCCACTCCTGACAAGTTGGCATTGCCAGATAGTTATTTCTCTCACATATCCAAAGGACTGTATAGATACTATTACACCCTATTTACTTATTGTGTATTGGCACATAATGTATAACAAAAAAAGAGAAGCATTTAAATAACTGTCCAACAATATGGACAGTCTGCTAGTTTGGGGCTGTCGAAAAATGCTTTTGTTAATACCATTGTACAAAGTTAATTTGTGTTGTTTTGTTGATACAGCTTGCTAAATAACAACTTGATATGCCTTTAACTTTTGCACACGCACACACACACACACACACACACACACACACACACACACACACACACACACACACACACGAGTAGAGGCTGCTGAGGGGAGGATGGCTCATAATAATGGCTGGATCAGAGAGAACGGAATGGCATCAAACCATGTATTTGTACCATTCCATTTATTTGTTATTTATTTTTTATTCCACTCCAGCCATTACCTTGAGCCCGTTCTCCCCAATTAAGGTGCCACCAACCTCCTGTGACACACACACACACACACACACACATACACACACACACACACACACACACACACAGAAAGAAAGAAATGTTTGAGCTTACGTGCGCCTGAAAGCTGCCCTGATGTCAAACCCTTCCACAGCCCGGGCCTCTGAAACATGATAGAATAATCAGTTATCTCTTCTCTATCATTGATTTTTATACCATAGGTACTATAAAAAATAACTGATATTTACTGTATGATTTAGCAAGGAAAGGCAGGCACTAAGGAGAAAATAAGAACAATTTTAATTTCTGTTAATCTGCCCCTAGTGATTGTACTGTGTGTGAGGGCACCCACCATGCACAGTTAGGTCAAAGTTGCAGCTGTCAAACTTGTCGCGGGATGACACCTCACACCTGTAAGCTCCAGCGAAGCTGGGCTTGGCTGCAATGATCTGCATCTCAAAGGTGTAGACCTGAAATCAAAGGCCAAATAATTCCTGGTAATAATAATGTCAACCAAAACCATAAAACCTCTGAAGTCTTTTGCAAGGTGATCTCTAGGACTTTCCTGAACAACTTTTAACAGCTCATTGCAGTGTCCAACCTATCATGATGTTTGGAACTGTACATTGGTGACAACAGTATGTAACATGCCCATGGATGGGGAAAAAGTCTAACCTTAGAGTTACGATCATAAAGCTCCTTGAGCTGCAGGTTCTTTCCAGACTTGCTAGCCAGGTCCATCCACTTCCCCTTAAACCACTTGATGGTGGGCTTCTTCAGCAGTGAAGTAGCATTCACTTTAGCCACAAAATTGATGTTCTCACCTGGACAGAACAGTAGAGAAACATGCTTTGACATGCCCATAGCATCTTTATGAATGGCTTGCATGAATGGTTATGATCTCTGGGGTACTGTTCCCGAATGTTACCATGTCTGGTGTCTAACTAAGTCCCTCTGGAGGAGAGTGTCTGCTAAATGACTCAAATGTAATGGTGTCACTCACCCACAGTGACCTCCCCACTCTGGGGTTTCTCTGTAAACAGGCCAGTGAGGTCTGTCTTCATGTCAGGGGCTTGACTTTCTGGGAAAGGAACAGGAAATGTTAAGCAGGACAGAGCTAGGGAGAAACTGGGAGCAAGTAAACTACTGAGGATTGTTAAACCATCTGTTTTTTGTGTTTTTTTCTTCACAGAAGCTCTGTGGAAGGTTGTGAGGCTGATACAAAGCTAAATTGTGATACTGGCAAGCACAGTGCACAAGTTTTTCAGTGAAGCATATTACGATGTATCCATTTCCATGCATTGTGACCCTACAACATCACCACAAGCGTGTATCCAGTAGCTCAAAGGATCGGTGGAACAATCTGTAAACATTGGTCTAACCATCAAATCCTGGAGTGTCATGTGCCTGTATATTGGCACCTGGCTGAGGTGCTGCTGGTGTAGTGTCCGCTGCTGCAGGGGTCTCTGCTGGGGTTGGGGCCTCCGCTGGAGCTACAGTGTCTGTAGCAGCTGGATCAGAAGCTGCTGGGTCCCCTGCTCCACCCTGGGCTTCCTCTGTTAACAAAGAGTTATCAATGGGAGACTCATAGAACTGAATGTTTCTCTGGTTAGTAGACTAAGTGTACCTTCGACTGTAGGCCATATACACTGAGTCTACGAAACGTTAGGAACACCTTCCTAATATTGAGTTGCACACCCCCCAAGGCCCATGTTGACTCCAATGCTTCCCACAGTTGTGACAAGTTGGCTGAATGTTGGTGGTGGACCACAGAAAAACTCAGATAATACTTTAATTCCCTTTTGACCCACATTTGAATTGCATAGACAATCCGGGGAAATCCACAATATCAAAAGTGTCACACAAGCAGGAAGATGGCATGCTTTGGGGGGGTGTTGTTAATGCAGGAAGTAATGAGATGATCGAGGAGGGGCATCATGCAGGAACCAATGGGATGCTCAAGAGGTTACATTTTGTGGTGAAACTTAGCCTATGCGCATGCTCTCTCTTAACTCATAAAATGTCTTAGCATTTGAGAGTGCTTTGTTTCCATAGGCCTATCTTCCCTCTCCTTAGCTGGAATGGTCCCACCTGATCTCACCTCTTCCTGCCTGCTTTCCATCTTTAAAGGACGTGTATTTCCATTGTTGGAGCGGTAAATAGACGATCTTGTAAATATAATAGACAATCTTTTGCTAGATGGCTCTGAGTGGGCCTATCTGTAATGTATTCGTGCGCGGGTGCTTTCTAATAGTTGTAGGTGGCCTTCCCGTGAGGACGCCAGTATTATGAATGACTTGACTGTGAATTAAATAAGTTCTGATGATTATTATGTCTGCTTTAGACTATTATTCCACATTGAAGGGTAATGACGGATTTTGGAATGAATATGCATTTTACATTACCAGTTATTGTTAACTGTCATTTTGACAGAGGTATGTCCCAGGGGGAGCTATAAAAATATAATCGCCTGTTTCGGTCATTTTTAGGAGGCTGATGTGAGCCTGTTATACCCCAACCTGAGTCTGGAGTAGACAGATTTGCCTGCCTCTAGGCATTTTCTTTTTCATTATAAGTGTTATTAGAAGTTTGCAAATGTTTATTTTTGATTACTTTGTCAATATTGTCAAATGAATGTCTGGATCACCATTGACATGAATAAAAGCATAACTTCTGCACCTGGAACCTGCCTGCCTCTTGCAACATTTCTGCCCTTACCACTGCTACAAGGTCCCTATTTTACACATTTGTCTATGCTTATCTTGCAAATATTTCCATTTATCAACTTTGAACGGATCAAGTTTCCATGTGCACTGTGTTATCTCCTGTCAGATGCCTCTTGTGACTATCTATCCTGAGCACTTGCTGCTGTGGTTACTCATGAGGAAACAATCTGTTTGTGTCAGACCAGGGTGAAGGTCATCAGGGAGGGTTTGATGTGAATCACAGCAGCCCTGGACAGGCTGGAGCTGCTCCAAGTCTGAGCTCTCCACAGCCACTGTCTCTCTCTGACCCCAGACATGTTTCCATCTTATCAAACCACACACAGTTCCTACTGCCAGGTTGAAAGGGTACATGTTGCTGTGTGATCAACTATGTAGGTAATGTTACAGTACACACTGTGCTCTGTGCTTGATGAAATTAAACATACTGAATGACTGTCTAAAACAGACTGTGATTGAGGTGATAACAACCAGCAGTGCAACAAACAGTGCTCAGTGATCAACAAACATGTTTATGGTGTCTGGTGGCCTCTGTGCTCGGTGCTCCTCACACTGGGCTCATAGGTGAGTGTGGTTCTGGACACAGGTCTACAGCCTCATAGACTCCCACCTTTCTTTTCCTTCACTTCTTCCTTCACTTTCTCCTTCAATTCCAATTTGACTTCCTCCATGACTTCTTTCTCCTTCACCTTTAGGTCAAACTTGACTTTTGACCCTCCGGCAATCACTGCATAGGCAGCGCCGTCCTCCTTGGTGACTGCTTGGATGGTAAGTGAGTGCTTGTTTCCATCTGCCTTGATCACATACTTGTCGTCAGAGACAAGGTCCTTTGTGTTGCACTGCCATCTCACCTTCGCATCAGGCTTCTCTGTCTCTGTCTCAAAAACTACTGTTGCCCCTTCCTCTGCCACCTGAGTCTTTGGTTTCTTGGCAAATGCTGAGACTGGAGAGGGAAGGATGGGTTAGAATGAAATTATTCACTTTAAGATGCCCAGTTTGTCATGGATTTTTGCAGTAAATTGTGATGTAAAATGTTTGAGGTGCACTATGATGATACACGATAGTAGTTCTATTATCCAAATGTTAGCACTTCAGAAAAATTACAAATAAGGTTATACAGTGCATTCCGAAGGTATTCAGACCCCTTTCCTTTTCCCATATTTTGTTACGTTACAGCCGTATTCTAAAATGGATTCAAGAAATTGCTTCCCTCATTAATCTACACACAATACCCCATAATGACAATGCAAAAACAGGTTTTTCGAACTGTTTGCAAATTTATAAAAATGAATAACTGGAATACCTTATTTACGTAAGGATTCAGACCCTTTGCTATGAGACTTGAAATTGAGCTCAGGTGCATCCTGTTTCCATTGATCATCCTTGAGATGTTTCTACAACGTGATTGGAGTCCACCTGTGGCAAATTTAACTGATTGGACATTGTTTGGAAAGGCACACACCTGTCTATATAAGGTCCCACAGTTGACCGCACATGTCAGAGCAAAAACCAAGCCACGAGGTCGAAGGAATTGTCTGTAGAGCTCCGAGACAGGATTGTGTCAAGGCACAGATCTGGGGTAGGGTACCAAAGCATTTCTGCAGCTTTAAAGGTCCCAAAGAACACAGTGGCCTCTATCATTCTTAAATGGAAGAAGTTTGGAACCCCCAAGACTCTTCTTAGAGCTGGCACAATGTCCAAACTGAGCAATTGGGGGAGAAGGGCCTTGGTCAGGGAGGTGGCCAAGAACCCGATGTTCACTCTGACAGAGCTCCAGAGTTCCTCTGTGGAGATGGAATAACATTCAAGAAGAACAACCATCTCTGCAGTAATACACTATTCAGGCCTTTATATTCAGGGGTGGCAGGGTAGCCTAGTGGTTAGAGCGTTGGACTAGTAACCGGAAGGTTGCAAGTTCAAACCCCCGAACTGACAAGGTACAAAACTGTCATTCTGCCTCTGAACAGGCAGTTCATCATTGAAAATAAGAATTTGTTCTTAACTGACTTGCCTAGTTAAATAAAGGTAAATAAAAAAATATACAAGTGGCCAGATGGAAGGTATTCCTCAGTAAAAGGCACATGACAACCTGTTTGGAGTTTGCCAAAAGGCACCTAAAGGACTCAAGATTATCTGGTCTGATGAAACCAAGATTGAACTCTTTGGCCTGAATGATCACTTCTGAAAGAATCCTGGCACCATCCCTACGGTGAAGCATGGGGGTGGCAGCATCATGCTGTGGGTATGTTTTTCAACAGCAGGGACTCCTAGACTAGTCAGGATCGAGTGACAGATGAACGAAGTAAAGTACAGAGAGATCCTTGATGAAAACCTGGTCCAGAGCACTCAGGACCTCCGACTGGGGCAAAGATTAACCCTCTAACAGGAAAACAACCCTAAGCACACAGCCAAGAAAATGTAGGAGTGGCTCAGCCAGAGCTCAGACTTGAACCCGATCGTACATGTCTGGAGAGACCTGAAAATAGCTGTGCAGTGACGTTTCAATCACCCAATCTGACAGAGCTTGAGAGGATCTGCAGAGAATAATGGAAGTAACTCCCCAAATACCAGCTTGTAGCATCATACCCAAGAAGACTCAAGGCTGTAATCACTGCCACGGTGCTTCAACAAAATACTGAGTAAAGGATCTGAACACTTATGAAAATGTGATATTTCCGGTTTAAAATGTTTACAAATTTGCAAAAAATTAAAAATACCTGTTTTTGCATTGTCATTGTGGGATATTGTGTGTAGATTGATGAGGGGCAAAAAAACATGTTTTAATCCATTTTACAATAAGGCTGTAATGTAACAACATGTGGGAAAAGTCAAGGGGTCTGAATACTTTCTGAATGCACTGTATATACAGTAACCTTAATTGTACCCCTATTTTAAATTCAGTTGAATTAATCAAGTGAAATTGATAAATGCTGAAAAGGCTGATCTTATCATTGCAATCATCTGCATTGCAGTGGGATGATATCAGAGCTCTCCAATGTGTTGTTAATGAGAGGTTTTTATTGTCTAATACATTTCTCCTCTCTGTGAGTCGTATCAGGTGTTTTATTACCCTCTAACCAGGGAATGGTTTCCAATCAGCTCATTACATCACAAATTAAATGACCTCCACATGGAGCAAGACGACCCTATGGGTTTAAATATAGAATGCATTTGTGCCCCACTAATAAATGCACTCAGCAGGCAACCCCAGTGACAGGGGTACAGGTAGCACAGTAGAGGGATTAGTGAGACACTATTTTAGTTGCGCAGGGAGCATAGAAAGAATGTTACGCCTGTTCTGGGCTTCCAAGTGTGCTCCCTTTTCAGGCTATTGATGACTGGTATCTCCCCCTTAACCTCAACTGTGTATTTATTGGGCCTATTTATATTACATTTCACTCAAATTCATCCATATAAAGTAAAGTAAATGAGAAAAAATATATAATATGAGGGTTGAAACATATTTTGAACTAACAATCGTTATTGTAAAAAGAAAAGGAAAAAATAACAAGCAAGCGAAGCAGCTAGCTAGCATTAGGACCAGGAAGTGTTTACCCAATTAACTTATATAGTTCACCTGTATCTTCTAGTTCTTGTTTTATTTCAGTCCAAATAGTTCACCACAAACAATTTCTTCATCAGTTGGGGAATTCAAAACCCCTTTTCAGATGCAGTGCAAAGCATCAGTAGAGAGACTCATTCTACATTTAAAAGACACTTCAACAAAAAACAGATTTACAGAATAATTATCTGTTGATAACAGGGTCTTGATGTTAATGCTGAATTACTTAAACAGCCCATGACTGTTGTACTTTGGGAGATCTTGAACGCTAGATGTCTTAGCAGACATATTGTATCTGAGTGACTGATACTGGGAGGAGGCTGCATTGTCATCTGATCTGTTGAGTTGCTCTTTCCACAGTGAATGGCAATGTTTTCCGTCTGACACAAAAAAACTGGAAAGTCATTTGTCTGGTTAGAATCCTGTGAGGCATTTCTGGATCATCTGCACATGATGAGTGATGTTTACACATGAACTCAGTGGTGCATGAAATGATGCACTCTGAATTTAGAACTTAGGCTTACATACGCTCCCTTATGTATTTATTTGGACAGTGAAGCTAAAACTTTGAGATCAAATGTTTTATATGAGGCGACAGTACAGAATGTCACCTTTTATTTGTGGGTATTTTCATACATATCGGTTTTCCTGTTTAGAAATCAATGCACTTTATGTATCTAGTCCCCCCATTTGAAGGTGTCATAAGCATTTGAACAAATTCACTTACAATGTATAACATTTTGTCAAAAGTTTCATATTTGTTCCCATATTCATAGCACGTAATGACTACATCAAGCTTGTGACTGTATGAACTTATTGGATGCATTTGCAGTTGGTTTTGGTTATATTGTGCCCAATAGCAATGAATGATAAAAAATATATTGTTTCATTTTGGAGTCACTGTTATTGTAAATAAGAATCAAATATGTTTCTACATTAATGTGTATGCTGCCATGTTTATAGAGAATCATGAATGAATCGTGAATAATGATGAGTGAGAAAGTTACAGATTCACAAAGGTCATGACCCAAAAACATGCTAACTTCTCACCATTTTTTTGGGGGGGCATGATATTTATTTCTCTGTAACTTTCTCACTCATCAATAGTCACGATTCATTCATTATTATTTGTAATCAAGTGAATTGGTCCAAATATGACACCTTCAAATGGGTGGACTAGATACATAAAGTGCTATAATTTCAAAACGGTGAAACAGATCATATCTGGGAGACTAGTCAGGATCGAGAGAAAGATCAATGGAGCAAAGTACAGCGAGATCCTTGATGAAAATCTGCTCCAGAGCACTCACAACCTCCGACTGGGGCGAAGGTTAACCTTCTAACAGGAAAACAACCCTAAGTACACAGCCAAGAAAACGCAGGAATGGCTTCAAGAAAAGTGTCTGAATGTCCTTGTGGCCCAGCCAGAGCCCGGTCTTGAATCCAATCTAACATCTCTGGAGAGACCTGAAAATTGCTGTGCAGAGACTCTCCCCATTCAACCTGACAGGGCTTGAGAGGATCTGCAGAGAAGAATGGGAGAAACTCCCGAAATACAGGTGTGCGAAGCTTGTAACGTCATACCCAAGAAGACTGGAGGATCTAATCGCTGACAAATGTTCTTCAACAAAGTACAGAGTAAAGGGTCTGAACACTTACGTAAATGTGATATTTTTTTATACATCTAAAATTATTTTTAAAAACCTGTCTTTGCTTTGTAATTATGGGGTATTGTGTGAATATTGATGAGGGGGGACAATTTAATCCATTTTAGAATATGACTGTAACATAACAAAATGGGAAAAAGTCAAGGGGTCTGAATATTTTCCGAATGCACTGTACACTCCCTTTACAGTTTCAATGGATCAAATAGACAGAAAAACTGCACAGAAGACATGCATAGCTAATATGAAGCTGAAGAGGCAGGCATTGGCAAAGTTCCCCCTTGTAACAGCAACAATTGTCAAACGTAACCTCTCTGAAATGCAACTGTGAAGACAAGAAACTATGACATGAGATGATCAGTGATCAAAAGTCCCACCAGTCCCACAGGTTGGGAGGGATTTGTTATTACAGAGGGAAAAGGGAGAGGAGTTAAAAAAAATCCCGCGACATCTTTAGATACAGTGATGCTGAAGTAAAATGAGATGGAATCTGATCGGGTACGCTTACCTGTTTTTTTGACCGGCTCTGGCATCCTGATTGAATGTGTCTTCCAGAAAGTAACCAACAATAAATAACAGGCTCCTTCCTAGCTCACCACTTGTGTTTAATAGTGGGGCTCCTGAGCAACCCCCTTCACAACAGCACTAACCCAACCTCTTTTGTCATGATGTCTCGACCCAATCCCCTTTCTCTCCGGCAATGAGATAATAGATGTGCACCTCATCCCTCCCTATCCCCCCACCCCACATTAACACAACGCCCAGACCCCTCAGACCTCCTGCAGACCATATTTCAACCATCTCTTCTCCCAACACCTGAGCTGCATGACAGGCAAAGCGAGGGAGGGAGGGAATGGGAGGTGGGGGGTTAAATTTAGAACCTGAGTCCAGCGAGGTCTCCTGCTTTTTCTAGATTTGTGCTGCTGCCTGGCCTTGTAAAAAGTAGTAGCCGCTTCAGAAAACAGCAGACAGGAGACTAGAGCAATCCTTTTATCTGTTGGCAGGAATGTGAGTGCTTTTCCCCTGGTGAACAAGGACTTCCAGGACTTTCAGGAATCCTTCTATGGCCGTATGCACAGCTTTCTATCATCCATCTGGTAAATGTAACATTCATTTTCTGAACAGGCAGCACTGTAAACAGCTAAATATGTTTCCTTATGTTTGTAATGTAACAATACTTTTTCATGTAAAACAAGTATTTGAAATGGCAGTCAATTTGACATCAGAACCTAATTTCCCTAGGAAGTAATACACATATATGTGGGACCTTTACCCTCTCTAAATAAATCCTATTCTGGTTGAATCATACACTGTTGCCTGACACACTGGAGCTTAGCATCTTATTAGTAGGGGCCTACCATCTGAAGCCTCGGCTTGGTGGCATAGTGAGGACATGACAGACTGACAGACTGACTGGAGTAAAATATTATGGAGTTTGGAGGCGGGCAAACTATTTTGGTATAATAAGGCATGTCTGACCCTGATCTTGAACACGACGTCCTGATCATTTTAGGACTTTTCTTTTTGTGTTTTACCTTGGCCTTGTGTCTGCCCAGTTTTCTCAAGTGTCCTAGCAATTACCGTAAACTACAGTACCAGTCAAAATTTTGGACACACATACTTTTTCCAGGAATTTTCTTTAATTTTACTATTTTCTACATTGTAGAATAATAGTGAAGACATCTAAACTATGAAATAACAGTAGTAACCAAAAAGTGTTAAACAAATATAAATATGTTTTACATTTGAGGGTCTTCAAAGTAGCCACCCTTTGCCTTGACGGCAGCTTTGCACACTCTTGGCATTCTCTCAACCAGCTTCATGAGGTATGTATACCTGGAATGTATTTCAATTAACAGGTGTGCCATGTTAAAAGTTAAATAGTGTAATTTCTTTCCTTCTTAATGTGTTTGAGCCAATTAGTTATGTTGTGACAAGGTAGGGGTGTTATACAGATGATAGCCCTATTTGGTAAAAGACCGAGTCCATATTATGGCAAGAACAGCTCAAATAAGCAAAGAGAAATGACAGTCCATCAATATTTTAAGACATGAAGGTCAGTCAATACGGAACATTTCAAGATCTTTGGAAGTTTCTTCAAGTGCAGTCACAAAAACCATCAAGCGCTGTGATGAAACTCTCATGAGGACCGCCACAGGAAAGGAAGATCCAGAGTTACCTCTGCTGCTGAGGATAAGTTCATTAGAGTTAACTGCACCTCACATTACAGCCCAAATAAATGCTTCACAGAGTTCAAGTAATAAACACATCTCAAAATCAACTGTTCAGAGGAGACTGCGTGAATCAGGCCTTCATGGTCGAATTGCTGCAAAGAAACTACTATTTAAGGACACCAATTAAAATAAGAAACTTGCTTGGACCTAAGAAAGACAAGAAAAAGACATTAGACCAGTGGAAGTCCAAATTTGAGATTTTTGGTTCCAACCGCCATGTCTTTGTGAGACGCGGAGTAGGTGAACGGATGATCTCCGCATGTGTGGTTCCCAACGTGAAGCATGGTGGAGGAGGTGTGATGGTGTGGGGGTGCTTTGCTAGTGACACTGTCAGTGATTTATTTAGAATTCAAGGCACACTTAACCAGCATGGCTACCATAACACCCTTCAGTGATACGCCATCCCGTCTGGTTTGCGCTTAGTGGGACTATCATTTATTTTCCAACAGGACAATGACCCAAAACACACCAGGCTGTGTAAGGGATATTTGACCAAGAAGGAGATTGATGGAGTGCTGCATCAGATGACCTGGCCTCCTTAATCACCGGACCTCGACCCAATTGAGATGGTTTGGGATGAGTTGGACCGCAGAGTGATGGAAAAGCAGTCAACAAGTGCTCAGCATATGTGGGAACTCGTTCAAGACTTTAGGAAAATAATTCTAGGTGAAGATGGTTGAGAGAATGCCAAGAGTGTGCAAGGGAAAGGGTGGCAACTTTGAAAAATCTAAAATATATTTAGATTTTTTGGGGTTACTAAATTATTCCATATGTGTTAATTCATAGTTTCTACAATGTAGGAAATAGTAAAATATAAAGAAAAACCCTTGAATGAGTAGGGGTTTTCAAACTTTTGACTGGTACTGTATACAGTTGAAGTCGGAAGTTTACATACACCTTAGCCAAATACACTTAAACTCAGTTTTTCCCTATTCCTGACATTTGATCAGAGTAAATATTTCCTGTCTTAGGTCAGTTAGGATCACCACTTTATTTTAAGAATGTGAAATGTCAGAATAATAGTAGAGAGAATTATTTATTTCAGCTTTTATTTATTTCATTTCAGCTTTTATTTCCCACATTCCCAGTGGGTCAGAAGATTACATACACTCAATTAGTATTTGGTAGCATTGCCTTTAAATTGTTTAACTGGGGTCAAACATTTCAAGTAGCCTTCCACCAGCTTTTCACAATAAGTTAGGGGAATTTTGGCCCATTCCTCCTGACAGAGCTGGTGTAAAATCAAATGTATTTATATAGCCCTTCTTACATCAGCTGATACCTCAAAGTTCTGTACAGAAACCCAGCCTAAAACCCCAAACAGCAAGCAATGCAGGTGTAGAAGCACGGTGGCAATTGACTTTGTTATCCTTAAGCCATTTTGCAACTTTGGAAGTATGCTTGGGGTCATTGTCCATTTTGAAGACCCATTTGCGACCAAGCTTTAACTTCCTGACTGATGTCTTGAGATGTTGCTTCAATATATCCACATAATTTTCCTCCCTCATGATACCATCTATTTGGTGAAGTGCACCAGTCCCTCCTGCAGCAAAGCACCCCCACAACATGATGCTGCCACCCTCATGCTTCATGGTTGGGATGGTGTTCTTCGGCTTGCAAGCTTCCCCCCCTTTCCTCACAACATAACGATGGTCATTATGCCCATAGAGTTCTATTTTTGCATCATCAGACCGGAGGACATTTCTCCAAAAAAGTATGATATTAATCCCCATGTGCAGTTGCAAACTGTAGTCTGGCGTTTTTGGAGCAGTGGCTTCTTCCTTGCATTTCAGGTTATGTCAATATAGGACTCGTTTCACTGTGGATATTGATACCTTTGTACCTGTTTCCTCCAGTATATTCACAAGGTCCTTTGCTGTTGTTCTGGGATTGATTTGCACCCATAATTATTTACACCTACAGGCTTCGGCTGCCACATAACTGGGCTGGGGCTGGGGGTGGGTGGATGGTGGGGGATGGGCTGGCCTTGCATGCTGCCAGTGGGCCCAGTAAAGTTTCCACGTCTGCCCACATGTCTATATATTATCAGGCTCGGCCACTGGGGTTCTGCGTAGATGGCTGTGATTCCCAGAGGATTTGCTAAAGCCAGTCTGTGATGTGCTGGAACAATGTGAGGATGAGTCAACTAAAACCACACGACGTGTGAGAAATAGAAATGCTTTCGAGTTCATCACGTGCAGATATGTAATTGAGTCATGCCAACATACAAACTTGCCAACATGTGTTATACAGAGAGCACATAGAGTACGGAAGAACAACTGGTCATATACACTTTCATACAGTTCAAACAGGGGTCTATGATTGAGAGCATGGGAGAAATATCCTTGTGTTGGTATTCCTAGGCTAGGAATAGATTGCACCCTAGCTCGGAGGAGGCAAGGGTCTGTGCTATATCTCAGAGCACAAGCAGATGATAAGGGTTGGGTGACAAGCCTCTTCACCCTCTCCCATTTCAGGAACAAGTCAATGGGTTGTTACAGGGAAGTAATGGTCATGGGGACAGTCCAAAAAGTTTGCAGGTTAAACCACCCAATGTTCAGAAGGGTTTACTTCCCAAAGTCTTGAGCTAACATGAGTTAGTATGTAATACACATGTAATACCATCAATCAAATATACACGCTTTATACCATGGCTTGGCTGAATTCTCAATTCTGATTAGCAAAAGCTAATGTATAATATGTTGTGTTTGTGTGCTGCTACACCAAAGGTTAAGCAATAGGAATTGCGTATCCAACGTCAGTGCATCTCAGAGTGTCAAATCAATTTCATTAATGCTAAAGAGTTCTTTATCATAGTCTTTTTGTTTGTTTACATTGCATCCAAGTCTAATCGATGTCAAATGTGTACAATGCTCAGTGAGTCCAACAGTGCGTAGAAGTCAGTGAAAACAGCCAGCTTTAAGAAATGAGATCTCTGAGGACTTCTAGTGGTCATCTGTATTACCACTCCTGTAAGCCTTCTGGTGATAATGATTGACAGTATCATTTGAAATGGTCCTGTTTCTACGTGCTATAGAATGTAAAAGGTCCAGATGTGATTGTGCAATTATTGAGTTGTAGGAGCAAAACTTGCTAATTGTCAGATTCCATTAAGACATTGGCTTTGACGTTCACATAAATGCTTTTTACAAAAGCAGCAAAAACAGTTATTGTTGATTTGAACACAATCAATAGTTATTACATTGATAACCATCTTGCATACTATATACAGTTAACTATCTCTCTCTCTCACTACCCTTTTCAGGACTTCCACTATGTTTCTCCCTCTACAAATGGGAATATGGCCTCCTCTCCAAGTGAGACCTCCCCCCTAGCACTTCACCACTGAACTGATAAGTCAGCTTCTTCTTGACCTTTTTGACCTCGCCTGTCTTGCCGTAGTTGCGAAGAGCCCGTGCCATCTTCTGGTAGGTCATTTTCTTGCGGTTGCCCTTCTGTACGCCCCACCGATGTGCCAGTGCCTCCTTGTGTTTCGAGGAGAACTGGAAGGTGCCCTTGTCCCTGTCCACCCACCAGATACTGTCCTTCATGTCCCCATTCCTCAGCAGATCCAGCAGGAACTGGTACAGACGGATCTTCTTCTTGTTGCCTATATGAATGTTGACAAAATTACAAAATGGTTAAACATGCAATGAATCAGTTGAGGAGGTTCCCGACCTATGACCTACATGGTGTAGGATTATTGTGACCTCAAAAGCTAAATCATCATGTGAGATATTAGGTACGCATTTATGAAATAATTCCCTACCCAATTCTCCCCTTGTTACTTGGGCAATGTGGTCTCTCAGACACTCCTCATCAGACACTTCTAGTGGAGGGCTGCGGCTTCCTGGCTCCTCGTCGTCTGAGCTCCTCATCGTCTGAGGAGAGGGGTGCAAGTAGCCCATGGCACGGGGGTAATATGGCACCTTGGACACAACAAACAACAATAACCATGTACAATACAAAACCATTACAATTACAACCAATTACAATACATTATTTTTGGAGCAGTATTCACTGAGAAATTACAACTAAACAAATTAGATACCATGCTGATCATGTTATATACACAGTGAGGCGCAAGTGTTGTTAATGACGGCAACCGTTTTTACTCCCCCAATCATTTATCCCCACCACAGGTGGCTGGTAGCACCTTAATTAGGGAGGACTGGCACATAGTAATGGCTGGAACGGAATAAATGGAATGGTATCAAACACTCCATTCAAGCCATTATTATGAGCTGTCCTCCCCTCAACACCCTCCTGTGAATACCCACTCCCTCGAATTTATCAAGTGACAGTGGAGTTGAATGAATACTTATGTGGGAGAAAAAGAGCTTCAACGCAGATTTACTTAAAGTGTAGTCAACTTTGTTCTAAGGGCAGAAAGAATCTGATTGGTTTAGGGCAGAACCAATCCGATTGGTTTCTAACTCTGAATCTTGTAAATAACTTTGAGTTACAAGTTGTTTTAAAATCCTTTTTGTGCTACAGTAGTCAAACAAATGTGACAGTATCTCTAAGATACAACTTGTCTCCTGACTTGAAGCGCAGAATAAAATGTAGCAAACTAGCAGCTTATGCTAAGCTAATCAGAGCAAGAAAGTTAGCTAAGCATTTAGTAACCTCTTAGCTACTCATGTTGAATTAATAAATAGTATATTGAGTCATAGAATAGAACTAGCTGCGTCTCTAATATACCTGTAAATCGGCTCCCATTTACTTTATCAATAATATTTAGTTAAATAAGCTATATAAAAACTGGGGGAAGAAAAGTAAAATGCTAAGCTAAATGTAGCTTAGCTGAGCAGAAACCTACCTCCTACTAATGTTGAATTATAAAATTAAAATGACTAGCAAGTTCGGTCTGAAATCTGCCAATAGGTCAGTTAACATTTGTTTTATTAAAAGTTTAGATGAATAAGTGATATCAACAAAAAAAATGGAATAGACTGTTTATGCTACCCTGCGGGCAGAAATGTTCAGGCACAAAAGGTAATACAACAAGTATTTACTGCCCTAGGGGCAGCTTTAGATATATGGTCATTTCCATGTAAAAGGACCCATGAGCACCAACATGTGAAGTTCATAGGAGAAATTAAGGCAAATATACATTTTTCAACCATTTGCCATCCTAAAAAATGACTATAATGTTAAGAAAAGACCCCTGCCAACTAATATCAACACGTTCATATTTACTTTTGGGTACATGTTTCTGCCTTCTGTAAGTTTAAGAAACATTGCCTTGTGCTTTGCAATTCCGTTACCAAAACCCCACATAAGATATTTTCTCATTTCTCTCCCTCATGAGGGAGGATAAAGAAAGGTCACAGATGTAACAAGTACACCTATCAATTATTATAGTATTTTACTGATATCAATTTTGTTAATAAATTATTAAAAATGATTAAAACCAAATTGGTAACGGAATTTCCCAAAAATCCGTAAAGGAATTTCTGCTATTTAATTGGCTACAATGGGAAATCATAGTAGTCACAAACCACAGTTGGGTTCACAAGTTTGGACAGCACAGTACTATACAGTACAGTAAATAAAAGTTGAGTAGAGATCAGCACAGTACAGTAAAGAAAAGTACAGTACAGTACAGTACTGTATTGTAAAGTACTGAACTAAGCTCTACTTTACTGTACTCTACTGTACTCGATTGTACTCTACTGTTCTGTGCTCTGCTGTACTGTACTCTACTGAACTCTACTGTGCTGTACTTTGATGTCCAAACTTCTGAAACATAGACGTACATCTATGACTGTTTCAGATTTGGTTCGTTTCGGACCAAGCAAATGTGGTCTTGTTTGGGGGCAGAGCTCATTAAAGTAATAACCGTTGTGTAGAATAATCCCCAAAATATGCAAAGGAGGATATTGCAATTGTATACCTTTGTGTACCTATTTAGGATAGATCCCCATGAAGAGAATGACATTCATATCCATAATTATCCATTTCTGTGTAGTACAGGACTTAGATCAGGGACCCATGTTGAAATTCTGTTACATTTTTTATTTTACTAAGGCAAGTCAGTTAAGAACAAATTCTTATTTTCAATGATGGCCTAGGAACAGTGGGTTAACTGCCTTGCTCAGGGGCAGAATGACAGATTTGTACCTTGTCAGCCTGGGGATTCGAACTTGCAACCTTTCGGTTACTAGTCCAATGCTCTAACCACCTATAAATCCACTTCACCTATTGTAGTTCCATAACAAAAATAGATTTTTTTCAAAGTCAAGGTGTCATGTCATAGCTGACACCCCCTTCTTTCTGTAGACATTGTTGAGTCCTAATTCTGAAATTCTGTTACCAAACTTTGAATCTGCACAGGTCTTCTAGTAAATGTGTTTTTGTTCAATTTTCTGTGTCAATTGTTAAACTTAGCCCTTGTGCACTGTATGGTTTGTTAAACTTTAAAATATTTTTTGTTTGTTTGATATACATTTTAAGTGAAAAATCTGAGTCGTGGAATTGCCCTTTTCTAAATTCTATTGTTATCGTCACCCAAACTAACATTTACTGGCATATTTGAGACCTAGCTAGCTAGCTCTGTTCTTTGACTCAACATTAGTCAAATATAGCTATCTGCTAGCCAACTAGTTCTGTTTTGCTTAGCATTTTATATTGATGCCCCTGGAGCAGCATAACTATCCATCCCTGTTGTTTTTTGTCATAAAGCTTATTCAACTTAACATTTCAATAAAGCAAATGTTACCTGACTTATTTGTATATTTGACACCTAGTTAGCTATAGTAGTTATATTTATTAATTCAACATGAGTAGCTAAGAGGTTACTAAATGCTTAGCTAGCTTTCTTGCTCTGATTAGATTAGCATATCGCTGCTAGCTTGCTACATTTGACTCTTTGCTTCAAGTCAGGAGACCAGTTGTATTTTAGAGGTATTGTCACGTTTGTTTTCGTACTCATAATAACAACATGTAACTCAAAGTTGTATTTACATGATTCTCAGTTCAAACCTTCGCCATGTTTTTAAGAGTAGTATATCTGTTAAACTCTGCCCACTGACCTGTTCTTGACAATACAATCATCTCAAGTTAGCCCAGCGGTCGCAAAGATTTTAGGACACCGCCCCGCTGCATGAGGTGTGATGTGTGGTTGCTGTTATTGCAGTTTGACTGTTTGGCAGTGCAAAATCCTGGCAAAACATTCAGCACACAGTTCTAAAAACCCACTGTTTCTGCTCTGAGGCAGTATGTCAGTTCCATTTAAAAATAGAAAAGGCATCTTTAAGGATATTCTCATCCACGCTCATTAATTAATGCTCTCTGTTTAAAGTGTAATATTACACTAAGTGTGTGTGTGTGTGTGTGTGTGTGTGTGTGTGTGTGTGTGTGTGTGTGTGTGTGTGTGTGTGTGTGTGTGTGTGTGTGTGTGTGTGTGTGTGTGTGTGACATAATGTTGAGGAGGTCACTTCTGGTTAAAAAAAGAATTATTTGTTCATCAGCCGTTAGTGAGTTGGCAGATTATAGTTCTGTAGCAACACCAGAAGGCCCCAGTTAGGAAAAGGCCACAATGTCAAACCATCTGTGTGTAGGCGCACCCTACATCCTCCACGCAACATAGCTCACCAGTAACAAACAGTAGCCCAGATATGCTTTCATACTAATTTCTTTATCTGAAGCCAGGTGGTTGATTTGATGTTTATCTGTTATTAAGCATTTCTGAAGCATTGCTATTGCCACTAGAGGGGACATGTAAATTAATTCTGCTACTTGCTTTAGTCCTGAACATTCAGAACCCCTCTCTATTAGTCATGTACACTACATCTGCTTGAAAAGAATGACCAACTCAAACACTTTGTCTGTGTTAGAGGAAAAGAGAGGTCAGGGGTCATGGGGTGGGCTCACCGGTGGGGGTAGGGCATGGTTGTGTCCCCCAAGGCCAGGGTCCAGAGAGAGAGTGTCAACATCGCTGTAACGAGCCATACTGGGTAGATGTAGTTGCTGGACACTCTGGAGCTCAGTGAAGTGGCCCTCTTGGAGGTTGTCAAAGTCCAGAGGATGAACATGATGAGTGGCGTGATAGTCCCAGTGTTCTGAACAGAGAGACACATTTTAATTGTTCATTGAGTAAGAGGTAGGTCTGAAGGAAGTGTACACTAAATGGCAATGTTCAGATGGCATAGAATAGAGAAAACCTATTTGACTACAGATTCCAAATACACAATGTCTGCTATTCATTTAAAGTGTTCAGCAAAATGTTTTAGGCAATTTCCTGTTCACACATCTTTGCTTTGGCAGTTGTCTTTTTCTTTCATTTTTAGCCTGAATGTCACAAATGTGTTAAAACATGTAGAAACCCAAAAACTTTCTGCATGTAAACATGTTTTAGTGATCTGTTGTGTTCTGTCCTGAGACTGCACCAGAGACTTGCCATTCTTAGGATTTTATATTTATCAAGCATACTGTAATAATTTCGTTTGTTAAATGGAACAGAGCCTATATAATTCTACAGCTCCTACTAGTAATTACCAGTTTATTCTTGCAGTAGGATCAGTTGATTACAGGAGAAAATACAACCAAACCTCTCCATTTCAATAAACCCCAGGGGGGAAAGTTGTGCCTGACCGAAATGGCATCTGTTTCCTGTACTCCATGGGGGCAACATGCTTGGCTCCAGCTGCAGTGTCTTTAGACTTTTTATGTAGAGTATTGTCTTTAATATAGCTACTGTGTGTGATTTCCTCAGGCCTGGTCAAACACATATCTAGTTGGGCCGGCACTATTCACTTCCGTAGAAGTGATTTTCAAATTGTTTATTTCGTCTACAATTATGTGATGGTAAGTTCATCAGAGAAAGCAAAATCCATTTTAAATGTATATCATTGTATCATAGTTACCAAGATTATCAATAGATAATACATGATAATACATTAATACTAGGAAAAATGTTGTAGTGTTTTAAAGCTCACCTCCTTGACTCTCTGCATCGATGACATAGGGATATGAATATTCTGACATCTGTTGTCTATAGATGTCGGGTTCGTACATGTCTTCTGATGCCTGTTAAAACAACAATAATATCCTCAACTGAAATCATAACAAAACTTCACATAATGTTTTACTATTGTTTCCAAGGAACTGACACTCAACATCTATATACACATTTTCTTTCTTCCCTTGATAATGTTTGTTGATAATGACATTGTTGAACAACATTTTGAGCTTTTTAAACTTCATTGACATTTACTACAATACTTTTGCTGGGGTTTTTTCATGGTCGGTCATAACCTTACAAAATTGATTGTTGTGAAACAAAACATATTGTTAGTTGTATAAACTATTATGTTAGAAATATTGTTATTTTGACAGTATGTAGACCACAAAAGTACCAACATTGTGTACCAGTTTAAGAGTTTGAAATTGAATGATGTTACAGTAATCTATTAATATATTTAAATTAATTATCATAATTTGAAACATTCTATGTTAATATGAAATTCAAACTTGAATTCAGTGAGCTTGAGATGCATTTTCTGTATAAGTACATCCTGTGGTATATAAACAAGTACATAAACTCAACAAATAACCACATACCTGTATATACTTGGGCCTATAACTGAATTAACACAAATTGTTTGATACATTGTGTACTTACAGGACCAGGTGAGATGAGGTACCCCTCCATTCTGTACGGATGCAACATGAAGGCTTCTTCTTGAACCGACCTACTTCAGGCACTTAGCTTCAATTGTTTCTCACACTCTTTCAAAACTTTTCCCGCACCATTGCACAACGTTTACCAAATTTCCTCTCACCAAACGAAACCCAAAATGTCTCCCTCTGCCTACACAACTTTATCCACTTGTAAGCCAAGCTATTCTCTCAAATTTTGTCTATGAAAATAAAATAAATTAGCCCTACTCAGTGACTGAAAATTAAAAGGGAACCTGATATTTTGACTTCTGTATATCTTTGTGGGTGTACACATCTCAGTGTGTCTAGTGGCGGTTCCTGGTCATTGGTGATTTGTCAGGGGGAGATTCTAACATCTCACATTTATTAAGGCTCAATTGCATCGCCTCCCAAACCAGCCAATCATTTCAAGGCCTGTCTTAACTGTCAGTCTTCTAGCATAGCATCATCTGTCAGTGGATAGTATCTTTGCATCTCATTGTGACCCTTTTTCCAACCAAATTAAATGTGTTTTTTTGCGTGGCTAAAGTGCAGGTATCCATATGCATATACCTTGCATACACTATACAAATCTATATGAATATTACAAATCTAAAATTAAACATTTTTAGCATGTTTCAATGCCAGATTGATAGTCGCCTGGTCCACGTTATAACAATTGTATTTTGCATTTAACATTGTCATCTCGCAGACCAGTATCAGTGTGTACATTGGATGTGGTGTTCAGCAAGGTTCGATACTTGGACCCCTGTTATTCCCTATACTATGCTATCCCTTCAAATAAACTGGTGTAAATATGTCAATTAAAAAACAAACCAGTAGCTTGAGTTCTAGCCGTATCAATGAAATAATGACTCATATACATCGATGAATTCTGCTATATTTCTATCCAAACAATTGTTTCATCTGTGTGTAGATTAGCTGGACGGATAAAATCATGACACTGCCTTTTTGCAATCCTGCAACAGCTGTGGAGATTAAGGGAGAGGAGATAAAATACCTCCTAAGACAATAGTAGTGTTGGTGGGGGGATTCTTGAGAAATTTAATCTATTTTCTGACCAAATGTGTTTTTCTCACAATTCACCATTCTTCCTCACAATGGGTACAGTGTACAGTAGCTCTGCTACTAGACTCAGATGACCCTCTCTCCTGACCCTATGGGCCGGTTTACAGGACACAGTATGAGTATGCTTTTTTATCCAGGACTAGGCCATGTCTGGGAAACCAGCCCTATCTGTCTCAGGTATCTCTCCCTGACACAACATCTCTGTTTTAACTTGAAGAGAAGTGAGGTCACAAGCCTAGCCTCCAACTGACAGGCTTGTATAGATTTGGACAGAGGAAGAGTGCATCAGTCTGATAATGACCAGATACTTGAAATACTGTAGACAGTAAGATCCAAATCGCACTGAAGATAATTTCGGAATGATTATTATATTCCCTTGGTTGTTCAAAGCTTAATATAACACACAACCAAAAACCATGTAGTCAAATTTGCTCTATTATGGATGTCCATCAATTCTATTGTTTTTTCTCTCCTTCATCTCTATCAAAGACTATGTTGACTATATTTTCCGTGAATTGTTATAACCTTACCTGATAATATTTGATGTGCTACGTAGCACCAAATACAGTGTATTCTTTGTTTAATAATCAACATTAACAAAGGAAAACAATCAGTTTGACTTACTGGTTGCAGTATAACAATCTTAATTTGGTAGTCCTGTGCATTTGATGTTGGTGTACTTTGTTGGATTTTGGTTTACGTGGCTTTTCAGTTTGCCTTGCTTGCATGGTCTGGGGTTATAATTTGAGTCCCCTGCATCCTTCTCTACCACTTGTAGGTCTGCTAAAACCACACAGCCTGTCCATGGCCCCCATGTTAATCACAGCTGTCTGAGCAAAACTGATGACATTTAGTATTAATACACTATGTACGTTACAGCAAGCCCAGCACGCTATTTTCACCACGGCTATTTTCAGAGCACACAAACTACTCTCTTTTTGAATATATAGTTTTTTCTCAAACACAACAATATGCTGTTTTGTCATAAATCATTCAGGTTTCCCAGATCTGTTTAAAATGAACTATTAGGTGGAGATTGGTGGACATCTCAGTAAGAGGTCAGTCTCTCAGCCTCATGGACAGCACTATAGTTTGTTTGATGAGTATGATATAGTGTAATTTCTGTTCCCCTGTACTTTGCTTTACAGAGTACATCCACATACAGGTCTACTACATACTACATAAGGCTTCAGATTACTAGGCCTTGGACAGCTAAAAACAAGATGAAAGTTAAACAGGCGTCATTGTGCTCATCCCTTTTTGGGAAAGACAAGAACACACTTTCAGTTCTGTGTTTGAATGAATGGCTCAATACATGACATGTGTGTTTCTTACAATGTAAAAAGCTACAGGAAATAGGCAGATAACATTCCAACAGAATCAGGCCTATAATTTGGTTTTACATTTCTACTGTTAGTCAACCAGGCGGTGTCAGAGGAAGGCCCTAAAAATGGTCAAAGACCCCAGCCACCCCAGTCATAGACTGTTCTCTCTACTACCGCATGGCAAGCGGTACTGGAGTGCCAAGTCTAGGACAAAAAGGCTTCTCAACAGTTTTTACCGCCAAGTCATAAGACTCCTGAACAGGTAATCAGATGGCTACCCGGACTATTTACATTGTGTGCCTCCCCCCAACCCCTCTTTTACACTGCTGCTACTCTCTGTTTATCTAAAATGTATAGTCACTTTAACTATACATTCATGTACATACTACCTAAATTGGCCCGAACAACCAGTGCTCCTGCACGTTGGCTAAACGCATTGTCCCCCCCCCAACCCCTCTTGCACCCTTCTGCTACTCTCTGTTCATCATATATGCATAGTCACTTTAACGATACTTACATGTACATACTACCTCAATAAGCCTAACTAACAGGTGTCTATATAGCCTTGCTACTCTTATTTTCAAATGTCTTTTTACTGTTGTTTTATTTCTTTACTTACCTACACACACACACACACACACACACACACACACACACACACACACACACACACACACACACACACACACACACACACACACACACACACACACACACACACACACACACACACACACATACCTTTTTTTTCACGCACCATTGGTTAGAGCCTGTAAGTAAGCATGTCACTGTAAGGTCTACTACACCTGTTGTATTCAGCGCAAGTGACAAATAAACTTTGATTTGATTTGATTCAGTCTTGACCATCATCATTTTCAGCATCACGCATGCACACACACACACACACACTCACACACCCACACACACACACACACACACTATGTAAAAGAGGAACTGGGAAATTCTCTTTTAGATTCAGTTCCTTATGGGGGGGGTTGCTGTGAATGACTCCATTTGTGTGTCTAAACTTCAGTATGATCTAGGCCGCAAAACTTAAAATATAAATCTATAGGGGTATTTCAGTGATTGTCTTGTCTGATCACGTTGGGCCTTTTCATACAGTTAGGAAACATAATACGTATCGTATCTTATCAGTCCCTGCTAGATCAGACCAGCTTCTTTCTTTGGTAAAGCATAGTAGATAAAATGTCTACTGTGTTTGGTTTCCAGCAATGACTTGTGGACAAAGCTCCTGGACACATAAAGCCTTTTACTGGAATATAAATACTTAATAATAATTAATGGCAATAATTAATGGCAATTAATTAATTAATGGCAATACTTCATAAAACATGCTTTTTAATACAAGACTAGGTCTGGTAAACCAGCTACAGGCACACGGATGCTGTTGTGTTTACTGTATCACGTGCACCCATGGACGCTTTGGTTTTAGGCTACGAAAGCGAGCGACTGAGTACTTGACAACTTGAGATATCTGAATGCAGTTATTTTCAGAAGATGCATATCTCTGATGGCTAAAGCATCCTTATAAGCAAGCAGTCACATTGACACCTCTTACTGAACAGCCCCTTATGGCTTTAATACCCTGAGTTCTCAGGGCCACAGTGTAACAATTGTTCTCATTTAGCAATACAAAAAATACACTGGAGGGGGACTCAGTCAGGGTCTCAACTTACTGTTTTGAGTTAGAATAGTAGAATACACAAGATGCAATTTTGACATTTGGTTGTGCCTCAGCAGCTTTTCTCTTGTTATGTCAGTCACTGACAGTCAGTCGATTAGTCAATCAGCTAAATCATTTTTGATTGTTAAGTTAGTCTAGCTACTGTATCTAAACTTGTAGTAATCATGGTCCAATTATCAACCGGGGAGCCTCATTGATTTTGTTGTCACTCTCACTCAAATATCATATTAAAAACTGCAAACATTTATCTCCATCCTATGGCAAAATTTGTAGAATTGCATGAAATTACTTATAAAATTGCAAACATTGCTCTCCACCCAATGGCAACTTTTATAGAATTGCAGGAAATTAGCTGTTTGAAGCTGGTGTACAAAACCAAAGGTAAAAGTCGCAAAAAGAAAACTTAAGAACTGGAAGCATAGAAATAGCGCACAAGAATGACATATCTATAACTCACAATTCTATGTACATTTGGTCTGGTTTCCAAAAAAGTTGCAACATATTGCAGCTTACATTCTTTTCTCTCTGCTGCAAAATGTTTTGTTTGCAAGGTGGCACTCCCCCACCCCAAATTGTTTTTGCTTAGGGCCCCCAAAAGCATAGAGTCTTTTGCAACTGACTGCATATGTGGGTATGGATGTGGATATGCAGACCGAGTTCAGATGTTTTGTGGCCCCCATCCCCATCATAGTTGCCCATACCTGGTTTAAACCAATTTGAGTAAAAGAAACATTTTTACAGGCTGTTTCTTTTACATTGGCAAAAGACTGTATTCTTAAGGATTGCAAAATAGTCACAATGCAGGCCTACATTTCTAGTCAGGACTATATCTGGCTTTAAATGGATACCTTTGATTACTCATATGTCATAATCTGTTAGTTTAATTTGGACAGACAGAGAGCCTCTACTAGACCTCTGTGGCCTCACACTTTCGGGTCACGAGAGCGTACCCACAGACCCTCTCACAAGGGGATGACATGCAAGACCACTGACTGTGGAAAACAGGATACAGAGACCGTCGCAACAGGAAATGTTGCACTCTTTGTCTATTATTTGACCAAAATTTCTCCAGATCAATGTCCACACTGTGCTGGTTTTGACAGCATTTACGTAATCATCCTCTGACAAACTCTCTTGAACAACTAGTGTAATTTAGCTTGAATAGTTGGAAACATGTTATAGCCCAGTAAAACATTCGATAACACTTTATTTGGATAGTGAGTTGGAAAATCCGGACTATGTTGATAAGCAACTGCTTGCTAAGGTTATGGTTAGGTTTAGAATAAGGGTTAGGATAATGGTTAGGATTAGAGGTAAGGTTAGTACATAGTTAGTTGAAATGTTACTGATAGTGTCTGTAAAGCATCTATAGATGAACTATCCAAATAGTGTTACCAAACATTCTTCATTCTAGTTATTATTTAAAGAGTCCTGTTATTAGTTTTGATGTGATAACAACATATCCTAAACCAAGTAATTACATTTAGAAGAAACAAATGAAGACAAATGTGGACACAAAGTATTAGCTGCCAGTGATGACCATAGGTCTACTGCCTAGATGTTAGCTAAATATATCTTTTAAAGGTACATTTTTACTCTTGATGTAAACTCTCAGTCAAAGATAAAATATACTATTAATGATCAACAAGGGTAAATTAGCATTTATTTTTCAACAACTTATAACGCAAGACTATCAATGGATAAGGATATAATGCAAACTGTAACCTAGTGATCTAGAAAGGCCAAATTGCCTCTCAAATTACCTCTTTACTCCATTCAATAAAAAGTAGCAAGAATACCAACACTAGTAATACAGATATATCTCTGAGTTGAAACCAGCATAAAAACATATTTCATAACATTACAATCTGTATCAAATGATGCTCATGGGAAGAAACGCCTCCTGTCTCTCTCAGTCCAGCCAGCCTCACTCTTACCGTCCCTCTCATAAGTCTTCCAGGAGCAGCATCTATAGTAGCACGCTCTCTGTGAATGCAGGAGAATCTCACTGAGTCAGTTAAGCAAATTGCCACAGAGAGCAAGAAATCTGAGATTTCTATAACTTAACTAGGGAACTAAAAACTTCCTTAAATTTTTACCAATTTAACCTGGAACTCAAAAGATTTTCTTCTCCTTCTCCTTCTTCCTTAAACCAGATGGTAACTAAACAGCTTGCCACAAAGAAAAGCTTGATTAGAGGTAGTGGTCGAGGTAGTCATCTGTGATCTGATTTCTGCTCCCTCTGTGGAGCCACTTACTCCTTCCAGGCCTTATACTGCAGGTGCAATCCAGTAGTATGCCATAGAATCCATTAGATTACCATATGATGAACTGAACACCAAGGGCCCTTATTGATTTGGATGTATATCAGAGAGTTGTTTATAATTATCACGAATCAAGGTAAGACCCAGATGCAGACACGTCGAATTGACAATGGTTTAATATGCCAACAGGGGCAGGCAATAGACAGGCCAAGGCAGGCAGGGGTCAGTGAACAAGAGGTGGGGCAACGGTACTGAACGGCAGGCAGGCTCAGGGTAGGCAAAGGTCAAACAATACAGAGGTGGGGCAAAGGTAAGGTCGGCAGGCAGGCTCAGGCAGAGTGGTAAGGCAGGTGGGCTCAGAGTCAGGACAGGCAAGGGTCAAAACCAGGAGGGCGAGAAAAAGAGAGACTGGGAAAAGCAGGCGATGTGAACAAAAACGCTGGTTGACATGACAAACAGGCAACGGACAAACAGAGAACACAGGTATAAATATACAGGGGATAATGGGGAAGATTGGCGACACCTGAAGGGGGGTGGAGACAATCACAGGGACAGGTGAAACAGATCAGGGTGTGACAATAATTGAACGGAGTGGACACACTGCTATGGGAGTGGGTAATCCAAATATAAGTCATAGCTATTTGTTTTGTCTACTGTCTACACAGATCATAAAGAACTGGTTGTATGCATATGTGTTGGAGGATAATCAGAATATCAGATATCCCCAAAAAACATTCTCGAAAAAGGGAGCAACTGCCAGGAAAATTATGGTTTTGAGGGCATGGCCTGGATAGACAGGCTGTAGAGAGGACCCTGACCCTGGTTTCCTGCCTGACTGACACCAGCAGTTTCGTTGGCCATCATCTCTTTCACAATGACATGGAGCCTCCCCTGACAGGCGTGCAAGGGGACATCCAGATTTCTCACTTCTTATTCCCGATTCCTCATTTTCCCCAATGCACTCAGCTTGTCAAGATCCAACCATCAGACAAGGCTTGGATAGAAGACAAAGTTAAATCACATGGCCCATTGACAAGCACACACACACACACATGCACGCACACGCACACACTATGTTTTCCACAAACTCTGCTTCATGGGCCCTTGTCCCACCAACCATAAGTTCCTGTTTCTATATGCATTGCTCAAGTCAGCCAGGGATGACTCATAGTGCGGACATTATTCATGTTTTCTGTTATCTTAACCACTCACAAACAATCTGCATGTGTTCTCAAGGCCCTCGTGTGTCCATTGTGTTGCACAAAAAAAGTTTTTTTTTTTCAAGATGGTAAGGATAAAAACAACGAACAGAGGACATAGAAGGCACAGTATGTGGGTTTATGCGGGTGTATTGTGGTGGAAGGTGGGGTGTGTATTTTTGTGTTTGTAAAAGTCGGGTTAAATGAGTAAAAAAGGGAAATGGTTGCAAATGCCAGAGCCCATGTGTGTCTGCAAGCAGGAGTTATGACAGAGAGAGTTTTCAATTTTGTGCAGATATGGGATATACATTTTTAAATTATTTATAAATATTGTCTGATCGTGATGAAGAGGTCCCCAACCCTGTACCCTAGACACCCACCTGAGCGACCCACACACGAAGAAGAAATCCTTATCTGTTTCATCAACGTACTGCAAGTAGCCTATATCCAGCCAAGACAGGAAAATAAAGGTGGTCAGTGACCCACTAAAGCAGCACTGCCCCCTCAAGTGTCTGAGCCTGCCTGGCAGGATTGGTCCAATAAAGCCAAAGCCCCCAGATGGCTGAGCACAATATACAAGGAATTTCTCAAAGCTGCTAATGAGAACCTTGATGACCTTTTACCTAATGGATGGGGATTACGGTGGGGTATCCCCACCCATGTAGTGGCAGTGCTAGCAATACTAGCTGCAGTAACCCATGGGGAGGGGGTCATACTTGGACAATCAGGACAAATTATTGTGGCCAGGGTGGCACAAAATAATGAAAAGGTCTGACTGCGCAGAGTTGCTTCGGAAAATGTTCACAACGGGGGACCAGTGTTCGTGTGTTTCAGAGTAGGGGTTGTATTTGAGCGCCATCAGCTAGGACTTGATATTGGTTAATCATATCTCCCCATTCTTGCTCAATTTTGCATGCCTTCCCAAACAGCTACAATTGTATATGCATGTGTGTGTGTGTGTGTGTGTGTGTGTGTGTGTGTGTGTGTGTGTGTCTGATGTCTGTTGCAATGATGTTAGGGACAATACAGGATGAATCACAATAATTGTTTGTCAAACTAATAAATACTTGCCAAAAATTACATTTTTGTAATGCCAATCCTGGTTGTAGGTAACAATCCTTCGTATGAACTGACAACATTATTACTCATTATTTGTTAATTGTGGAAATAAATTAAGATATGCAAGATTTTTTAATATACAGTATATTTACCCCAAAAATATGGGGAATTGGAAATGATGCAGTCAATTACATTGATAGAAGCCACAATCTATCTGCAATATCAAAGCTGATCTACCCCCTAAAAACATGTTTGCATCATAAAAAATAATAGAATAAAAGAGTAGAAACGGTGTTATAGATTAATGTCATACCTTTTCATGATACAAGTTTTTATTCTGAACACACACTCAGGCAGCTATTTGAAAGAGGCCTCTGCGCACTACTCATCCTTGGACAGGTGCTGTCTAAAGAAGTCATTGGCAGTGTCATGATGTTGGCCTCTTTGGGTATAGCAAGTCTCATCCTCCTCTCCCTGCCTGGCCCTTTCCTCCTTCAACTAGGTTGCTGTGAGACGTCGTAAATTCCTGAGGATCTCCTCATGGACACACAGTATAGAGAGAACAAAGCAATTCCTTCCACCTCACAGAACTTGAGGTATGAACACATTTCATGTTCTGGAGAAAGTATAAAAGAACGGTGAAGAATCCAGCTATGAACTGGTCCATTTGTCACAACTTGGTGAAGCTCATAGGAGACGGTGTGGCCACATTACCATAACGCTGTTTATATAATAGCCTCAGATATGAGGTTTACATCTAATTGTTGCAGAAGATGAATGAGTAAGTATGATACTGTTTGTGTCATATGATTTTGGACTGTTTAATGAAGGAAAATACAATTCCCTTTTGATTTGAACTAAATCAGAGGACCGCCCCTGAGCCCAGTTAGGGTCAGACATCCTGGGACAGCCCTTTTCGGCCCATCCGAATAAAACCCCCACTAGGATTTTCGATCAGCAGACTGAGCTTACCTCAATTAGGAGATGGCTAAAGGTTGCAGACCATGTTTTTCTCTATTAGGGGAGACAAAGGTTGTAGACCATTGCTGAATCTTTTAACCATACCACGTGGTTAAACTCTTAGACTATCGATACCGACAGAATAAGAACAAGTCTTTGATATTTAGGGAAAGAGAGTCTCTTTACGTTGGACGTTACTTCGAAAATTGAATGACAGGAAATTCAACGAGATAAGCGCTCACAAAATGTTTTGTGTTAGGCTGTAAAAAATGGATTTAACCCTTTCACACGTACCATCACACGGGTGTGATCGTTCTACAGTGGTCCCTGAAGCGTACGATCACACCCGTGTGTTTAGAACACTCGTTTAGAATGCTCGTTGAGAACGGCAGTTTCGAATGACGCAACAATCAGCATTTGAGCTGGCCACACTTTTTTCAGAAACTATTTACACAAACACAGTCCTTACAAAGTTATGTCCAGAATGTCAGCAGTTTATTTTTGGATGCATTGTTCAGATATTCACAGAAGTAAATATAGCATAACACAATCATCCTAACCGGAAAAATGTAGGCTACATTTGTCCTAGCGCTACATAAACTACAATATGAATTAGCTAATAGCAATTACTATATATAATTAATCACATCACGGGTGAGCTCACCATTGATCGAAATAACTAGGTAAAACACTTTATAGAAATCGAAAGTAATCCGACGATTAGTTTCAGCGCGCAGCCATGCATTTTTTCCTCACAGAAACCGAAGATAATAAGAGAAGAGGAGATGAGTTTGGTCTGTTTGTAGTATGCATGTTGAAGGGGTGTGTCATCTACCGTCGTTCACATCCCACCATTAATTTCACGAAGTCCTCAAAAAATTTGTGAACTCTTACTCACCTCATTTTGTTATAACATCTTTAGTCAAACAGACATGAATCCCAGAATGCATTGTATGTCAACAAACATGGCTACACAGCTGGAATTAGCTTAGCTCATCATAATCAGTACAACCTTCAAAAAAGTATTTTACACACATAATATGTGCTCATTACAATCTGTGCAAGAATCGGAATGCATGAGTTGTCACCTAGAATTGAAAACATGTGAATAAAATCAGAAATACACAAATAATTACCACACAAAACATTTTCTGATAGGGATTTATTGATACAAGTGGCGCGTGCCGGCAGTCAACCACGTAACCTCCCACTCTGCGCCATTCAGTGTTGTTGTTTATGTATGTAGCTAGTGAGCTAAGCTGTAGCATTAACAATGTCTTTCAAAAGGAGACAACTCACAAATGTGGAAATTCTGGAGATTTTTAAAAATTCTGACAATGAGTCTGAGTATGAAAGTCAGGAATCAGATTCTGACAGTGACCGTGAGGAGCTGCCCCTCAACCTTGTAGCCATTGAGAACCCTGAATCTGAATTTCCCTTGTCAACTGAGGAAGTACCAGGTCCCTTTGAAGATGCTGGTGGTGATGGAGGCAGACCGACAGTGGATGAAGTACAGGAGTTGCCTGCTGTCTGCTTTGACGAGTCCCAGTCTGGAGTGCAACGCCCCTTGCCATTTCCAACTGAGGCCGAGTGCTTCAAGTTGTTTCTGACAGAGGAGCTGGTGGGAGAGATAGTTGAGGAGACCAATCACTATGCCTTAGAGCTACAGGAGAAGAGAGAGCCAAGAGTGAGGGGGAAACTCGCTAAATGGGTGACAACCACAATTAGTGGAAATGTATCCCTTCCTGGTGACAGTCCTTCTCATGGGAATAGTAAAGAAGAACTCTCTAAGAGAATACTGGAGCACAGGTCCTATGTTTGCAACTCCCTTCTTTGCCTCCCTCTTTTCCCAAGATCGCTTCCTAGTTCTGCTGCGATGCCTGCATTTTGTCAACAATGCTACTGCCATCCTAAGTGACCCGTTATACAAAATAAGAAATGTTCTTATCAGCCTGACATCAGCATTTGGTCGGGTCTTTGTGCCATACAAGGACCTATGCATTGATGAGTCCCTGATGTTATGGAAAGGTAGGCTGGCGTTCCGTCAATATATTCCCTCCAAAAGGCACAGGTTTGGAGTCAAGTTCTTTGTCATGTGCGACGTGAAGACAGGATTTGTCCAGGATATTATAGTTTACACAGGGTCCACCACTGACATCAAACATTATGAGGGGCTTGGGGTGTCAGGGTCCATGGTGATGACCATGCTGGCTCCTCATCTCGGCAAGGGACACACTTTGTACGTGGACAATTGGTACAGCAGTCCCACACTCTTCCAGAATCTGCTATCCAACAGCACAGGGGCCTGTGGCACAGTCAGGTCGAACAGAAAGGGGATGCCGGCATTCGGATGCAGGAAGATGCAGAGAGGGCAGGTGGAGTTCCAGGAGAATGGTCAACAGCTGGCAGTAAAGTGGCATGACAAGCGAGACGTCCATGTCCTCTCCACTGTCCATACAGCAACCATGTCGGCCACAGGGAAGGTGGACCACCTGACGGGAGAGAGATTGATCAAACCAGATTGTGTGCTTGATTATAACCTCAAAATGGGGGCCGTGGATAAGGCAGACATGATAAACAGCTTTGTGGAATGCACATGGAAAACTAACAGGTGGTATAAGAAGATATTTTTCCATCTGATCGACACTGCTGTCCTCAACGGCAGCATAGTTCACCGCCAACTAACAGGTGAGATGATTACTGAACAAGGTATTTTTGTAATTGGATGTACAGTTCACATAGAAATCCATTATGCAATTATAGTGACACTATCTCACCCACCTACCCACTGCCTCACCATCCTCTAACTTTCCTCATCCTCCCCATTCCCTCATAGGTAAAGTAATTACCTACCAAAAATACAGAGAGAACCTCATGAGAGAGCTGCTGGAGGAGCACCACACCCCTCGGTGCCCATCCACTGGGGGTCGTCCTGCTGTAGACAATCCCCTACGCCTCACTGCACGACATTTTCCCTGCAAAGTCCCTCAAACTGCTTCTCAAGGTAGTCGCACACGGAGGCATTGCAAAGTCTGCCTGTCTGGCGCCAGGAGAAGTAAGCAGAGGAAGATGACAAAATACATGTGTTTAGCTTGTGATCCACCTCTATGTATTTCACCATGCTTTGAGGAGTATCACATGCTCAAGCATTATTGAGCACATCTGCAGCAATAGGTGACTGACTGACCTGACATGTGACTTGACAGGTGACCAGCCATGATACTATGCCTTTAGAGGTGGGGGTGGAAATGCAGTTGTTATTCAGTCACTGCATGGATATTAAATATGGGTTATGCATATTCAGTTTTTTGTCCTCTAGTAAAACAAGTTGTTGAACCAACTACCAGTACTGCAATAAAATAGATGAATATTACATATTGGCGTATGTGTTTTCTTGCTGTGTTTTCATCCAGTACAACTGTTAAGGAGTGTACGTTAGCATACAAAAGCTGTCCTCATTCTTCAGCTCCAAAGATGTCCAGCTCCAGTTATGATATTGGCAAATAATGTTTCTGGTTACTGAAAGTACAGAATAAAGAGGAATTATTCATTAGAATACAATATAAGGATATAGCAATAAAACAATAATACAAAGAAGTAACATAATAAACACTGCTAGAAAAAAATAGTTTATTGCATAGACAAAATCACAGATTTGAGTTATAACAGTAAGAAACTAACTTTTGAGCTCCACAAGGGGGCAAGGCAGGGCAGAACAGAGCTATGCTGAATAGACCAAATAAACAAACCATGGTCATATTTTTTATTTATTTAACTAGGCAAGTAATTTAAGAGCAAATTATTATTTACAATGATGGCCTACACCGGCCAAACTCGGACAACGCTGGGCCAATTGTGCGCTGCACTATGGGACTCCCAATCACAGCCAGTTGTGATACAGCCTGGATTTGAGCCAGGGTGTCTGTAGTGCCATAGACCGCTGCGCCACTTGGGTAGGCCAGGGTAGCTTCAAAATACAACACAGGCTAATAGTTTTCTGACGCAACTAGCATTGTTTTACAGAGCTAATAGAATAATGTAGCTAGGTAAGCATGATTGACAATAACACCATAAAGGTTATAAAATGTGTAACGTTACCTCACGTGTCCGCAGTTATAAGGAATATATTATGATCTACAGCTACAGCAGAAACGGCATACGGAAACTATTATTATAACTATTATAACGTAATAAGGCACTTACTTTGATGGAAACGCAGCCTGGATTTGAACCAGGGAGTCTGTAGTGACACCTCTAGTACTTATGTGCTGTGCCTTTGACCGCTGCACCACTTGAGAGTCATAAGGCCATGGTAGCTTCAAAATGCAACACAAGATAATACTTCTCTGACGCATTTAGCATTGTTTTCCCTCACGTGTCCGCGGTGATAAAGAATATACACAAATATATTATGCTCCATACATACAGTACGCTGCAATAGAAATGTGGAATAGAAAATGTGAATACGTGTGCAGATCCTGTTCTGACGGGAGATGAGCAAATGTCTGCAGACGTGAACTGCACAAACAATTGGGAAGTGCTTGGGGAATTTTGTCCGTGTCAGAAATGTCCCAAAAATGTAATTATCCGCAAAAGTGAAAATGACTATTTTTATGTGAATGAATGAGGAGGCGGAACACACCTAAATTCAAACTGTTTTTAGAAAATAAAAACTTGTTTGAAAATCATTTGAAATTGAAGTTAAAACAACCTATAAATATAAACAGGCTGTGTGCTTTAGTTTGAGGGCAGCGCGGATAAAATGTACTGTTACGTATCAATCACATTCTGGAATGGAGAGAACATTCTAACATCACGTGCATAAAAAAACTCACGCTGGGGCGACCGTTAGAGATATTTGGAACTCACGCATGAAAGGGTTAACCAAACAAAATACCATTTATTGTGTAACAATGAGCCTTGGGATTGCAACCAGAGCAAGATCTTCAAATGTAAGCGATTTATTTCAATGCAATCTGTGATTTTGTTACGCAAGTGCTGGTTGAATAAGTAGTTTGATATGGGGGTCTGTGCTCAGATAATCGCAGCGTATTCTTTCGCAATAAATCATTTTTTAAATATGACAACGCAGTTGGATTAGCAAGATTCTAGGCTTTTGAAGCATGTGAGACACTTGTATTTTCAGTAATGTTTAATATGACTATTTGTGGCGAACACCGTATGTTGTCGAATTCAAACCCGTATCCGGGATCGGTAGATCAGAGAGGTTAAAGAAGAAGTTACAGGTCTGTGAGAGCCAGAAATCTTGCTTGTTTGTAGGTGACCAAATACTTATTTTCCACCATAATTTGCAAATAAATTCATCAAATAATCCTATAATGTGATTTTCTGGATTTTTTTCCTCATTTTGTCTGCCATAGTTGAAGTGTACCTATGATGAAAATTACAGGCCTCTCTCATATTTTAAGTGGGAGAACTTGCACAATTGGTGGCTGACTAAATACTTTTTTGCCCCACTGTACCTTTCTAGGTTCTTCCAATTAAATGAGACACCTTAAACTTTGCAATAGTAACCCAGATGAACCAACTTCCCAGGTTAATTTAAAGTTTAATACCCAGATAGCCTATCCAGGTATGATTAATCATTATCATTGATTAATTCAATTTGCTTTTGTAAATTAATTCACGTCCAACTCCCACAGTACTGTCCAGTACTGATGGTTCATTAACGTCTATAAATAGATTAAAATAGTCTTTGCAGCTCCCAATATATTCCAAAACCAAACGTTAGAAAATTAGGAAAAACTTTTTTTCCTTTCAAAATGTTCTAATAATGTGCAAGCTATCAGAGGGTGTAATCCCCACTCACCCGCTAATTAGTGAACCTCCACCCGCAAATGGATTGATCTCTGACCTCAGCAGCGATACCAACCCTAATTATGCCATTAGTGGAAAATCAGACAACAACGCTTTCCAAAATCAACCATCAGGCGCAGGCCTCGTAAAGGTTCTCTCCAGTCTAGCACTGGCTCTCACAGACCTGTAACTTATACCACCCACCACTGCGACGTGTATGCTCTAGTCGGCTGGCCCTCGCTACATATTTGTCGCCAGACCCACTGGCTCCAGGTCATCTATAAGTCCATGCTAGGTAAAGCTCTGCCTTATCTCAGTTCACTGGTCACGATGGCAACACCCATCCGTAGCACGCGCTCCAGCAGGTGTATCTCACTGATCATCCCGAAAGCCAACACCTCATTTGGCCGCCTTTCGTTCCAGTTCTCTGCTGCCTGTGACTGGAACGAATTGCAAAAATCGCTGGAGTTGGAGACTTTTATCTCCCTCGCCAACTTCAAACATCTGCTATCTGAGCAGCTAACCGATCGCTGCAGCTGTACATAGTCTATCGGTAAATAGCCCACCCATTTTTACCTACCTCATCCCCATACTGTTTTTATTTATTTACTTTTCTGCTCTTTTGCACACCAATATCTCTACCTGTACATGACCATCTATCACTCCAGTGTTAATCTGCAAAATTGTAATTATTCGCCTACCTCCTCATGCCTTTTGCACACAATGTATATAGACTCTCTTTTTTTTCTACTGTGTTATTGACTTGTTAATTGTTTACTCCATGTGTAACTCTGTGTTGTCTGTTCACACTGCTATGCTTTATCTTGGCCAGGTCACAGTTGTAAATGAGAACTTGTTCTCAACTAGCCTACCTGGTTAAATAAAGCTGAAATAAAATAAATTTAAATGACTTGCCACCCAAGATTGGCATCTGTCCAATACCTCAGTGCACAGCTGAAGCACGAACAGGTAATGGGAAACATAAAGGGACAGAAGGAGAGAACCGGGAAACCAATGACAAATGCAGAAAAGGGAAAATTCTGCTAGCTAAGGAACTGCGCTTGAAAACTGAACAATTAAATGTAATTGCAAAAACGTATGACGATGAACAAGCACAAGCTCTTCAACGAAATCGTCTTCTACAGGAACAAAATCATGTAACAGGAACAACTCGATTTAGCCAAAACTAAATACGATAATGTTCACGCCAAACTAGATAAATCTGAAGAGTTATCTACAAACAGGCGTGCTCAACTTGATAATATGCATGCAGTTTTGTTGAACGTTACTCAGAGTAACACGGTTCCACTCAAAACGCTGCAGACCAAAGACGATCAGTTAATGAACACAATGACAAAGTTGGATGACAAATCAGCAGAACTCATTGAAGTCGCTGACCAAATGAATGATGAGAGAACTCAGGTGATGAAGATGGAAATATTGATTTCTAAGCAAGCTGAGGAAATCTTATCACTAAATCTCTCGCTCCATACTCAAGACCTCTATCTGCAAACCATGACAGATAAGTTTGAGACCGAAAGGAGCAAGTGTGACACTCATATGTCCAAAAACAGTGCTCTAAGCGCTCAAGTGGACTCTGCAATGCAGCAGAATACCACCCTTAGGTACCATATGGAGGAAGTCCAGAATGGTCACGCTCTACAGCGTGACTACCAATCCAAGCAACTGGAGCCCTGTACTCACAGGAGTAAAGACGATAGGTTTCAGACCTTGCCTCCCTCATGTGTCCCTCAGTCTTCTCCTCTTGGCCATTCGGCACTGAGTAAAATTGCACCTCTTGGCCAACAACAACAACAAGGCTTGGCTTCTCCTCTTGGCCTTTCGGTCCCAATCTCTCCACAGGATGAAGCCAACCCTCTCCGCCCGCTTGGCACGGAATACTTTGACAGACTCATCAAGAATTTCCCCACCTTTGACCCCGTTCTAGGTCAGCCAAACGATACTGAGAAGTTCATAGCTGACATAGAGGACGCGTTGGATGGCTACCCGAACGCTACGGTTTCTGACAAGGTTTACCTGTTGAAGTGAACATCGAATAGACACGTGACAAGGTTAATTCGTCTACAACAGCAACACGTGCTAAATGACTACGCTAAACTTGCCACAGGTTTGAAAGTAGAATTCAGTGGTTCTACGACTCGCAAACACGATAGCTTACTGGCTAACACAGTCAAACAAGCTTGGATGAACACCCACAAGCTTACTATCATAGGCTTCGTTCTGCTTACTTTGGCCTACTCACTGAAACAGGCATGGAAGACCTGTTACCTTTCAAACAAATGTTCCTGTCGAACATGTATTCTACCTTCATTACCTACTTGGGCACTGCCGCCCACGTTGGCATGCCTATCTTACAACTCAGAGAGTTTGCAAGCACAGCTTTTTAGGCATCAAAAGTTCACAACGCTAAGAGCCCTGACCACTCGGTTTTGAAGTTTGACCAGGAGCACTCACTCCAGTTAGAGGGTGCATTATCAGGTATTGGAGCATTGAGAGATGACGCAAGCAACAGTTTCTACCACGAAACCATGATTCCAATAACCTCCGCGGTCGAAATAACTGTAAAGTACGTCGCCATCAACATGACTACCGCTACAATCTACCTGTTCGCTACGTTCCTGCACCCCAACCCACAAAAAATGTCAGAGCACAACGGTAACAAAGGGTTGAAGAACGATCAAAGCGTAGACCAATGTTCTCCAGAAGTTCCACTACGGGAAGAACTAAAGAGAGAACAATTTGGGAAAATGGTAAAAGATAAGTCACAAGGACTAGACAAGGAATTACCGGACACCAGGTCCGCAGGAATTAACACCCAAAGCAAGGACGTTAAAGTTCAAATTTCTCCCGCTCTCATTCAAGACCCTATCCAGGGCCCGCTTGATCAAGAAACTTTGTCTATAGACTCTGATACAAAGGTTGCGAAGAAAAAGCTTTGTTAAAGCCAAGCCCACTCAAAATCGGAAAAGTCAATCTGCTTCCACCTTGAACAGAAATAGCACATCACGTCGTGGAGAACGACCACTCCACTTTGTGGGGAGTATGTCCACTAACCACGAATCTAAACGGCCATACCTGGAAACAGTCCCTGCTTAACTTGTCATGCGCTAATTGATTTGGGTGTGACAATATCACTCATCTCTCAAACATTGTTTGATGATCTTAAAAGGGCTTTGAAGCCAACTAAACGTTGGTTAAAAGTGGAACGATGCGACACTACACTTCGAGGGGTCACTCAGACTACCTCGCCTCTCACATTGAGAGTCATGCTGAAACTACACTTCAAGGACGTATCGCTCGTTCACCCTGTATATGTTACCAGCCTCGAAACTGTAACCCTGCTACTTGGAACAGACTTGATGGATCGGTTACTCCCATTGATGGATTGGAAAACCAACCAGGTATGGTCACAGGCCACATGCCTCCTCCACTGACCACACTGTCTTCCCCTGACGCTAGCTGCAACGCAGTCATTCACGAGGGGTATCTGTCGAAAGCACCCCTTGGGAAAAAGATGTTTTAAAACCTCTTGGGGCAGAATCCGATCCAAGGAGATATTACGATATCTCGACACATTCCATCAGCCAACCTGATTGACCATTATTTTCCTGATTTCGAGCCAGCTGTCTCTGTGAATAAGCAACTTCCCTCCTCCTTGCAGTCATGTAATATGGTAGTTGAGATGAAATCTTCTTGCCCTTCGGACACTTCCGCAAGCACTGCGGCCGTATCAAAAAGAAAAACATTGATGCGCAGAGTATACTCTGCTTCCGATGATACCCTTTCCGTTTTTAGGGATTGTCATTCCTTACAATGACACTAATGTCGTCAGTCCAGCAACTGACCCGATGACTTCCACTGGTGAAACACTTTGCGACATCACAGACTGATATCCTCGTCTCAGTTCGCAGGTACTGAAGAGGTTGCCACACGCGGACGCGGTGGTGACTGACATGCCTCTACAGCCACTGAGAGTTTTGAAGCACAAACACCAGGAGATTTGGTTGAAAGGTTACAGCCATTCTCATAACAACGCAACCGCTGACAACTCGTACATAGGGTCCGACCTTTCCGTTTGCGCCCCCCACCCGCGGGGGAATATTAGCCCAGACCCATGATGAGCCTCATCGAGGCCAGGGGGGGTCGAGACTACAGACAACACCGTACGAGGCTGCCAGAGTATAAATTAAATCTAGTTGTAAACTCCCCTATGAGAACAGTGAGGAGCAGACAGGCCCCTAGACAGGGATTATCTTAGAACACATCTAAGATAGTACTGAGGTGTACCACACTGGTGGTAAAGGAAATCCAGTGGACTTGTCCACCTCCAAAACAAATGGCAATAATAATCATTCCTTGCCATGTGTAGGTTCAACTACAATGCAATTAGTAAAATGCTCCAATCATGTGTTCCGGTAGTATAATATTTCAGAATAAATCGGTAGGATAACTGGTCCCTTTGAGCACCAGTACCAATACCAGCAACAGTCAGTCCAGCTACAATCAGTAAGAAGGTTAGAGACCGAACCAATCAAATTACCCTTGACAACAGCGACATAGGAGCCACTCAGAGTGCAACACGTGGAAGGGAATCTCTAGTGCACTCTTAACACACATGTCACTAATAAATATAATCCTCCATTTAGGAGGAAAATTATTAGAATCATTAACCACGATCACACCACGTACAACTGGTCTAATACTTAGAGTACTTCGGTCGTGAGGTTAGCTCCTCCGTGGATAACATAGCTATGAAATAAGACTTCATACCTATCACCACTACAATAGTGGAAGACACAATGACTTGTAAGTAAAAACTACTACAGACTCCCTCGACACCAATTCTGACTGACCTCCAGGCATTGACCTGAAAATTACCTGACAAGTCAGACGCATTCTGAACAAGTTGTAATCTGCCAGGATACTTGGTTTTCTTCCCTTGACATACGTGCTTGTGTAAGCATAAACGCACATGCATAACGGAACATCCAATTAGGATTTATGCTAGGACCACTTAAGGGACCAAGCAAAATGCCAGCCTTACTAAAGTTGAACATTTACTTCTAGGCCAGCACTCACCAGTTTTCTTCCCAGAAGTCCATAGGTCATCCCTGTAGCCTGCCCAAAACTAGTGCCTTACAGCTGTAAACTTATCATATAGTTATCAACTTAGGATAGTGCCTAAGCAACACACCAAGTAGGAAAACCCTAGATATGGCATTAGAGAAAATTCCATGATAGTCATTTTGCCAGAACATTGGACGTGTATAGAATACAGTCCAATTAGATGATTTTGTGTGAGAACTATATTTTGTATATCTTTTGTTTATGCTTTCATTCCTTTTCGGTTCAGTTCCTTTAACACATAGGAAGTGATAGAGCCATAAACAAAGTCCCCATACAACCATCACTTAGTGATAGGGAGTCCCATAGGGTGGCGTCCAACATCGTCCGATTTTGGCCCGGGGTAGGCTGTCATTATAAATAATAATTTGTTCTTAACTGACTTGCCTAGTTAAATAAATAAATACAATATTTTGAGATTACCTTATAGGCTACTACTTAAGGCAGAGGTGTAAAGTAACTAATTACAAATATACTCTCGTTACTGTAAATGAGTACTTGTACTTTTAGATTTTTTTTCAGTCATTAATTGTACTTCTACTATCGTGAACTTTTCACAAATGAAACAGAAGCATTGCATGCAAATGCCAAATCTGGGGTGGTTAGCGTGTTATGCCAGTAACTGAAAGGTTGCTGGATCGAATCCCCGAGCTGACAAGGTAAAAATCTGTCGTTCTTCCTCTGACTTGCCTAGCTCAATTACAAAAAAGTAACGTTTCGTCTGTTGCAAAACGTTTGGCAACAGCAACCGTTTATTCTAAACGGCAAAAGTGAGTTTCTATTGGGTAGGTTGAATAGACCCCATAAACCTAAACTCCATTTCATCCCTCCCTCTCATCCAAATCCGGGCCATGCTGTCAGGAATAAAAATACACTTCCGGTGACGTGGCTCCTCTGGAAAAGTGGAAGCCGTGGCAGGAATGTTGGCTGTAGCAAACAAGTAGTTATCTGCAGCATCAGCTGGAGAGTGGAACAACTGCTCTATCTAGCCTGTCTCACGGAGCTGGATGGCAGGGACACACTGGTGCAATAACTTCAGGAATCACAACAGGGTAAAATATATTATTGTTTTTTTCTTATGTCACATTACTTATGTAGTTTTTCTTCTAATATGACTGCGTGATTATAGCAATCCAAACTAGTTGACTTCAACTTTCAAGGCTTGAAATGCTAGGCTTGGCTAGTTAAGCTTGTTATAGAGTTTGTTTGTAGACAGCCAGAACTTTCCAAGTTGCAGGGCGAATTAAATATAACTGGTAGGCTAGTTTTTTGGCAAAGTAAAAACAAAATTCACCTAACTAGCTAAATACATGCATATCTAACGCAGCAGATACAGCAGTTGCTACAGTGAGTACATTAACTAATGTTAGCTGGCCTACAAATTGTTACAATTCATCAATGTTAAAATGTTTGGGCCTTTCCGGAACTTGTGCAACATTTGCTTGTGCTATGTCATAACTTTTACTGCGCGAGCATCATACAACAAGATATCAGCATCCTATATCTATCGTTGAAGTAAACATGCATTTAACTTGTTCCTGCAAGCCATGTTTGCGAAGTCTCCACAACAGCTTCCAACTTTTTAGTGTTGTCTTTCTCCCTTAAATGTGTGAGTTTCATCAACGGTGAACAGCGCTCTGATGGACACATTCAAAATGCGACGCTGGCGTGTAGACAGGGTATCACACACAACCATATAAAGTTAATATAATAATATTTTTAGATATTTGGTTTAGTTCAAGTCAAAATGCTGTGGGCCCCTTAGACACTTTTTCTTAGATATTAGCAGACCTAAGCAGTTGCTCGTGGAGCACCTTTTCCATCTGTTTTTGTGGAATGATTACCCTACCAAGGGATGCATTTTGTCCTGTCCATTTTGAATCTATCGTCACCCATTTAAATGTCTATACAAACTGCTTGGCAGTGAATGTGCATACAATTTGTTTGAGAAAGCATCTATGTTGAGTTAAGACAACATGCATTCTTATCTACATTCTATGATGACCTCCATCTTGCAACATTGTCCTTGTTGGTTGCAGGTGCTCTCTGGAACGAGGGACGGATGAAATCAGGAGGTGGTAGGCCCAGCTGGGCGTTGGCTGCACTGTTCACTGGTGTTGCCCTGCTGGTCGTCTCATCCAAAGGGGTATCCAGTGGTAAGATGTCCCAGGCAGCCATGGCTCGTGCCACAGCCACAGCTGCTGGGTCAGGCCCAGGGCTTCCAGATGAGCTCCTAGGCTTCTGGGCCTTAGCCGACTTCTTTGCAAGTGAACGTGCCGATGTCTGGCTCTGCTCTCTGGTTGGGTCTGTTGCTATAGGCCTCACTGGAATTTTCCCCCTTCTTGTTATTCCTATTGAGGCAGGAGAGGCCCTCAAGACAGTGGGTAAGTTGTGACCTAAACTGATATGTGAGCCTTGCTGTTAGCCAGACTAATGTAGGCCTTCTCTTTCTTCTAAAAATGAGCCACACTGGAAAGGCCTCGATCACCACACGCGTAATTAAACAGTCACTGTAGGCTACCTCAGGGTGACTTACCATTAGGCAGAAGAGGCAAATGCCTCACATTATTAAGGGGCCCTTGTGAGCTGGACATAAATTTATCATAAAATAAAATATATTTAAATAGTTCTGCATCGTTTTTTCTAAAGAGCCATTTAAATGTAGAGCAATAGCCCCTCTATTTTCCCTGGTGAGGAAACTGCTGCTAATGAGATGAACCATGTGGTTTTGAACTCTGCATGACCACACCCTTTAAAACACAGCCTATATCGAGGCCACAGTCACTACCTCCAAAGCTGTGTTGCTGATTTCTTTTTTCTTTCTTGTTGCCTTGAGTATTTAACCATGTGAGATACCGTTACTATTTATGTGCATATAGTGTTAAAAACTGTTAAATGATGGTCAAATCTCACTGATTCATTTGCACTGTTGGATTATGCTTTTGGCTCACCCAAATCCTGCTGTTTGTTTTAGGACAAGTTTGTGTTAAATCAGTATTTTTATTTTTTTGTTACCTACAGAATTACTTTCTCTGGTATCACTGACATAAGCCTAGATGGACAAATATGGAAATGGTGCTGAATTGGGTGTGTCCTCATTGCCATGCGTATTCTAAACTCTCAAAGAAGAAAAACCAGGCCTCTGTATTGCATTTCAACACATCTCAGAAAACACAATTAACACTGAAGGGCACTGGCTTGTGCCTGTCCTGGTCCTTTGTGCTTATTAGTATTGGTAAGGATAGAGAAGTCAAATCACTAATGCCATCTTGTAATATCATTGCAATGGCAATTGCATTCTCTGAAGCTGTTCCTTCAGAAGTTTGAATATATTGGATCTATTTTTTCTATAGAGAAATTACCCAGTAGGCCTATTTCTTTAATTCAGTCATAGTCATTATTAAGTCATACTTCATGCAAAGATGAAAATGTTTAAATGGACAAACATGTAATGGCTCTTAATTTGAAAGCTAAAGTAGAAAATCACTTATTCCGTATGTTTAGTTTTATATGAAGCCTGTAAATGTTTTAGCTCAAACAGGGAAGAACCAGCACTTTGTATGTCATGGAGGATACAGCCTACCTCAACTAAACTTTTCATAATTATCATCTCTTGTTACACTCTCTGTTTCCAGCTGGCTGTCGGAAGCTAAAGCAGCTTCTGAGCTTTGCCATTGGTGGTCTCTTGGGTGACGTGTTCCTCCACCTGCTCCCGGAGGCTTGGGCACATTCCCACTCCTGCAGCCCAGGTGGGTCAACTTTCTCTCCGGCACCTTCCTGTTCTTTCTATCCCCATCCTTATCCCTCCTGGAGACATCCCCATTCAAATTGCCTGTGCTTATTTCCCCCCACCAGTATACCTTTTCTGACCCTTCACACAGACCAGTGGAATTCCTGTGTGTACATAGGCTTGCATATCACTTTTCTGACATGTCAGCAATATTGTGAAGATAGGCTGTTTGCGAAAACAGTTGATTTCGACACTTTTCAAGCTGACAGTGCCAGACAGGGAATGACAGCTAACATTCCCAGGGTACCACATTTATTTTTTTGAAACAGTGAATGTTGGAAGTGCAGATATTCTTGTCAATTTTTTAAAAAAAATAGTCAAATATAGCATTTTACAATGACTCTTCAAAGCAGTTTTAGTGCAAACATATAAACTAAACTAAAATATAAATGCAACACTTTCAAAGACTTTACTGAGTTACAGTTGATTTAAAATAATTATAATAATCTATAGATTTCACATGACTAGGAATACAGATATGCAGTTATTGGTCACATCTATCTTTAAAAAAAAGTTAAGGGAATGAGTCAGAACCAGTTAGTATCTGGTGTGATACTAACCATTTACCGATTGCAGTGCGACACATCTCCTCCGCATAGACTTGATCAGACTGTTGATTGTGGCCTGTGGAATGTTGTCCCACTCCTCTTCAGTGGCTGTGCTAAGTTGCTGGATATTGGCGGGAACTGGAACACCCTGTTGTAAACATTGATCCAGAGCATCCCAAACATGCTTAAAGGGTGACATGTCTGGTGGGTATGTAGGCCATGGAAGAATTGGGACATGTTCAGCTTCCAGGGATTGTGTACAGGTCCTTGCAACACGGGGCTGTGCCTTTTCATGCTGAAACATGAGGTGATGGCACCTGATGAATGGCACGATAATGGGCCTCAGGATCTCATCACGGTATCTCTGTGCATTTAAATTGCCATCGATAAAATGCAATTGGGTTAGTTGTCCGTAGCTTATTGCTGCCCATACCATAACCCCACCGCCACCATGGGGCACTGAAGGTGAGCATTTTCCCATTGAAGTCTGTTACGACTGAAAACTGCACTCGGGTCAAGACCTTTTGTGAGGACAACGAGCATGCAGATGAGCTTCCCTGAGATGGACTGTGCAGAAATTCTACAATTGTGCAAAACCACAGTTTCATCCGGTGGCTGGTCTCAGACGATCCCGCAGGTGAAGAAGCCGGATGTAGAGGTCCTGTGCTGCTGTCCTTACACGTATTCTGCAGTTGCGATCATTTGGACATACAGCCACATTCTCTAAAATGATGTTGGAGTGTTTGCTTATGGTAGTGAAATTATTAAATTCTCTGGCAACAGCTCTGGTGGACTTTCCTGCTGTCAACATGCCAATTGCACACTCCCTGAACTTGGACTGTGGCACTGTTATGACAAAACTGATTATTTTAGTGACCTTTTATTGTCCCAACACAAGGTGCACCTGTGTAATGATATGTAAACAGACATGCCTCTGTCATCTAGAGCACGGTTTCCAAACTCCAGTACCCCAACCATATATTTTTTATTGTAACCCTGGAAAAGTACACCTGATTTAACTTGTTAACTAATCATCAAACCCTCGATGATATGAATATGGTGTGCTTGTCTGGGGCTACAACTTAAAATGTGTACTGTTGGGGGTACTGGCGTTGAGAAACACTGATGTAAATAGTAAGGAATCATGTCAGCTCTATTCATGGCATTTCTATCTACAACGTTTGGCAACTTGATGTGGCCCAGAATTAGGTTTCCCATACCTGAGGTCCTCTGGTTGTCATGTAGAAATACACTTTAAAATGCTTTGCTGACTTGTGATATCCTCAGTGGTGATGATGAGCAAACTTAAGCCATGCCTGCATTCCACTGATCCATGTGGAAGGGGTTCACCATGCAATCCAAGAGTTTTCCAATTAGTTTGTCATCCCTGTTAGTGTGAGAGAGGCTCCATTTTTATGTCTCTTCCATCCTCCCTGTGTTCAGATGAGAGCCAGCTCCACTACAGGACCCAGGGCCTGTGGGTTATCATGGGCATGTTGTCCTTCCTTCTCCTGGAGAATATGTTCCCAGATGAGAACAGCCAGGAGGACTCCATTGGTAACAGCCAGCATGTCCCTGTGAGTAGTTCAATGCTGTTTTATTATCCATGTTGTCTACATGAAATGAAGCGCAACAGAGTGAAGTCAACTATTTAATAGTCCAAAATTATTTAAAGGTAGTGGGCATGTCTTTCCAAAGAAGGTGAATGTCAGGCATGTAATTACACACCTCATATATTTGTTTAGGTGTGACCAGTGCTCTTTAATCCCTTCACTGGTACCAAAGTGGCACTGCTCTTCCACGCGGTGGGGTGGCTAGTGGATCAGTTGGCTCTATCTAGGGCTTTCTGTTTGATCTGAGCTGGTCTTCAGTGGATAACTCTGATCTAAACTTAAACAAGGCACATTCGATCATCTTGTTTGATAATGTTGTGGCTGAATAAACCACAATCAGTTTTTGTTCTACTCTTCAGTGACGAATCATTAGCATTTTAACTTCAACAATCTTAAGGTAATGAATAAACAGTGCTGTAATGACACATTCTGGCTGAATGGGAATCTCCCAGAATGGTCTTGTTTATAACTTTATAAGTGGAGTTAGAGTCTAAATGGAAAATAAGTGAGTCAAACAAATGTCATAAGCTAAGTTTCCATCCAATTTGTGACAGATGTTCATGTGAATATTATAAAATATGCATTTAAAATAGTTTATTTTTCACTTTTTCCCTCCAGAGGTTTGTTTCTGTCAAACGGTTGTGTTGTGGATAAAAGGCTGTGATGCAGTGTACATAGAAACCACTTTGGTGCTAAAGTTTGTCATGTACCGACTAAAAAAACAACTTTAACTAGGAATGGAATGTCAGTTAAGAACAAATTCTTATTTACAGTGACTGCCAAACCCGGACGACGCTGGGCCAATTGTGCGCCGCCCTATGGGACTCCCAATCAATCGGCAGCTAACCACAGAATCTCACTAGCATACAAAATAATATCCTCAATATTTATTGGAAAGGAGCATTAGCCTCATGACTGTGCACCACCCTGTGAAGTTCATCATAACTTCTTTCATTCGAAGCCTAATAAACTGGGCAAGCTTTTTCTAGTTGTAGTAGGAGGACCATTCAACATAGCATTGCGTGACTTCAAATTTACCTCGACATTATGTTGATTCTATCAACAATTACTCAAATTGTTTCCACCACAATTTGAGTAATTCATTTTACCGACACAAAAAGATCCCCACCTTGTCGAACAAACAATAATGAAATTGTACTGACACTTCCTGTTTCCATCCCAGCTGTCATTATTATTATTTTTTGTATACGGTATAACTTTAATCTGGATGGAAATGTGGTTACTGATGCAGGGACCCATTGTGCCATAGCCCTGAGTGTCTATCTGCTAGACACGCTTGGGATCAAAGCTGTATTCTCTCTCTCCCCTCCATTTTTCTAATACCAGTGAGACCCTTTTTCATATGGGATTTGGAGAGGGTATTAGTGCAGAGTATTAGCTTCGGCATTCTTTTGATGTTTTGGCATATAGGGGTATGGAGTGGTTTTGGGTGGTGCATTTTTCCCTGTCTGACAGTGTGGATTTAGATGAGTTGAGATGTTCTTTGCTCTGTAGATATGGGAGAGCTTCTTGTGGAGTATGTAAAACAGAGGTACACAACTGCAGTCTTTTGAAGGCCTTAATGTCTGTAGGCTTCCTTTTTTTATACATTTTATTTCACTGATATAGTCAACTCTAAGTTGCTGATGGAAAGGTAAGGATGAAAACCAGCACTTTTAATCATACTGCATTTGTGATCCCATATGCTAAAATGTTCTGTTATACAAGAGAATTCTTAGTTTAATTTCAGGTATTTCTGTTTCTTATCCTTGTGCCCCATACATCTCGCAAAAGGTGTGTGTACCACTTTCCTCTTCCTTCTCTTTTGCTCAGGAGGAGGAAGATTGGCATCCATGTATGGGCTCATTCATTGTAGCTATTTATAGAGATGTAGATGTAGCAGCTGCTTCTTCCCCTTCAGAGAGGCCAGAGGAGTGTGTTAGGGGTGGATAGTAAAACTCAGGGTAGATCAGTGCTAATTCCACAAATGGAGTCTTATCAAGCATGTTTCGATGTCTATCAAGATGCCGCTACTATTCAATTCAGAGACATGGGTCATGAGTCACGATCTCACCTGGTGTCAAACTCTCTCTCTCCGATTAATTAACCAGCCCACTCACACATTAGGAGACAGATTGATATTTATAGTTTGACTTCTTGCTTGTGGTTCGGTTACAAAAATGGAAAACATTTCCCAGCCACATTTAGAATACAGCAGGATATTTCCCTCATTTAATTTGACTATTAAATGCCGCCGTACTGTAAATGGCTCTAAACGAGGAAGGAACAGGGAAGTCACCCCTGAGGTAGAATGAGTTTGTTTTTTGTTCAAAGCACGCAAATTCAGTGGAAGATGTGATGACTGTGACAGGAATTTTAGGATGTACTGTGCAGTCAGTGGTTTTGAGGAGAGAAGCTGTGGGTGACATAAAAGAAACACAGTACCGTGGGTTGATTCAATGGAATGTGTAGTGTACTATGTAAACCTTTGCATGCTATGGAATTTCCTGCTGATTGGGCTAATACCTGTTTGTTTTTTTGTCGCCCCTTCTCCTCAGACCTCCCATAGCTCAGACTCCAGTAGTGAGGCGTTGTCCCACATCAATGGGCACCATTCTGATACGTGGAGCTCGTCCTGCAAGACAAAAAGCAGCTTGCAGCAAGTGCCAAAAAAAATAAAGGTAAGTTGGGTAAAGTTTGTCTGACGGGATATTGTTCATTTTAACAAGCCATATGTAAATGACAAAAGGGAGAAGAATCTGGAAGTCTCCATTGCTTAAGAGCCACCAAAATGAAATCCTCTGTACTAAGTAACCCCTTTAGCTTAATGTATATGACTTCAGCGTGAGTCAGCTGTGGGATCCTTTGAATGTTAACCTGTACAGACTTGGTTCTGTGTGTCTATCTGGCAGACGAGTGGGTACCTGAACCTGCTGGCCAACTGCATTGACAACTTCACCCACGGCCTGGCTGTGGCAGGGAGCTTCCTGGTCAGCAGGAAGGTGAGTTAGTCTGCAGAACAGTCTGTCCAGGTGCTCTATATTAAATAGTCACCATGTGTGGGTTTTTAATACATGTAAAATAAACCTAATAGCACTTACTAATTTCAATGCAAACATTTCAACAAAATGCAACTTGGTCATAAAAAATGCATACAATACTTCAACATAGAGCCGACTTAGTACAGACTACGTACAGTATGTTATGGAAGGTGGCTATTTTGGCATTTGAGAGGCTCATGCCCATCTCGTGACCATGATTGGCATAGGACCTAAACCCCTTGGCAGACTTGTAGATATCTGTATCAGCTCGCACTTAGCCATAACATTCACTAGTCTCAGCTCAGTCCACTATGGGCATGATACTGCACCCCTGCTTAAGAGACTAGTTTCAACAACACAATTCTATGATTTTAATAGTAATTACGGTATTGTCATTTTTACACTACAGAACATTGAGTCAGGACATTGGACACCATACCTCGCTATTTTCTGATATATAAAAATGATTACATTACCCATGGTTGTGGGGGAGAAAGTCCAGCTGGAGAGGCATAAGGCTAACAGCATGAGCCAAAGGGAGAGTTTGCCAGAGAGGAAGTAAACTAGCTAGATTTCTCTACATCGCTCACACACATGGGCATCCCACTTATTTTGGTTTCTATCTGCACTCATATTTCTATATGCAGGCGTGATGGTGTTTATAAAAGTAGAAGCTCAGTTGGATCCATGAAACAAACATTCATGTATCACTGTAATGTAGTACAGGAGAGGCGTTACCAGTGTTTGAGTAGTTTAGAATCGGAAACATGTCTTTTACAGTATATATTTTTTAGAGCCTGATCAGAGACATGTTATGTGTGTTTCCTGACAGGTTGGGTGTCTCACCACCTTTGCCATCCTGCTCCATGAAATCCCCCATGAGGTAAGTTCAAACTCGCTATTTTTAGGGGATGTGACCTAATTTTAATTTTTTTAAATTTTTTTAACATACTTCATGCCATTGAAAGCTAATTTTGAGGGGGTTTTTTTTAGTCATGAATTGAATAAGTTCTAGTTGATATCCCCATATTTTTTTGCTTACATAAATGGGCTCTGTGACACATTGCTTATATGTGAATCTGTGACACATTGCTTACATGTTTGCTCCTCTCTAGGTGGGTGACTTTGCCATCCTGCTGCGTGCAGGGTTTGACCGCTGGAGTGCCGCCCGCATGCAGCTATCCACAGCCCTGGGAGGGGTGCTGGGGGCCTGTTTCGCCCTGTGTGCCCAGTCTCCCAGAGGGACAGGTGAGCCACCTAGCATCCTCCATATACAAAACAGCAGCAGAGCACTGAAACTACAGCTCCACACCAAGTGCTCGACTTGGACTGAAATAAGGAATAGTACTTATTTTGGGTGCCGGTACTGTTTTATATCTAGGTGCAAGAGATTCACAATACTTCTGATTTAATATTCTATAGAGCTAAAGCAGTAGACCAGTAAGTGCTGGTTCTCTGCTCCGGTGAGCTCCTGCCCATGTCGAACTGTCCACACCCTTGGTATAGGCTATCAAGGAACCACATAGCCTTCAGTGCTTTAGCCTCCAAGCAGCATGAAATGTTTTTTAAAATTATGAAGCCAAACCAAATGTCTCATTCATTTCACTTTATCCTGTGTAGAAAATGCAACAGCGTGGATCTTACCATTCTCCTCGGGAGGCTTCCTGTACATTGCCCTGGTCAACGTGGTGCCTGACCTTCTGGAGGAGACTAGTCTCAGGTATGTACACTGGTCAGTCTGGACAGCCACTGACCACCATGCAAATACCCACTAGGAGACTAAATATGCAGAGGGGGAAAAAGTGTTACACTAATATGAAAATGAATGGGCAGACACTGAAGCAAAAAATAATGAGAATCTGTTTTTCCAGACACTCCCTGTTGCAGATCCTGCTCCTGTGCTGTGGCATTGCTGTCATGGCCGCCTTGTCTGCCGTAGTGGATTGAGCTCAAAAGACATGCCTGCGTTACCAAAATATAATTTAAAACACCACCGCAACATTCACTGGACTGGGAAACAATCCCCCTTTCTATACAGTTTTAAGTCCTCAGATTGTATTCCATTGCCTTTTGTTTTTCTTCATGGAACTATTTTTAATACTCCACCTAGTGCCAAAACATCTTATCATCAACGTGGAAGCGATCTGGCAATCAGAACGGCACCTTGAATCATAATACTTGCTTTTTCTATCAGGACTCTAGACCAACTGTGTCCACCTTGTCTGCTGATCTCTGACTACTGTCTGTGTGGACACTAGTGTGCTAAACCCAGAGACAGACATTCTGAAATGGCAGGAGAGCCAAAGAAAGCTTGTTGAAGCTTTCATGGAAGTGACTGGACAATCTGAGAGCATCAGACCATAATGGACAGACACTGTCTCATTCTGTTTTATTCCATGTATGCACATACTCAAACAGGTCTTATCAGACACATATGAGCAGCTCATGCATACCGTATAAACTTAATCTCACATGGCTTTACCATACTAAAATGTGTACACATTTCCTTACATTCTTCAAATTGTATGCTCATGTGTTGCTTTTTATTTGTTTTCCTCTTTCAGGCTAATTTATATTTATTGTATCTTATTGGTTTCTGTATCTGCTTGTACTGCCTAGTATTTATTGAAGTATTTCAGAAAGTAACATGGTGCAATGTTTTTGTCAAATTCTGTTACGATTTTCATCGCACACACCATTCGCCTTTTGTGTAGGGTTAATCTGTTACATTGATGTATATTCAAGCAAAAATATGGTGTATTTTTTTAATTGTATACAATGCTAATTTTGCTGAGACACTCAGACAGATATATTTGGAACTCATTAATTATAATGAGAGCTTAATTGTTATGGAAAATATGATTTAGAAATGTAATAAAATATTTTTGTGTCTTGATTTTAC